>NW_028230449.1:6892385-7214111 GCF_043228905.1 Azolla caroliniana | reverse complement strand
TATTCAAGAGGATGTTTTGTGACAAGGCAAATTCACGATCCATGAAACAAGAGTTGGCTCTAGAATCTAGGAGGGCAGAGGCTAGGAGTCGATGACATGTAGATGTGGTAAGCTCGACTTGTGCTGAAAAAACTCTACTCACTTGATTTGATGAAATGGAACCATGACTAGAAACTAACTCTACATAGCTTGGATGGTCCAGCCAAATGACTCCTATTTTGGACGATGAGTGCGCATCCAGTCGTTCCTACCAGAAGAAATTCAAGAGCTAGTGTCTCCAGACACATGTAGGGATCAAGATGCCTCAAAGGCTCGACGGGATATCCTATCTTGTGGTTGGCTATGTATCCGATGAATAAAAACTACCACTTGAAAGAGTGCTTCTACTTACATCGGGGGTAGACTGAACTCTGCTCTAATAATGTAATGTGGTACTGTTGATTTGCTTCGTATTTGACGTGATAACATCGTCACCAAAGGTCTCTCTAATTGCGTCCACATGAAAGATGGTAGACCTGGAGCCCATACTACTGATGCATACATGAGGGAAGGGGTCACTAATGAGTCAAAGAGTCATCCCTTGGTCTGTGACTCTTGAAAGTATGCCTGGTGGCATTGTTTCTCTAAGAGTGAGAGGGATGCATACCCTCTCGTTAGCCTATCTTTGGTTTCCTGGGTCATCGAGAATTTACTTGAGAGAGAGAGAGATCGAGATTGAGAGAGAGAATGATGATAACAAAAGATATAAACACATTCGTGTTCACAAGTGGAAGGATCGCACATTCCACTTGTAGAATCTTCTTGAAAATATCCAAATATACCCTCTCTACAAAAATTGGATGCACTAGTATCACATGTTCCACAACTTGATTAAAATTTGCAAATATAACAATACATGATATGTCTCCGAGTGGAGAACATTAGAAATTCAAATAAGTTTGGATGTGTTGATAAGTTAATGTAAGCATAATAAATTTCAACAATGGGTCAATATCTCACTAATGTGCAACATGGCAAACACTAAGTTAAAGACTTATATTATTTTGGTAAGTTTTACCAAAATATGAGGTGTACTTGTATCCATACTAATAAAATGAGTTATAATTTATATTTTGACCCATACTCGTATGTATATAATTGTGGACAATGTAGGATACTAAACTTTAGACTCGAGCATTTTGGAAATAAGTCAGGTTCTTATGATCATTGTAGACAACGATCTGCTGAGAAGAACCTTCTAGAAAATGTCGCCATTGTTGAAACGAATCCTTAATTGCAAGAAGCTCTTTGTCATGGATCTCGTAATTGATCTCTACAACTTCAAACTTTCGTGAATGAAAGGTGACCGGGTGTAGCTGTCCATCATCTCCAACCTGCTAGAGGACACTCCCTAGTGCAAAATCAGATGCATCGGCTTCGAGGATGAAGAGTTTTGTTGGGTCCACATGTGCTAAGATAGGTGCCGTTGTAAATGCTCGTTTTAAGCTTTCAAATGCCTCGGCTGCATCTGAACTCCATATAAATGGTTGATCTTTATGTGTGAGTTGAGTAAGCGGAAGCACAACCTTGGAATAATCTTTAATAAATTTTCAATAAAAATTTGCAAACCCGAGAAAACGTTGCACATCACGCACTAAAAGGGGCGTTTGCCACTCTAAAATTGCTTGTACCTTCATGGGGTCCATAGCAATACCATCTGATGATATAACATACCCCAAAAATTCCACTTGATTTTGGCCGAAACTACACTTTTCTAATTTTGCGTAGTGACCATATTCTCGGAGTCAACACAGTACCTAATGAACATGTTTGTCATGCTCCTCTTGGGTCTTCGAGTAGATTAAAATATCATCTAGGTAAACTATAGTGAAGATATCAAGAAAATCTCAAAAAATATCGTTCGCCCTATGTTGGAAAACAACTGGTGCATTCGTGAGACCAAATGGCATCATAATATACTCAAAATGTCCATAGCGAGTGCGAAAAGCTGTCTTCCATTCATCCCCCAGGTGACTCCGAACTAGATTATATGCTCTGTGAAGGTCCAACTTTGTGAAATATTTTGCACCACTGAGACGTTCCCAAAGATTCAGGATTAATGTTAGAGCATATCTATTCCGAATAGTCACTTTGTTTAGCCCTCGATAATCCACGACCAACCGAAGAGTCCCATTCTTCTTCTTAACAAAGAAGATAGGTGCGCCAGTAGGGGATCTAGAATGCCGAATGAATCCGTTTGCCAGATTCTGATCAATATATTCCCGCAAAGTCTCTAGCTCTACATGGGAGAGATTATAAAATGGGCCCCATGGAGGTTCTTTCCCTGGTTGTAAGTCAATAGGGCAGTCGTATGGCTGATGCTCTAACAATGTATTGGCCTTCACCTTATCAAAGACATCTGAAAACTCCTTGTATTTCTCTGGTAGTTTAATGTCCGCTTCACGTGAAGTGGATGATGGAGTTGCTACTATTGTGAAGACGAACATGGCCTCGTTCCCCCCTTCCTCCCGCAACTGTCATAAAGAGATGGTTGATAACTCTAGGGATCTATTATCACATGTAGGAGAGAGGGATGTGGGGTTTGTGCTTTTTTCCCGAGTTTCCTCAATTGTTCTTTTCATCCAATCAATCGTCGGGTTATGGAGTTCAAACTAAGGGAGACCTAGAACTATTGGGAGTTCCGGACTATGAATAATGTTGAAAGAGATTATGTTTGTCAAATCGCCAAGAACTATCCTAATTGGCTCGGACTCCTCGACTACATCTCTTGAGGCTATGGGACGTCCATCAATGACTCCTACGGCTACTGGGCTGGGAAACTTATTCAAGAGGATGTTTTGTGACAAGGCAAATTCACGATCCATGAAACAAGAGTTGGCTCTAGAATCTAGGAGGGCAGAGGCTAGGAGTCGATGACATGTAGATGTGGTAAGCTCGACTTGTGCTGAAAAAACTCTACTCACTTGATTTGATGAAATGGAACCATGACTAGAAACTAACTCTACATAGCTTGGATGGTCCAGCCAAATGACTCCTATTTTGGCTGGACTTACTCGTTTAACACATCCTCTAATTTGCTCAAGACATCGAATCTATTCTCATGGCATGGACTATGAGGCTTACTTATGTTATTAGAAG
The DNA here is from genome assembly GCF_043228905.1 of Azolla caroliniana. NCBI lineage: Eukaryota > Viridiplantae > Streptophyta > Polypodiopsida > Salviniales > Salviniaceae > Azolla > Azolla caroliniana. The sequence goes on along the minus strand of NW_028230449.1, from coordinate 7,210,973 downwards.
TAACAATAGAACTCGATGTAGGGTTTTCATGGGCACTTACTTGGTATACTTGATGCCTAGGTTTATGTGGACAATTTATAGATATATGTCTTGGACCGCCACAATACAGGCAGAGGGGATGCGCTCGACGTCGTTGCTTCTCAACATCTGATAATGGCCCACGACTTTGGGTTGATTCTATTTTCATCGGAGTTGGGCCATCCCTTGTAATGGGTCTAGAAACTTGTGGAGGTGTTGCGACTACAGAAGCGTAAGTTTGCTCAGTTTGGTGGCGTAACATTTGTTGGCACTCAGAACGTTGCTCAAATAGGCAATTATCACATCGCACGGCTCGACTAATGGCTTCTGTAAGCGACTTCGGATCTTCAAGGAAAGTAAGAAGAAGATCTTTGACATCATTTCACAAACCTTGACGGAATTGATCCATTAAGGCTACCTCATCCAAGGTATATCGCATGCCAAGAGACAAAAATCGGTTGCGTAAGCCGATGCGGTATGATCTCCTTGTCGGAGCCTTCGAATCTTGTTTATCGTTGTCCTAGTGTTGTCGATGTCTCCGAAACTAGCGTGAAACTCTTTAACAAATGCCTCCAAATCCTCCAGCAATGGTGATTTCTTCTCGAGAAGTGGTGCGAACCACGCTAACGCCATACCGCATAGCAAAGTTCCCACTAATCCCACACAAGCAGCATCAGTTGGATACCGATTGGGATGTAGCTGAATAACCAAACGAACTTGATTCAAAAAGCCTCGAAATAAAGACCTCGTACCATCAAACTTGGCGGGGAGGCTGATCTTTGGCTCTCTAGGGGAGTTCTGAACCCCCAATGCTTGCTCTCGTAATGACAATATAGTCGCCTCGACTTGATGAACCCAATGTGCTAACTCTTCATATTGTTGATCTTTTTCGGTGCTCACTTGTTGTAGGTCTCCAAGTAGCCTTTGATTCTCATGCTCTAATGCCACACATTTATTTGTGAGCATGTCGAGCTCAGAAAGAACACGCATGTATTCTTGTTTGCTCATGGACTCCATAGCTTACGAGGGGAGAGGAGAAGGAAGAAGAGAACTTGTTAGGCTTTGTGGAAGATGAAGAAATGAAAGGAAAAAATTGGTTTAAACTGTCAAGATAGAGAGAGAGAAAGGGAGAGAGAGGGAGAGAGAGGGAGAGAGGGAGGGAGGGAGAGAGAGATAATTGAAAGAGATTTATTATATTGAAGAGTAAAATGGATTACAATGAGTAGGCTACAAAATGGCGTTGAACCAATTTAGGTTTAGGATGAGTGGTAGATCCCTATTTATAAGTAATAGAGAACACTCTAGAATATTCTAGGTTATCCTAGAATGTAGATTAATCTAGAAGATCTCTAGAGTATTCTAGAAGGTTCTAGTGATATAGAACACTCTAGAATATTCTAGGTCATTCTAGAATGTAGAGTAATATAGAATATTCCTATAATATTAGATTTCATATTCTAAAAACTATACATATAACAATATTAATACAATGGTTAAGGATTTGACATGTGTACAACAAGGTCGTGGGTTCAAATCTTTTCGAATCATAATGTGAGTGTCATGATCCTTTCGATGCATGATGTGAGTGTTATCATGACATCGTGAGACCAAAAGGCATAACCGTGTACTCAAAATGTCCGTATCGAGTATGGAATGTTGTCTTTCATTTGTCTCTTGGACATATCCGCACAAGGTTATATGCACCTCGAAGGTCTAGCGTTGTGAAAACTTTAGCTCCACTAAGACGCTCTAGTAAACTCGATATCAAGGGTAGAGCATATCTATTTCGAACTGTGATTTTGTTTAAACCTCGATAATCCACGAGCAATCATAAAGACCCATCTTTCTTCTTGACAAAGAATATAGGTGCACACCAACAGGGCTTTTAGAATGTCGAATGAATCCATTTGCTAAGTTCTCATCTATATACTCTCGAAGGGCCTTGAGTTTAGAAGGCGATAGATTATATATTGGGCCCCATGGTGGCTCTTTCCTAGGTTGTAGATCAATCGGACAATCATAAGGACGATGGTCTGGAAGAGAACTAGCTTTAGATTTGTTGAAGATGTCTTCAAAATCCAAGTACTTAGTAGGGAGGTGAGTACATGCCCCTTGTGAACTAGAGGATGGATTTGTCGTTACTGCAAAGACAAACATTTCATTTGTTTGCCCGTCTTCTCGTAAGTTTTGTAGAGATATGGGCGAGATTTGGTGAAGTTTTGAGTCTTGGTTGGTAGTAACAAGGCTGTTAGATTCAGGTTTCAACTGGAAATCATTGATTGCTCAATTTCTCCAGTCAATTTCAGGATTATGAAGCTCAAACCAAGGCAAACCATGGATAATCGGATGCTCATGGCTACTAATTATATTGAAAGAAATCACAAAAGCAAAGCTACCAAGGGCTACTCAAATTGGCTTGGATTCTTCGACTATATCCCCAGATGCAATAGGGCGACCATCAATGACTACAACGAATGCCAGACAAGGGAGGTTTCTCAACAGGATTTTTGGGGATAAAGCAAATTCTTTGTCCATAAAACAAGAGTTGGCTCCTGAATCTAAGAGAGCAGATGCAAGAACTCGATGACACCTACAAGTGCTAAGCTCAACTTGTGTTGAAAAAACTCTGCTAACATGATTCGATAAAATGGAACCGCTACTTGGGGCTGACTTTACGTATTCTAGTTTGTCCAACCAAATGGCTTCGATTTTGATTGGACTTATTCGTTTAATATTTCATCAAGCTAACTCAAGACCTCAAAACTATTGGATTGGCCTAGACACATGGGGCTACTAGGGATAGATGATCTAACTGGGGAATTGGAATTAAGTTTCTCACTAGTACTTACTTGATTTACTTGTCGTTTTGGCCTATGTGGGCAGGTGATTGCTATGCGTCCCGGACCACCACAGTACAAACATAGACGGTTTGCTCGGCGTCGTTGCTTCTCAGCTTCAAACAAAGGCCCTCGACGACTTGTTACATCGATCTCCATCGGACTTGGACCACTTGATGGAATCATGTGTGAAGTTTGGGTAGTGCTCGTAGGTGTCGAGGCTACCATTGAAGCATATGTTTGATCCATTCTTGGTCGTGACATTAGTTGATGTTCTAAACGTCGCTCAAATAAGTGATTGTCACATCGCACCGCACGACTTATTGCTTCTGTAAGCGATCTTGGATCTTCGTGGAAAGTTAATAACAAATCGTTTACATCATTTCGTAGTCCATGGCGAAACTGATCCATTAATGCTTCACCATCCCATGGAATATCACCAGCTAGGAGGCGGAAATCTGCGGCGTACACGGAGGCGGGACGATCCCCTTGACGCAGTCTTCAAATTTTATTGATCGTCATTCTAACACTATCAATGTCTCCAAAGTTTACTTGAAATTCTTTAATAAAACCTTCAAAGTCTTGAAGGAGAGGAGATTTCTTTTCTAGAAGTGGTGCAAACCATGTTAATGTCGTTCCTATTAAGAGGGTTCCTACTAGTCCAACTCGAGTTGTATCGGTTGGATATCTATTAGGATACATATGAATTACTAGACGCACCTGATTTAGAAATCCTCGAAACTATGATCGATTACCATCGAGCTTCCTGGGCAAACAAATCTTTGGTTCTTTGGGAGAGCTTTGTTGCATCGAAGCTTGTTGATGAAGAGACCGCAATGTTTTTTCAAGTTGCCATACACGTGTTGATAACTCGTCATATTGTTGTGCCTTTTCTATGCTTACTTGCTGTAAATCTCCAAGCAATCGTTGATTCTCTTGCCAGAAACTTATTTGTGAGATGCTCGAGCCCATAGATGACTCAAACATACTCTTGCTTGCTAATGGACTTGTTGTATGCCTGGCCGGACTAGCCTCAACACAGGTGTCTATCCGACACTTCTCTAAAGGGGTGGTAAGGATTGGATGCTAGGTTACACGCGTAAGATGATTACACTAAGCACAGACGGTAAAATAATACAAAGACAAAGATAAACACGCAATAGGTATAATTGTATTTCTTCCGTAAAGCATTTACAAATCATCGGATCCTTTTATAGGCATCCAGCAAGGTTACAATCGGTGCGCTTAGGCAACCGGCATCCGAATCGGTCCGGATCCGGATCGGTACAACTGTACCGGATCCGTCCCTCCGAATAATAAATATACTATTATTTACTTCCTATTATCCGATCCGACTCCGCCTTCCCACTTGTCCTTGCTCTTCTGGCCGGCCAACACATGGCACGCCCATGGGAAAGTGCCTTGCACTTCGAACCCACTCCCGGCCTCAGTCTTCCTCCAAAATATCGAGCAAACTCCACTTGAAGGTGTCAATTGGTGCCTCTTCCTCCAATTCCTGTTCCTTGCCTGCCTGGTCTCCGACCTCCGGTTAGGTTGGCTGTTCCGTAAAAATTTGTTGCTCCGGCTCTGCTTGATTCTGTGGTGCCGGTGCTTCCTCACCGCTCCGTCCGGGTTCTTCCTGTTCTTCCTCCGTTCCAGGCTTTGTTCTGTTACTAGTGCCGCTTTCTCCGGTCTCAACTGGTCGGTTCGGTGCGCCTTCTTCCTCTACTCCGGTGTTTTCCAGTCTCAGCTCTTCTTCTTCCCCGGCATCGGTCTGTACCTGCCCTTCTTGATTTTCTTGGACCAGAAGTTCTTCTTCGGGTATTCCTTGTCGGGGTTGTTCGGTGTTAGTTGGTTCAGCTTCAGCCGGTCGCTCTCCCTCACTTATAGTGATTGGCATCGTTCTTCCCTTGGCTTCTTGTCGTAACCGGTCCTGCTCGTATTTCTCCAATTCCAACTAAGTTGCGAGCTGCCCGTCATCCAACCTCTCTACCAACCCTCGGATTTCTTTGAGATGTTCTTCCGCTAAAGCGTAGAAATCCTCCGACAATTCTTCCCGAATGGCGACGATACTTTCTTTATCCATCTTGTAGAACTTGTCACCGGTCTTCCTCCGATTCTCGGCATCAGCTCGGAGTGTCTGCAGCTCGGCTGCCTGTTGTGACCACTCCTTCCATAGCTTTTCCGTACTTTCGTTGATGCTTGCCTGAGCTCGGGTACTCCAACATGACATGATGAGCTTGATCCGGTCAACCCCCGTTTTAGCATGCGCATAAGCTTCTTGCTTTTCCTTCCTTGCCCGTTTTATAATGTCGGCCATTATCTGAGCCTGGTCTTCGTAATCCGCTTTCTGCTTTTCATAGGCACTTTGTAGTTTGTTGATCGTGAAGGTCGATCTTTCCTTTTCTTCATTCCGGATCTTGGTCAGATCCAGCTTTTCCCGCCTTAGCGCCTCTAATTCCTTCCTTCTCTCCGTTGCTTGGGTTATTTCTGCCGACAATGCTTCCTTTTTGGCACTGACCTCGTCCATTGTCTTAGCCAGGTCCAATCGGGTCTCTTTGAGCTGTTCTTTCAGCTTCTCTATTTGTCGGTCGTAGTCTGCTGCCCGTTTCTTGTTGTCCGACTCGGCCTGCTTGTGATCTCGGTAGAGTCGGTCGAAGTCCTCCGTCTTCTGTTTCAGGCGTCGGCTCACCTGAGCTCTTAACCGGTCGTCCCGGTCCTTCTGTTGTCGGAGTTCTTCCTGCAGTCGCTCTATCTCCTGCTCGGCCTGTTGACGCAGTCAGTCCTTCTCCTTTTGCAACTTTTCTTTTTCTTCTTGCAGTCGGTCATTAGTGGCTCGGCCTTTCCGGAGGCCTTCTTCCATTCTTCGTTTGTCGTGCTCCACCGCTTTCCGCTGCTCCCTTTCTTTTTCCCTTAATGCCTCCTGAGCTTTTAACTCCTCTCGCAAGGTTTCTATTATTTTTTCGGTCTCAGGGCCGGTTTGCAAGGCTACCGGTTCCGGTTCCGGTTCTGGTTGCTTCCTTGTTGTCCCGACCGGCTTGGTGACAACTTGTGCTTGTTGAATTCTTTCCCTCGCCTGCAACAACTCCCCTTGCAACTCCTGGATCTGTGTTCGGAGCGCGACCAACTCCTGGGTTGTTGTATGCGTCAGGTGTTGCCTATGCGTTTCTTCTTCCTCTAACTAGTCCGCTACTCCCGACACCTGCTCCGAAAGCCATCTCAGCCATTGTGGCTTTGTTCTTCCCGTGTCGGAGTAGCATTGCTCACTTCTACTTCTTAACTCAGGCTGTTTTTCCGACCTTTTCTCTGGCTCCGGTGCTTGTTCATTCCTCTTCTCCGGAATGACCAGTTCTCTGAAGTCCGGCAAAACCGGTTCCTGTACTGCTTCCCTCGGTGCGGGTTCCAGTACTACTTCTGCCCCGGCTACTGGAGGTGGTCCTTGCGCCCTCTGCTGCGTTATGTCAACTGGTGCAGCCGGTCCTCTCGCCCGTCTCTCCCGACCTTGTCTTGCTGGGAGTCTTACCAGTGGTTCGGATGAGTCTTCTTCCGTCTCAGCTTCCTCCTCCGGTGCGGCTACCAGACGGACCTTTTGTATAAAGTCCGCTGGTTTCGGTTCCGGTTCCAGTTCCGGCCGTCGCAGCGTTATATTGGTTGGTTTGAGCGCTACCGGTTCTTCCTCGGCCGGTTCCTTGTTGGTCTTCCTCGCCGGTTTTCCTTTGCCTTTTCCTGCCGGTTTTGCCTTTGTTGCTGGTTCCTGTTGCTGTCGGGATGGTCCTTCCTCCCGTTGTTCTGCTTCTTCCTGGGTCCATCCGGGGGTGTGTTTCTCCAGGATCTGTCGGCGCTTTGTGACCTTTTTCGGCGTCGTCTCCTGCCGACCTCTTTTCTTTTGTTTGATGGGGAGCACCGGTGGGACTAACACCGTTAGCCATTGTGCTATCCCGGCCCATGGATTTTTTCCTTCCACAAGGTTCTTGATGGCCTCCTTCAATCCTTCGGTTATGAAATGGAGCCATTCCACTTGCAATCCTTCGTACGTTGCAATTACGAACGCTGCTCGGTACCTGGCTATGGCCGGGGGATGAGAATTCACGAATCCGTACTCCATCATGGTGCGGGCCACTTCTCCGAACAACAGGTTCTCTCCGCCCTGTGTTCGGTACGCCTTGCTACTGATGGAATACTCACCGAAATATTTGAACAGGATTTGATTTGAAGGGTTTTCGATCGTTTGAAGTCCTCCTGCTTTTATCCCCGTGAGCGCCTGCACCGCTCCTTCCGTGACTTCTGATAAATCAATTGATGCTGCCGCTTGCTCCGGTTCTGCGTGTGGTGGAGCATCGGCGATCCGCAACAATCCTTCTAACCCGTTCTCTATCATCCATTGGCGTGCCTCTTCCGACAGTGCCATTGGTTCGGATTCTTCTTCTGCTGTCTGTTGTTCGGGATCGGGATGTGTGTGCTCTGTGCGTCGGATCGCTCTTCTGTGCTTCTGCGCCTGTGTGTAGGAAAATTCGTAAAAAGTAAGTCCTTCGCAGGCCTGTGTCTTATATAGTTGCTTTTGCCTCGAGCCGCCCTTTTTCGGTTCCCGCGCATGTCTATCTCCCGCCATAATTAGTATGTCCTTTCTTGGTTGCCGCGTGTTTCTTATACCTCGTACGTCGGTGCCCACGTTCTATGCTTTAAATAGCACGTATGCGCACGTCCTCCTTTACTTCATGGCACCTCTTCATTGAATGGTGGCGCTCCCACCTCTTGTGATCTCCCCATCATCATTACTTTGATTTTTCTTTTTTCTTTTTTCTTTTTTTTTTTTTGGACCACGTCATTTTCCGGTCCCGCCCGATTTGTTCGGGTCGGTTCGCGCTGATACCAGAATCTCCTTCTGTCGGTTTTCCGGGATAGTCTTTGTCGGTATCGGTGTGGGTTCTTCCTCGGTCCGGATTTCTGTCGGTGTCGGTTCCTGATCGTGCCGGATTTCCGGGTCTTGCTTGAACGGGTTGGCTGGCATATGTCCCTTATACGGCTTTAGCCGAAACCCATTTGCCCACTTACCGATGACTTCTCCAGACAACGTGCCGAGCTGATACGACCCATTGTACTCTTTGGTGATCCAGAACGGTCCGGTTCACCGAAACCGCAACTTTCCCGGCATGTTCCCCATCCGTGTCTGGAATAGTAGTACCGGTTTTCCGACTTCGAACTCCTTTTCGTTGCCACGCCGGTGTCGGTCCACGAAAGCTTTTCTCGTCCTTTGCTCCAGTTCGAGTTGTAGTAAGCTGGCTATTCGGTTTTCTTCTAATTCCAACAACGTCGCCAGCCAGATTCGTTCGGACTCCTTCTCACTTAAGCGCTCCTTTACCTGGATCCGTAAGCTGGGGATCTGGAACTCTACCGGCATGACCGCTTCTAAACCGAATGCTAGTCGGAACGGGGTTGTCCGGATGCTGGTTTTGTACGTTGTTCGGTACGCCCATAGCACGCTCTGCAAATTCGTATCCCAGTCGGTCCGGTTCTCGTTGATGATTTTTCGTAGGATGTTCTGCAGAGTTTTGTTCGTCGATTCCGCTAGTCCATGGGCTTGAGGGTAGTAGGGAGTACTCCTTTTATGTACCACCGCGTAAAATCACGTCAGGCTTTCTACTACCTGCCCGAGAAAGTGTCCTCCTTGGTCACTTATAAGCTCGATCAGGCATCCATACCGGCACCATATGCACTCGTACAGGAACTTTGCCGTGGAAGCGGTCGTGTTGTCCCGTAAGGCCTTCGCTTCCACCCATTTGGTGCAATAGTCGGTCGCCACTATGACATACCGATTTCCGGTTCGCATTGCCGGTGGCTTGAAGGGACCGACAAAGTCCAACCCCCACTTTTGAAACGGTTCCAAAGGCAAGACCGGGTGGTGTGGCATCCGGGCCTGCTCCGTGGGTTGGCCCAGTCGTTGATACAAATCGCATTCTCTGTTATACTTCACGGCATCTTTTAGGGTGGTGGGCCACCACAGTCCGCTCTGCCATATTTTCCGAGTGGTTGCGCCGCCGGCATAATGCCCGCCGGCAATTCCACAGTGGGCTTCCCTGAAGATTAGATCCTTCTCATCGCTCCGCACTGGTCGTCTCCAGATGCCATCTGCCCACTTGTGATAGAGGGTGTCTCCAACCAAGCAGAAATGTCTGCTTCTTACTGCTACCCTTTTCCTTATATCGCGGTCCTTGTTCTTCAGGGGTACTCCGGTGCTCAGGAATTGATGCATCTCGGTCAGCCACTTGTCTTCATCGGCTACCGTTGCATCTGTTGCCGGTTCCGTCGTGATCCGGAACAACTCGGTGTCGGGGAACTCATCCTGTACGCCGTCCCCTGCTTCTCCGGATTCGAGTCTGCTTAGGTGGTCAGCTACCGCATGCTGCGCCCCGGGTCGGTGTAAAATGTCGAATTCAAATTCCTGTAACAGCAGTGTCCATCGTGCAATTTTTCCCGTCAGTAATGCCTTCGAGACCAGGTAGAGTAGTGCCGAATGGTCGACATGGAAGGAAAACTTCCTTCCGAGCAGATAGTGCCTGTACTTTGTGACACTATACACCATTCCTAATGCCTCTCGTTCCGTCGTAGAGTAGTTCCGTTCGGCTTTTGAGAGTTTCCGGCTTGCGTAATACACCGGCCGGTACCATTTCGGCTCCGTGAGTTGCATCAGAACGCTGCCGATTGCTACGTCCGACGCGTCGACGAAGACATGAAAGCTTTTACTCCAATCCGGCGGTTGCACCACCGGAGCTTGCGACAACATAACCTTCAGCGCTTGGTAGGCTTTCTCCTCCGTCTCCGCCAATAGGAAGGGTACCCTGTGTACGGCGGCATGCAATGGTGTAGTGAAGTGTGCGAGGTGCCGTATCATCCGACTATGCCACCTTATTTGGCCCAGGAACCGGCTTAAAGCCTTTGCGTTATTTGGTGCTGGTGCCTCGAGAATCGCCTTTACTTTATCCGGATCTACCGCGATTCCTTCCTTACTCACCACGTGCCCTAGCAAGTTGCCGCTTGCAACTCCAAAGACGCACTTGGCCGGGTTCAGACTCAACCGGTACTCGCGGCACTTCTCTAGGCACAGCCGGAGGTGATCGAGATGCTCTCCGTGCCGGCTGTAGACCGCGAAATCGTCAAGGAAGACCTGCATAAAACCGGGGATATATTCCCCGAAAATTTCCATTATTATCCTTTGAAAGGTCGATGGGGCCGTCTTTAGTCCGAACATCATCACGACCGCGACGAACACTCCCCATTCCGTAACGAACGTTGTCTTCTCCTGATCGGCCGGGTTCATTCGTATTTGGTTGTAACCGCTAAATCCATCCAGGAAGCTGTAAACTTCGTGGCCAGCTACCGCATCTAACACCCCGTCCGTAAATGGTAGTGGAAACGCATCGGTCACCGTTGCGGCATTTAGTTTCCGGTAGTCCACACATACCCGGATTTTGCCGTTCTTTTTCGGGACCACCATTATCGGACTCAGTTAGGTTGCCTGCTTGATCGGTCAGATAAATCCGACCCGGAGGAGCTTATCAATCTCCTCCTTCACCTTTGTCGCATAATTTGGATTCATCTGGTACCTGCGTTGAGCGATCGGTTTCGCGTCCGTACTTAGGTGAATTTGGTGCTGATAGAGCTGGGGGTCCAGTCCTCGCATGTCTTCGTATGACCACGCGAACACATCCTTGAAGTCTGTTACTAATGCTACCATTGCCTTCTTTTCTTTCTTCGGCAATTCCTTTGCGACTTTTACCGGTCGGGGCTTGTCTGTTGTGCCGAGGTCCACCTCCTCTAGTTGGGATGCTTTTACCCTCTGGGATATCGTCATCTCCCTCTCTAGGGATTCCTGCGCTTGTCGCAGTTCCTGGATCACCGCTTGGTCCGGTTCGTCCGGCGTCGTGATGTACGGTTCTACTACCGCCGTGATATCCACCTCAAATAGTGGGACGATTCGTGGGTGTTCCTCGAGGTACCGATCGACTTCCTCATCCGGTAATCCCTCCAACATGTTGATGCTTTCCGCATACAATGGAGTTGCTTCCTTACTGGCGATCACCCGTGGTTGCGTTGCTACTCGTACCTTTGTTTTCCCTCGCCGGAATGTGATCATGTTCTTTTGCCAATTTTGCTTGATATGTGCCGTTCGCAGCCATGATCGTCCTAGCAGTAGGGGGTAAGCGCCTTGTACGGATGCCTCGTCGGCTGCGGTTTGCTCACGGATGCCTGTAAGTCTGCCGTAAACCGTGGCACCAACTGTAGTAACCGTGCTAACGGCAGCACGATTTGACAGTCCTGGAGCGCTTGCCACGTCGGGTTTTCTCCTGGCTGTATGATTTCTTCGTCTTTTGGCATATTTTGGTCTCTTACTTCTGCCGCATTCTGTTCATTGGCCTTCTTGATCCATTGTGGTGCTTGTTTTCTGATTGCCTCCTGGGCTTCCCACTCGTCGGCCTTTCCCTTTGACCGGGTTGTGACCTGCTGCACTTCCGTTATTTCGGCTGTAACCATGTTGACTGCCGGCTGCTTGTCATTGGTTTTGCTTGGGCATTGGTTACTATAATGGCCCTCCTTAGGGCAGTAATAACAGTACACCTTGTGACTGTTGCTCGTTTCTCCTTTGTCCCCGGTTTGGGGGTGGGTATACTTTGGCGGTCGTCTTCGGTTTTCCGGTTATCCAGTACCGATACCGGGTTGTCATTCCTTGCTGCCTCCCGACGTTCCTCTCGTCGGAAAAATCCACGCTTCTGATTCCGTCGGAAATTCCGGTTCCCTTGTCGCCTCTCTTCTCTGCGTCATTCGTATTTCGGGGATTCGTCTCGGTCGTACCGGTCCCGGGGGTAGCTATCTCTGCATTTCTCCTCTCGGTCATAGTTATCACGTCTTCTATCAGCGTATCTGTTACCGCGTTCGCGTTGGTAGCAGTCGTCTCTCCGGAATCGATCCTCATCCAGGTCCTGATTGCGCGGTTCTATGTGTCGAACCGGTGCCGCTTGCCGATTTAACAGGTTATATTCGCATCGGTCCGTTGTATGGGCTCGAGAGTTGCAGATCATACATTGTGTCCGTAGGTTGCAGTCTACCGTTGAGTGGCCCGACTTTAGGCATGTTGTGCATTGTAAGGCTTGTCGGAACCTCAGGTCTTCCTCCTTCGGGAGTGCCCGGTGTAACATCCCCATCGACAAGAAGGAGCTAGTCTTGTCCATTTCTAAGACCCGATCAATAACTTGGTCCATTGTGCTGGTGTGGAAATCAAGGACTCCTCACATCGTTCGAAGTGGCTCTTTTAGCGCGGCCAAAAAGACTGCTTTGGCTTCGTCTTCGGGTGGTGCTCTCGTCAGTTGGCTGTGCAGGGTCTAAAACCGAATGATGAATTGTGGCACAGTCTCGTTCTCTTCCTGCCGGGTGGTGTAGAACTGCCCGACCAATTCCCTTTGCTCAACTTGTCTGTGAAAAAGCCTGAGGAATTTGGCCTTCAAGGCATCGAATGTGGCAAAGCTGCCAGGTAAGTGCTTTGCGTGCCAACGGGCCGTTGGTCCTTCTAAGGTCATGCCGAATTCGGCGACTTTGGATCGTTCGGCTTCGGGCTCCATCAGTCTTTGGGAAACATGGTTGGCTTCCCATGTTTGGAGGAATGCATACACGTGTGCCTCCGCGTCGGGCTCATCCCGGTACTTTGGGTATGGGTACGACCTCGTGTCATCCAACTGACTCTCCTGCTCTCTCCGCTCTCTGTCCGTTGTTGGCGTCGGTGTTAGAACCTTCGGTTCCTCCGCGGTTGGTGCCGGTATCCGGTCCTTCGGTTCCTTCACGGCTGTTGTCGGTATCCGGTCAGCCTCCCTCGGCGATTCCCGGTCACCGAACTCCAAGGTTATTTCTTCCTCTGTGTCTTCCGACTCCTCTTCCCCCGGGTCGTTTGGTGTGTTGTGGCTGCTTTTATACCGGGACGCAATGCTTCCATCGCTTTCCGACTCCACCTCGAGTGTTGCGAATGCTTCCGAGTCCCCGTCGCCACCGGCGAGCGTCTGTAGTATCGTTTCCGCCTCTTGCAGGCTTGTTATGCTACTGCCTTCGTCGGGGACTTGCAGAACCCGGAACTGTAGTGCTTCTTTTGCGACTCTCCGAAGAGTTCTTGAGAATGACTGATCTCGCCGGATCTCGTCGACGGCTTGCTGCAGGGCTTCCCATCGTTGCTCTCGTTCGGTGTATCGTCTCCCTCGTTCGGTGATGTGGTCGTCGTTTGGTCTAGACATCCATCCCCCGGTTGTCCTCTGCACTTTGCAGGAATCGTGGTCGCCAAAATAGTGTTGTATGCCTGGCTGGACTAGCCTCAACACAGGTGTCTATTCGACACTTCTCCAAAGGGGTGGTAAGGATTGGATGCTAGGTTACACGCGTAAGATGATTACACTAAGCACAGACGGTAAAATAATACAAAGACAAAGATAAACACGCAATAGGTATAATTGTATTTCTTCCGTAAAGCATTTACAAATCATCGGATCCTTTTATAGGCATCCGGCAAGGTTACAATCGGTGCGCTTAGGCAACCGGCATCCGAATCGGTCCGGATCCGGATCGGTACAACTGTACCGGATCCGTCCCTCCGAATAATAAATATATTATTATTTACTTCCTATTATCCGATCCGACTCCGCCTTCCCACTTGTCCTTGCTCTTCTGACCGGCCAACAGAACTCCATGGCGATGATAACGCTTGATAGGATTCTCAAGAAAAAGAAGGAAAGAAGAGAGAGAGAGAGAGAGAGAGAGAGAGAGAGCTGGTGATAAAGAGAGAGAGAAAGAGAGAAGATATTCTGGTTCAAACGGTCAAGGCCTTGGCTTGACAAAAGAAGTCTATTGAGCAAGAGAGGAAAAGAAAGAGAGAACAATGACTATATTTTATTATAATAGGAAAATATACAAGAGCAAGAACTAGAATATTTGCCAAAGGCTGGTGTTGAACCAGAATGGTTCTAACAATACAATATGTCCTATTTATATAGGAGTAGTATGTGCCCCTTGGATGTTTGTAGGGTCATGATACCCTTTGGGATATTGAAGATTCATGGCACCCTTTGGGATATTGAAGGGTCATGGCACCCTTTGGATATTTATAGGGTTACATTATCAATATTATAATAAAGTAAATTATAATATCCTTATGTACAACATATATAATCTAATGGCTAGAGCTGAGTGCTTCTCCTTAGGAGGTCATGGGTTCGAGTCACCCTAAACCTCTTGGGGTTTCATCTATTCATGACACAGACTCTTCGTCTACCAAAGAGTATTGACTTTCGACAGACTCAACATTTTCTATCGAAGAATATTGTTTGTCGACAGACTCACCCATTTCTATTGAAGAGTATTGTTTGAGCTCATCTTCACCTAAAACACATGTGAATAATGACACATCTGAATAGTTCTCTATTGAAGAATACGATATTAATAAAGATACAGAGAATGAAGGTAGTGCCAATGAAACATCGAATATCATGGGCGATGGTGACAACAAAGAATTGGATTGTAACAAGGTTACCCCAACTTCTATGTAGAAAGAGAAATCTGGAAGCCTTATGCATATTAGAAGAATCCTACGTAGAATTCGTCTGGCCAGATTTAACTTGGTGACATCAGATAAGCAGATTGGATTTGATGTCAACATAATATGTTGTGCCCGTGGTTGTATGTCTATGATTCGAAAATCAAAGTTGCGAGAATTAGGTGATACTATTTTTCGATGACTAGTGATGAGCAAGACACTTACCTCGGGTCACATATGCAACTAGTGTCTGACAAATGTACGGGGATCAAAGTATCATTCGAGTATTATATCTTCCATGCACAACAGATCTGTAGAGTTGCCTTCAAAATTGCATTATGTGTTAGTAACATGCGGCTACATAGAATACAACAACATCTATTAGCGGGAATCAGATGCTCAATTGTAAAGAGGTTCCAAGTATGAAAGGTGTAATTGGAAGACATGCTATTGGTTGGATGAAAAGTTACTTTCAGTTAAATTGTGAAGTAATGCCCACTACAGGTAGGATGCACCTCTCTGATAATTACACACATCGGGAAGTTTATGATGTTTATCGATCAGATATGGTGGGCTCAAGTAATAAATCTGTCACATATAGCCAATTCACAAGATTATGGAGAGCTCGGTTTTCAAATGTTATCATTCTGCGTAAAGTACGCATGGGGAATTGCTCCATTTGTGCAAATCTTAAAAGTTTGGCTAAAGGTGCAAAGACATCAATGGAAAAGGATATGAGTAAGAAGTTACTACAGGAGCATCGTGAGGCACAATCGTTAGAACAAAAGAAGGCGATGCATCATAGAGAGAGGTGTTTGAAGAGGCCCGAACAGTACATGTGCTTAATGATAGATGGCATGGACCAGAATAAGACGTACTTGCCGCAAATGCGGAGGCTCCCCAAAGACATCAATGATGAGTGCCTTGTTCAAATGCACTTGGTGGGATGCTTGGTTTATAATAGGTCTGTTGGACCCCACGTCTTCATTACATACCCCAATGTTCACAATGACCCTAACCTAACAGTTACAATGATTCACCGAGTTTTGATGTCTTGGGGCTAACCGTTCCCCCCTGTTCTATACATTCAATTGGACAATACTGCTAGAGAGAACAAATATTCAACTGTGTAGGGCTATCTAAGTATGTTGGTCAACCAAGGATTGTTTAGAAAAGTGAAAGTCAATTTTCTTTTGGTTGGCCACACACATGATCATATAGATAAGATGTTTAGCACATTCTCTAGACAGTTGTCTCGGCATGATGCTTTCACATTACCAAAACTATTTGATGTCATTTGTGATGCATATACACCACGCCCAAAAGTGTTACACTTGAAGGAGGTATATGACTTTAAGAGATATATATCAGATGGGGGTGTTGGGAATGTTAAAGTGCTCGCCCAGTTAAACAATATAAGCTTCAATCACATTTTTATGATAAAGAAAAATGAAATAAGTGGTTCTACGCTTTTGTATGCTAAACAATATTCATCTTCTACAACATGGGAACTTGAAGATGGTTTCTAGTTATTACTTTGTATGCCGAGTACAATTGTCCATGGAGCTAAACAAATGCCAATTGAGAAGAAAGGACAGTTGCATAGTGACTTGGTATCGGAACAAAAACAATTATGACTCCAAGCCTTAAAAGAAAAAAGAAAGCATATTGAGGCCGCACAGAAATATACTGCACAACAAGACATGTCATGGTGGGATGTATATTTTAGTGATCAGAAAGGAATTATAGACAATTGTGTATTTGGTGATAATTGGAATTTGGAAACGCCATTCACATGGTCGCTACAACATGATCGTGTAAATAAAACTCCGGAGCAACAAACAAATGCGATTACTGACAATTTGGTCCATCCACAACAACGAGACATTTATGTGGGACCAAGGATGACCAAAGCAGTCGAAGGTAGATGGCAAGGCAATTTGCAAGAGCTCGCGGTGGGGATGTTGATTGCAACACCTGCTAATGAGAACTCACATGGCCACCAATTTTGGGTTGGTAAAATTCTAGAAGTGCTAATGCATGAAATAGAAAACACAATCAAGTCTATAAACATTCATTGGTACAACACTAGAAGTGTAAATGCTTTTATGGGTAACTATACATTGGAGATGATTGAATGCCCAATGACAAGGGGAGGTAGGAAGAGGAAGCAAAACATTCGTAACACCTCGACCCTTAATATCTCTGATGTGGATATCATCGTGTACGAATTCACGCTTACAGAAGCCAGACAATTAAGGAAGTTAACAATAGATATAATGAAAGAAAAATTACCAGGTCTACAAGGTGGCTCGAGTCGAAGGCAAACGAGGTCTGCTACATATAATCTAGAGTCAAACCATTTGGTTTATGACGAAGATAATGCTTTGATTGGTACATCCGAGGATGACGAGGAGGAATCGTCATTGTATATTAGTTATAGTAGTAATTCTCCGTAAAGGAGTGATCATGAATGTATTTTTGGCTATTAAGTGTAACTACATTCTGCTTGTAACAAATCGAGTAATATAAAAGCATGTGTTTTGAATTCTTATGATTTCTAAAAAATCGTTTCTTATAAAATAACATTGGTTGTAAAGTTTGTGATATAAATTGAGAACGTAACTTTTTGAAATTCCTCTTTATTTATTTATTTCTAAATCACGAAAATAGTGGATTTTAAACCTTTTTCATAATATATTTGAACATGTATGATATTGGTATCAATGTGTTTTGTAAAATCATTGAAAAAGTACTAAAATCAATCAAAATGTTCCTTATCCTTCCCTTTATGCGTGATCATTCCACTTGTGAATGCGAATGTGTTTATATATTATGTTAAGAGAATATACAATAGTAGGTACGAGGTTTAAGACTGGCGTTGAACTGATTTGGTTCGAAATAATGCCTTGTGCCTCCTTTTATAATGTTCTCAGGAGTACTCCTGAAGTTTCTAGAATGTTCCAAAGAAATTTGGAATATACATCAATTTTCTATAGTAAAACTTAAATGAAAATAATATCTTTCGTATTACAATATATAGTCTAATGGTCAAGAGCTTGACCCATGTAACATAAGGTCATGGGTTCAAGTCTTGCCAAATCATGACACTATCCCGCCTTTAAAAAGACGAGTGTCACAAGTTGTTTTGGATTGAGGATCCGGTTTGTCTGGATATTGACGATGGAAGTCTTCAAGAAAAGCACGAGCATTGGTCACATTCTCTATTGGTTCCCAAGTACACTCGTTGGGACTATATCCTAGCCAATCGACTAAATAGTAGAGTTTGTTGTGAACAATCTTGGAATCAAGGATGGCGGCAACCTCGTACTCAGGTTCAACCTCCATCTTCAAGTTCGATCGGGGGTGGAGGTTGTTTAATACGACCTGTGATGGTGCTGTCTCGATAGGGTTCAAGGAGAGAACTATGAAACACCGAATGTATCCGAAGTTGTGGAGGTAGATCGAGACGAAAAGTGACATCATTAATTTTTCCGAAAATACGGAAAGGACCTAATCGCCGATAATCCAACTTCTCGCATGGGCGAGTAGTCTTGATGTGTTGTCGAAGTAGCCATACCCAATCTCCAATGTTAAAACTAGATGGAAGCCGATGACGATCTACATAAACCTTGTGTGTTTGTTCAGCTTGCTGTAGATGAGTAGATAAATCCTCTTGTATCTTGTGCAAGGATTTTGGGAATACACACCACTAGGGGTGACAACCCATATAAACATAAAATGGTGTAACCTTTGTCGATGAGTGGACAGAGT
Organism: Azolla caroliniana; assembly: GCF_043228905.1. NCBI lineage: Eukaryota > Viridiplantae > Streptophyta > Polypodiopsida > Salviniales > Salviniaceae > Azolla > Azolla caroliniana. Next base: position 7,192,781 of record NW_028230449.1, on the reverse strand, counting down.
AATTATACGCAAATTCGGTGAAGTGGAGAATATCTGCCCAATCATCTTGATGATAGCTTAGAAAGCACCAAAGATATTGCTCCAACGTTTGATTTGTTCGTTCTGCTTGGCCGTTTGTTTGCGGGTGGTAGCCAGAGGGGAGGTTACAAGTGACCTTGAGCATTTTAAAGAGGTGCTTCCAGAATTTCGAGACGAATTGGGGTCCATGGTCATTGATGATACTATCGGGAAGGCCTTGATGCCGACATACTTCACGCACGACAGTTTCAGCAGTTTCCTCACTAGAGATTTCCTTAGTTCATGGCAGGAAATGAGCCATCTTTGTATATTGATCTACTACTGTTAAGATCGCATCAAATCCCTTAGAGACCGGAAGATCTGTGATGAAATCTCGAGCAATGGATTGCCACGGCTTGCTTGGAATTGGTAATGGTTCTAATAAACCATATGGATGATGCCTTGGCATTTTTTGCTCTCCAACATGTATCATAAGTCTGAACAAAATCTTCAACAAATTATCGCATATGGGGCCACTAGAATGATCATTGTACTAAATCTAATGTTTTAGTACTACCAAAATGACCAACTGTATATGTGTCATGGCAGTTTTGGACTACTCGAAGGCGACAAGAACCATTAGGAACATACCAGAGTTTCTTAAAGAATAGTAATCCATCATGACATTCGAATTGTCGATAGTCCGTACCTGGTTGCTGCGACTGCGAACAAGATGCTCAAGAGGGATCAATTTGTGCTAGAATGGTTTGGACGAAAGAATCTGTCTTCAAGTCCTTACGTATGGTATCGATAACGTGGGAATCCAAGGGCATACCGAAGACCTGCGTTGCTTGCAGTCGTGTTGGTCCCAGGATTACTTGCTTTTGGTTATCGAAAGTTTGCTCGCCAGGACGCGGTGCTAGATACGAGAGCCGTGATAATGCATCTGCCTTCCCTTGTTGCTTCCCCAGACGATATGTAATTTTGAAGTCGAAACGAGTGAGGAATTGGGCCCACCAACCTTGAAGTCGATTTAACACACGAGCATTCTAAAAGTAGGCAAGGTTTTTGTTATCACTGAATACAATGACTTGATGAGAAGATCCCTCTAGAAAATGCCTCCATTGCGTAAAAGTGTCCATTATTGCTAATAGCTTTTTATCATGCATTTCATAGTTGATTTCGGCGGCGTCAAACTTGCGTGAGTGGAAAGCCACAGGATGGAGCTTTTCATCATCGTCTTGTTGTGACAGAATGCTACCCAATGCGAAATCCGACACGTCTGCTTCGATGATGAATGGTTTTTCCGGATCAACATGAGCCAGAATAGGAGTTGATGTAAATGCCTTCTTAAGAACCTCAAAAGCCATGTCTTCTTCTTCAGACCAAACGAACGATTGTCCCTTCCTGGTGAGCCGTGTGAGAGGCAGAACAAGCTTTGAGTAATCCTGTATAAACTTGCGGTAGAAATTGGCAAAGCCTAAAAAGCATTGCACATCTCGCAATGAAAGCGGAGTCTGCCACCCTACCACTATTTTGACCTTAGTTGGATCCATGGAGATGCCTTTCGAGGAAATGACATAGCCGAAAAATTCTACCTGGTTGCACTCGAAACTACATTTTTCCAGCTTTGCATGAAGACCATGTTCTCGAAGTCATTTTAGTACTAACAGTACATGAGAATCATGCTCTTCTTGGGTCTTTGAAAAAACCAGTAGATCATCCAAATAGATGATCAAACAAACATCCAAGAGATCTCGGAATATATCATTTTCCATGTGTTGGAAGACTACTGGCGCATTAGTGAGGCCGAATGGCATGACCGTATACTCGAAGTGCCCATATCTGGTGCAAAACGTGGTCTTCCATTCATCTCCTAGTCAGATCTATATGAAGTTATGTGCTCCTCGTAAGTCGATCTTTGTGAAGAACCTTGCACCATTGATCCGTTCTAAAAGACTTGAGATAAGGGGAAGTGCATACCTATTCTTGATGGTGACCTTATTCAAGCCACATTAATCTACGATGAGACAAAGTGATCCAATTCTGCTCTATATAGGCTCGAAGGACTTCTAGCTCGGTTGGTGACAAATTGTAGATGGGTCCCCATGGTGGCTCTTTTACCAGTTGTAAATCGATGGGGCAATCATATGATCGATGGTGAGGAAGCATATTGGCTTGTACTTTATTGAACACATTGACATAATGAAGATACTTCTCTGGAAGTTGAACAGTGGACTCGTCTTTAGTGGTGCTGGAGGGTTTTACTGATACTGTGAAGAGAAACATTTCTTCCTTGCATCCTTCCTCACACAAATGATGTAGCAAAATGGTTGCAATCTTATGAGTAGATCCTCGGGTTTGTCGATACCATTCTCTTGTTCGCTAATCTATGTTTGGGTTATGTAATTCGAACCAGGGTAATCCCAAAACAATGGGATGTTCTGGGATGCTAATTATATGAAAGGATACTACACACGCTAAGTTATCTAGGACAATATTAACGAGCTCTGACACTTCTATTATATATCCGGAAGCAATGGGACGACCATCAATGACTACTACAGAGGCTAGACACTGGAGTTTTCTTAGGGATATCTAATGAGCTTGGGCAAAATTCCTATTCATGAAGCAAGAATTAGCTCCGGAATCTAGGAGTGTTGAGACATGTACTAGAGAGGTACTTTTAGTAATAACAGTTGCTTGGGCTAAGAACACATTGCTAACTTGCTTAGAGGGAATGGAACCACTAATGGGCTGCAAAGAGGGCTGTCCAACCAAACGACTCCTATTTTGGCCGGACTTAGTCATTTAACTCTTCTTCTAACTGACTAAGGAAATCAAATTTTTTCGATAGATTTGGGCTATTAGTACTATTAGGACTATAAGATATTCCTACTAAAATAGACTCGGGTTTAGTACAATTAGAACTAGCAACTATTTGGTTCACCTGTCGTCTTGGCCTATGGGGACAGTTCACTGCAATATGCCCTGGTCCACCGCAATAAAGACATAGTCGATTTGCTCGGTGTCACTACTTTTTCTTCTTCCAATAATGGTTTGCGATGACGTTGTCATGAAGAATTCCGGCTTTAGTGTGAAACCGGGATGGAATGGACAAGTCGGCAATGTGCAACATGTGCACATGTATAGTAGGAAAATGGTGTATAGAATAAGGGGGAGAATTTATCCCACATTGTAACGTCCCTCCCTCCTTGGGCTATAAAAGGAAGGGAGGGGTCTCTTGTGAAGGGGTTGCCTATTTTGAGTGAGAGAGGTATACCACTTAGGTCGAGGGTTTCCATTTCGGTTTTAGGGTTTCATCTAGGGTTTTACTATTCTTCTTTTCTTCATACCATTTCGGGTTTAGGGTTTTGTTTAGGGTTTCTTCTTCATCATCTTCTTTACTTTACTTATCCGGTTAGGGTTCCATATAGTGTTTTCGTTCGGCCTATGCAACCATGGTTGTAAAGCGTTTGGTGTTTCTTAATATAACTCGTTTGTATAACTTGCCTTCATCCATTCTATGTTTATGTCCTATTCTTTCTCCTCTCCTCTCGAGCTAAGCTTCCATTCCCCCTCTACTCCCTAGTCCAAGACTCCCGCGGTCCCACTTATATTCTTACACGTACTTGCGGAAAACCGCGACAACGTGTAGTGTCAATTTCCATCGGAGTTGGAGTATTTACTGGAGACGCATTATATGACTCCCTTTGAAAAGGTTTTGCTACCATTGAGGCGTAGTTGGGCTCTAATCTTGCCCTTGGCATCTGGAATTGACGTTCCGAACGTCGTTTGAAAAGACGGTTGTCGCATCCCATCGTGCGATGATTGCTTCTATCAATGACTTTGGTTCTTCAGGGAAGGTGAAGAGTAAATCCTTGACATCGTTACGTAGACCATAACGAAATTGCTCCATAAGTGCTTGGTCATCCTAGGGGTTATCAGAGTGGCAGTCGTATCGATGCCCAGAGAGGCCAAGGAGCTACGAGAAGCTCACGATTTGTGGGAGTCCTTTGAGGGAGCTCTATTGGAGGCGTATGAGTATGCGAAACCGGGGCGGGTATGCCGGCAACACGATGAGAAGCGGTCAGCCACAACACGACTTGCAAGCGGCAGAGAAGAGAGGGCGGTGAGTGACTACGCACTACCGCCGGAGGAGAGCTCAACGCATGATGGATCGGAGGAGTACGACATCGAGGAGTTGGTGTGGGAGGTGTATGAGAGCATGAAGGCGAAGTTCGAAAGGACGACCATGAATGAGGCCGGTGACTACGGAGATTGGGTAGCCACGGACAACGACGTCGGGATGGAGACAGCTACGGACGTGACAAGCGGTAGTGCCGGGACCTTACCCACACCGGTTCTAGAGACTCTGGCGGCCGGCCCGAGGGCCGGCGTGAGACCTAGAGTGACGGACGGTTGCGGCAGCAAGGCGGGTGACCAAGATGATGACAAGGGGAACGAGGTGGCTACGGACATGACAAGCGGCGGTGTTGGGACCTTACCCACACCGGTTGTAGAGACTCTGGCGGCCGGCCCGAGAGCCGGCGTGAGACCTAGAGTGACAAACGGTGGCGGTGGCAGGGCGTGTGACCAAGATGAAGACAAGGGGAATGAGGTGGCTACGGACATGACGAGCGGCGGTGCTGAGACCTTACCCACACTAGTTCTAGAGACTCCGACGACCGGCGTGAGACCCGATGTGTGACCTAGAGTGACGGACGGTGGTGGCGGCAAGGTGGGTGACCAAGATGACGACAAGGGGAATGAGGTGGCTACGGACATGACGAGCGGCGGTGCCGGGACCTTACCCACACCGGTTCTAGAGACTCCGGTGGCCGGCCCGAGAGCCAGCATGGCACCTAGAGTGGCGGACGGTGGCGGTGGCAAGGTGGGCAACCAAGACGACGACAAGGAGAACGAGGAATAGGAGGAGGCAAGCATAATAGAGGCTTGCATAATCAGATACGGGCTAGCCGCGGACAACGACGTCCGGACGAAGGTGGCTATGGACACGAAGAGTGGTGGTATCAGGACCTTACCCACATCGGTTCTAGAAACTCCGGTGGCCGGCCCGAGTGCCGGCGTGAGACCTAGAATGATGGACCGTGTGGACTGTGGCGGCGGCAAGGCAGACGACCGAAACGATGACGAGAAAGATCGTAGCGGATGGAGGAGAGATCCCTCGACACCGGGGCCGGAGACTTCGGTGGTTGTGTACCAAAATAAAACAAGAGAGATTGGCGATGGCCGTGAGGATGCGAGGCCCGGAGTGGGCACGTGCGGAAGGACCGCAAGGGAGGTCGGGAGCGGCAAAGAGGAGAGAGTCGGGAACTGACCTGACCGGAAGACTAACCGGTCGGTAATCCGACACGACCGGAAGACGACGCGGAAGAAGATTGGAGCGGGGGTCGGTCAACCAGGCCAGAATCGAAGAAGAGCCGGTGAGGCCGGGATTGTTCGGTCGAACCCGTATTGGCCGGTTACAATCTTGGAAGAGAGTCGACCGAACCGGAACCCGATCGGTCAAGATCGATCCGGGCAAGGGCTATGCTGGCATAATTGGAGGTCGAGGTACACGAGCCATGACACGCGGTAGGAACCAGTGAGCGCGAGAAGGAGGCCAAGCGGGCGCAACGACTATGGTCCGGTGGAAGACTGGAAACAAGAGGAACCCTCCACACCTATTCTAGAGACTTCGTCGGCTGCGGATCGACGTAAGACCGGAGAGACGGTAAGAGGCGGCGAGGAGTCGGAGACCGGAGGAGTCGAGGTTACCAGAACGGGTATTTGGTGCAAAAAGACGGACGAGTGGGGCCAAGAGGGCCAAACGGAGCCGGAAAGGACTATGAGGACGAAGGAAGAAGAGGCCAACATGGAGGTCGGGACTAGGGCGAGTGAAGGGCGTGAAACGGAGCATGCACTACGGCCGGTAAAGGGCCAAGAAACAAGCATGCACCCGGAAGAGTGGCAACGAGTGACTAGTGATAGTGGTCCGGTCGAGCCTTTGAGAGGAAAACATGGGATGGAAGGCGGAGCGGTGAGTTGCCGAGATCGGTGGATGAACGGCGAGAGCAGAGGATGGTGCATGGAGAGCAAAGGGCCACGCACCGGGAAGAGAAAACACGGCGTCCCGGAGGACATGCAAGGCCAAATGGGCCAAGCAGGCCAAGAGGGCGCGAGTCGGGATGAAGCAGTAATGAGAGCAGTGAAGGACCCCGACACAAAGGTTGGGATGACGATATGCTCTACCACGAGAGAGCACGATGAGCAAGGGAGAAACAAGGAGCGCGTAATGGGGTCACATAAGGACAAAAAGAACGAGCGCGTATTTGGAGGAAGACATCGACACATGGGAGGAGCCTACGGAAACCACATGCGGAATGGAGAGAGACGGCACGCTGAGGTGCTCAGGACGAGGAGATGGTCGAACCAAAGGAGGGACACACGCGACACGTGAGGCGCGGAATCCGGCGTACAACCAGAGTGACCAGGGGCCTAATAGAGAGACTGAGTGAGCAGACAACACGAAGTATATTTCGAAAACAATGAAAACCTCAATACAAACAATAGTGCTCAAATGCACTTTTATGTATACAAGCCCATATGATAGGGCTGTCATGAAGTATTGACATGTTCTTGAATGCTCTTAAAAGAGCCTCCGATACTAACTACCTATATTAGGCCTATTTACTAGAATAGATCTAATCAGCCGTGTAACATTCCGGATCGGCTGCCACAACCGCTCAGTCATTCAGCTTCTTCAGCCGGTTCGGAACCTAGTCCGAAGCTTACGCATATAAGCCTAAGTGAGCCTAGCCAACCGTATCATATCCGGTTTGACCTGACGGCTTGTCCAGCCAGTCTGGCCCATGTTGAGCTTGCTCGCTCAACACTCCCCTTAAACTCAACTTGAGGTCGGCTCCTTGTGTTACAACATACCAGAGGTCGACTTCACCGCTCAGGACCCACTCGCGCACAAAGTGGCAATGCATTTCTATGTGCTTTGTGTGAGCATGGAATATGGCATTCTTGGCTAGCTGGGACTGTCGGCTCGGTATATGAGGTTGTCACAGTATATGTCTGTCGGCTCGGACACCTCCATTTGCAGATCCTTCAATAGCAGCTTAAGCCAAATGGCTTCACAAGTCGTGACAACAGCTCCTCGGTATTCGGCCTTGCTTCTCCACAGAGCAACTATCGGCTGCTTTTTACTGCTCCATGCGATTGTGGCACATCCCAATGAAAACGCAAACCTGAATGTTGACCTACGATCGTTGGCATCCCGGCTAAACCGGCATCCATATAGCCGACCAATTCTTGAGCTACACCGGTCCAATATAGCAACGCCCTATCTTTTGTGACGTTGACATATCGGAGTATCCTTTGCGCACACTGAAGATGCTTGACCATCGGCTGCAACATAAACTGACTTATCAGTCTGCCCGTATATCTGAGGTCCGGCCGGGTGATGGCCAGATAGATGAGACTTTCGACAATCTGTAAGAACCGTTTTGGGGTGAAGCTTCACATTTCGGTCTAGAGGGGTCGAGACGGATTTGCAATGCATCATTCCGAACCTAAAGAGCATACTCATCACATAATGCCTTTGGCTGATCAGTATGCCTTTGGGGGTGCGGATCACTTCGATCCCGAGGAAGTAGTGAAGGTCCCCCAGATCCTTCATCTCAAACAATGCCACTAGCAAAGACTTCACAGGACTGATTCCTTCCAGGTTAGCGCCGGCGATAACTAAATCATCTACATATAGCAAAATGCTTACCGGCCCATGTTGACCCTGCCGGATGAAAAGTGAAGGGTTTGATTTCGACGTCAAAAACCCCATCCTACGCTACCTCTGTGTGATCTTCACGTTCCAAGCACGCGGGGCTTACTTGAGTCCGTAGAGGTACTTCTTCAGTTGGCAGACAACCAACGTGTTCAATCTGGACTAAAATCCAGGAGGTTGTACCATGTACACTTGTTCCTCAAGTTTTCCTTGAAGGAACATGTTCTTAACATCCATCTAGTGTAGATGTTATCCCTTTGCCGCTGTTACCGCCAGCAGCACCCAAACGGTTGTCATATTGGCAACCAACGCGCATGTCTCATCGTAGTCGATGTCGTGCAGTTGTGCGTAGCCCTTGGCCACCAGTCGGGCATTGTACCGGTTGACGGAGCCATCGGCGTTGTAGTTTACCTTGTACACCCACTTGCATCCGATCGGCTTCACACCCTTGGGGACGCAACCAGGTCCCATGTCTCATTTTCTGTCAATGCGCGCATCTCTTCCTCCATAGCGGCACGCCAATTCGCATCCTTCACTGCCTCTGCGTAGCTCTCCGGCTCACGCACTTCCGCCACCTTTGCCATATACACATAGTGATGCGCCATGTATTCGTTGTACCCGTACTGAACTACGGGGTTCTTTTGACGAGTTGATCAACGCAACTTTCGCTTTGCCGATGTCATGGCCCTCTTGGCCAACTCCATCCTCAACTCATGAGGTCCATCTTAGCTCTTGGTCACGTCGGATTCACCTTGATCCGATGCACGTAAATTGTCTCCTCAGCTTCTGGCACGGGGACTGCACGACCAAGTCGCCACTACTCATTGGCTCCTCATCTAAGTGGTCGTTCAGTCTCTCATTCAACCTCCTTACCCGGAATGAGATCGGGCTCTCCTCTTGAGTGTTGATTTCTTCCTCAACCATAAGGTGAGGCTTGTATTCAGAATTCAGTTCAGACGTTTCCGGGGTTGGAGGCAGAAAGGAGAAACAAGATGTTGATTTGTCAAAGACGACATCACGACTCACTTGCAATTGCTTTGACTGGGGGTTGTACACTTGTACCCCTTCTACTCGTGCAAGTAGTCGACCAAGATACATTTCTCCTTAAGGGGTTGCCTATTTTGAGTGAGAGAGGTATACCACTTAGGTCGGGGATTTCCATTTTGGTTTTAGGGTTTCGTCTAGGGTTTTACTATTCTTCTTTTCTTCATACCATTTCGGGTTTAGGGTTTTGTTTAGGGTTTCTTCTTCATCATCTTCTTTACTTTACTTATCCGGTTAGGGTTCCATATAGTGTTTTCGTTCGGCCTATGCAGCCATGGTTGTAAAGTGTTTGGTGTTTCTTAATATAACTCGTTTGTATAACTTGCCTTCATCCATTCTATGTTTATGTCCTATTCTTTCTCCTCTCCTCTCGAGCTAAGCTTCCATTCCCCCTCTACTCCCTAGTCCAAGACCCCCACGGTCCCGCCTAAGATCTTACACGTACTTGCGGAAAACCGCGACAACGTGTAGTGTCAATTTCCATCGGAGTTGGAGTATTTACTGGAGACGCATTATATGACTCCCTTTGAAAAGGTTTTGCTACCACTGAGGCATAGTTGGGCTCTAATCTTGCCCTTGGCATCTGGAATTGACGTTCCGAACGTCATTTGAAAAGACGGTTGTCGCATCTCATCGTGCGATTGATTGCTTCTGTCAATGACTTTGGTTCTTCGGGGAAGGTCAAGAGTAAATCCTTGACATCGTTACGTAGACCATAACGAAATTGCTCCATAAGTGCTTGGTCATCCCAGGGGTTATCAGAGGCGAGTAGGCAGAAATTTGCAGCGTATGCGAAGGCTGGACAATTACCTTGATGTAATCGTCGGATTTTGTTGATTGTTGTCCTTATGCTGTTAGTATCTCGAAAACAGGCTTTAAACTCAATTAAAAACTCTTCAAAATTGTTTAGTAAAGGAGATTCCTTTTTTAACAATGGAGCGAACCATGCAAAAGTTGAGCCACTTAACAACGTGCCTACTAAACCCACTTGTGATGCATCGTTGGGATATCAGGAAGGATGCATTTGAATGACTAATCGTGCCTGATTAAGGAATCCTCTAAACTACGATCGCGTTCCATCGAATTTCATGGGAAGGCCAATCTTGGGTTCTTTATGAACCCCTTGCGTACTGGGTTCTTGTTGTTGCATTGCTACTATGGTTGCTTCGTGCTGTTGCATGCGTAATGCTAGTTCCCCGTGTTGTTCTTGCATTTGCTACTTCTCTAAGGAGATTTGTTGAAGCTCCCCCAACAGTCGTTGATTTTCTTATTTCAATGCGAGAAACTTCTCTTTCAAGCATTGTAACTCCGAAAAAAATGGATTGATATTCTTGAGCGCTAACAGTGGCCATAGTATGAGAGAAAAGAGGAATAAGAGATTAGTATGAAGGGAGGGAGAAGTAAGAAGATAAAGGAAGAGAAGGAAAGAGAAAAATTGCTTCAAACTGTCAGGAGCAGTACTGAGACAGAGAAGTACTGTCAGGAACAGTATTAAGACAGAGAAGGACTTAGTACTAAAAGTTGAGGATTAATACTAAGGGAGGTGTAGAACTCTCAAGAGAAGGAAAGAGTGAGTTCGAGTGAGTTCTAGAGAGAGAGAGAGAGAGAATGATGATAACATAATATATATATTATGTTAAGAGAATATACAATAGTAGGTAGGAGGTTGAAGACTCGCGTTGAACCGATTTGGTTTGAAATAATGCCTTATGCCTCATTTTATAGTGTTCTCAGGAGTACTCCTGAAGTTTCTAGAATGTTCTCGAGAAATTTGGAATATACATCAATTTTCTATAAACTTAAATGAAAATAATATCCTTTGTATTAAACCACATAGTCGAATGGTCAAGAGCTCGACCCATGTAACAGAAGGTCATGGGTTCGAGTCTTGCCATATCATGACACTATCCCCCTTAGAATGACAAGTGTTCGAGTCTTGCTATATCTTGACAATGGATACGATGCCACCATGAGATCATCATTACTGAAGGCATTCGTAATGACACCATTAGGTTGCACTTTGGCACCATGAGATCATCATTACTGAAGGCATTCGTAATGACACCATTAGGTTGCACTTTGGTGTATGCTACTGTAATTATGAGACTTGAGGTTGGTAACGTACCAACATGGTTTTGTAGTAAATGAGGGGGAAATAAGGACTCTCGACATATATGTTTTCATTTAAAAAACATATATGGGCAAATGCCTTCACATATCTCTGATACGCATAAACATTAAATATTCAAAAGGAGCAAACAATTTGGTTAGTTCAAGTGTTTAATGCATTTGTTCTCGAGGTCTTGAGTTCAAATATGACAAAGACCATACAACATTGTTGATACATATGACTATAATACATGTTTAGACTTTAGGTCTAAGTGCACTTCGGGGTCCTCATAATAGGACTTAAAGAGCTGAAACCACATGTGTGGGCACAGAGACATAGTTTATTCTTAACATTTTTTCGTGTTTAAACTATTCATGATGCAAACATACATGGTTGGGCCTCGGGAAGCCACCATGAAAAAATCCATATAGAGATCGGGGAAAGACACTCATTTGTCACCCTCATTGTTTTTAAAACACTTTTGTGTTACCATAGTAACCTGATCTTGAACCTCATGTCATATGTCTAGAGGGGTATTGACGTGAGATCATGATATCGATTAATGTTTGCCCATGATATGTTTACATCACAACATAATGTTATGACTATTTGTCTGACCTTATCCTATTTCTGTGCCAGAAATTATCATTCAATGGCTCATAATAATGACCCGATGTCATCCGCCCAAGCGGAAGGAATTCAAGGAAATCCTCATGGGCCAATCCCCATTGAGTCGTATCTTTTAGAAATACAAAATTTCCTTAATTCTACCTTGCATGAGATTTCCGAACTTCGGCAATCTCATAGTGCTCTCGAGGCACGTGTCATTAGTATACAACATGATACTAATAGACCCGATGAGGGTCAAGGTGAACCATCATTTGTTGTAAAGCCATTTATGGGAGAAAAAAAGGAAAGAACCGAAGAAGCAATTTGCACGTGGTTGGGCTGATGGGAATCTCATTTTGAGCTCTATCCCAAGCCATATAGTACGAAGATTGCATATGTTGGTCGAGAACTAGGGGGTAAGGCCGCCGCCTAGTGGTGTGGGCTCCGCACTATGGGGAATTTGCCTGATACCTAGATAGACTTTGTCACAATTTTCAAGGGCCAATTTCTGCAACCTCCATCTCGAACCGAGGCAGCACAAACATTAATGAACCTCTCTAGCCAGAAATTTTCCTCGCAGAAGACTATGTTCACCATGCTAGAACCCAAATCCAAAAATTAGGTCTAGAAGGAGACAACTGGTTAATAACTTGTTTTGTTAATGGCATCTCCAATTCGGACTATCAATGCATAGTGTACGATAAGGATCCCAAATCCTTCAAAGAGGCCATTGAAATCGTTCTTCGCTATCAACGCACTCCGAAGAAGGACCATAACAAACCCAACGAAGCGCTCGAGAGTAAGCAGGCGCAATTCGTTGGGAAACGCAAGACAAAATCCTTTTTGCGTATTTTGCAAAAAGAAGGGTCATACAAAAGAGCAATGCCGAAAGCTCCAACGGAAAGAGCACGACAACAAAACCAAAGTTGCATAGTATAAAGGTTAGATTCCTGATGTCCTTGAGTTCTATACACATCATTTAAGTAATTGTAAATGTTTTTTCCCTCACTATGTATTGGGACCCAATGATTTACTATGTGCAAACAGGTATATCAATGGATCTCCCGTACAATTTTTATTTGATTCGGGAAGCTCACACATCTTTGTCACGAATGATCGTTTGGTTCAGATATGGGGAATCTAACCCACCGTAAGTGATCACACCTATAAGGTGCACTTGACTGATGGAAGAGTACAATACATCAACATGACAATTTATTCATTAGGAATTTCTATTGATACTTACATAGAGGAAGTAGACTTCCATGTAATGAATCTTTGTACCACTGATGTAATATTGGCTTATCCCTGGTTTTTTAAAAAACTCTTCTTTATCTATTGATTGGGTTCACCATTCCATTACCTTTGTACTAAACGATTATACTCATTTTATTCAATGTGTAAATAAGCAATCTCTTTCAATTGTTTCCTCTCCATCAATATCCAAGTTGTCTTGTTCTTCTTTATTTTATTGTGTACTTGATCCGAACATTCACATTTACAATATCGATAATGTCTTGGGTCAATTATCATATTTTGAACAACAACAACTCGATGAAATCTTAAATGATTTACGTGATGTTTTTTCGAGTGAACTACCTCATGGGTTACCTCCCAAACATAACATAGACCATCGTATAGATATTGTACCTGGCGTTGCATCAATAAGTATACCTCCTTATCGCTTAAGTTGATCCGAAGAGGATGAGGTATCTAAGCAACTCAAGGATTATTTACGAATGGGTTATATACGTTATAGTAAATCTCCATGGGGTGCACCTATTCTCTTGGTAAAAATGAAAGAGGGCACATGGCGTATGTGTATTAATTACCGATGCTTAAATAATGTGACGATCAAGAATTCATATCCATTGCCCTGGCTGACGATCTAATTGACCGTCTCTAGGGAGCTCGGTATTTTACGAAACTTGATCTCCGTACGGGCTACCATCAAATTCGTATAAGTGAGGAAGATGTTCCTAAAACAACATTGCATATGCGTTATGGACATTATGAGTTTTTGGTCATGCCTTTCGGTTTGACCAACAAGAAATGAATGACATTTTCCGAGAACAACTTGGAAAATTTGTCGTCATTTTCTTGGATGATATTCTAGTTTATAGTCGTACATTAGAAGAACATCCTAAACATGCCCACTTTGTGTTACAAACATTGCGCGACAAACAGTTTTACGCAAAGATCTCAAAATGTGAGTTCTTCAAGAAATCAATTACTTATCTTGGACATCTCATAACCGAACGAGGAGTTGATGTTGATCATTCTCGCATCGAGAAAGTCAAACTTTAGCCCACTCTTCAGAATATTCGAGAAGTTCAATCATTCCTTGGTTTTGTCAGTTTTTCACGAAAATTTATTCATAATTACTCCGAATTGACGACACCATTTACTGATCTTCTCAAAGGTCAAACGCGTAAGTCTACAAAACCTATTGTGTGGAATGCTACACTAGGCTTCACCTTTAAGGAGCTCAAGAACCTGGTGTGAAAAGCTCTTTCGCTTCTTTTACCAGATCCTTCAAAACCTTTTCAGGTTGAAACAGACGCAAGTGATTATGCTATAGGTGTCGTCCTATATCAAGATGGCAAACCAATACCATTTGAGAGTAAGAAACTTGATTCTGCTCAGTGACGGTATACCGTGCAAGAAAAGGAATTATTTGCAGTTATTCATGCACTCAAGACATGGCAGTACCACATGACATTATTAGAGCAGCACCCCCGATGTTAGTAGAAGCATTGTTTCAAGTGGTAGTTGTTATTCATCGGATACATAGCCAACCACAAGATAGGATATCCCGTCGAGCCTTTGAGGCATCTCGATCCCTACATGCGTTTGGAGACACTAGCTCTTGGTATAGCACTGTGGTGAGTTGGTTACTTGCAAACGGTATAGACATTAATAACCTACCCCACCTTAAGTACAACCATGGGACTGACCAAACTCTAATATCTCATGAAGACCGTAATAAAGTGATACGCCAAGAAATATGGCAAATTTACACTCGATATAAATGGATCACCCCACGAGAGTCACTCCCATCTAAAATGTTGTACTATAAGGAACACTTCTTACACTTCTCTCAATTAGGTTTTATTACACGACCAAGATATCTAGATACATTCTTATCAAATGCACTAAGGGTTGCCATTGGACAACTTAGGATATCATCTCACCAACTTGAGATTGAGAATGGTCGGGCTAATAGAGTCCCTAGGGAGGACAAGCTATGTAGGTTGTGCCACATAGAGATAGAGGATGAGTATCACTTCACATGCAAGTGCCCAACTTATGTCGAGATATGAGGGGAATACCAAGACATATTAGGACCCTCTCCCACCCTCTCCAAACTATTAGATACCCTAGATGTAAAGAGACTAGGTAGATATATCTTACAACTAAAACAACATAGGGAGAATAAATTACAAAGTGTTAACCATAACCCTTTTACTATTCATCAACTTGTAACTACTGTAATTTATCAGGAACAAGGGGAGACCATGAATGTGGATACACTTACGTTGCTTGGCCTCTCTCTTGAGAAAGCTGAAACGCAAAGAACAACCAAATGCCCTTGGATGTTGGGCTTCAAAACAAGTCGACACGGAGTAGAAAGGATTAAGAAAAGGGAACGTGTGCTACGTCGACTAGAAGCTATGGTTGGGGTACCTTTTACATTGGGGCCACGGGCCACATCCACATCGAAACCCTTTGACCTCTAGCTTCCCTTTGAGAAACTTGGATGGAAATGAAATTAGGCCTAGTATAACATCATTTTCATTGTAGAACATGTTTGTTATTTTATTTTACAAGAACTATTTAGCTTAAAACTCTATTTTTATTTTTATTTTTTACTTTTGATGAATGGGTAAATATCCCATTTTTTGTTGTAAACCATTTGTCTGATGGGCCAATTTTGGCCTTAGAAGACGTTAATATATCTTTCTTTCTTTCTTTCTTTTCTCTCCCTCTCTCCTTTTTCTCGACTGTTCTACACCCTCTTTTCCTCTTAGTACTAATCTTCATCTCTTAGTACTAATTCCCTCTCTGTTTCAATACTATTCCTGACATTGAACATGGGCGCAAGCATGTATTGCTTGGCAACATGTGTCTACGACCACATGCTTAGCCACATTCAAGACGCCGAGACGCCCAAAGAGGCGTGGGAGAACTTAAAGAAAATGTTCGCTACCAACACGACCACCCGAAAGCTTCAACTCCGACAAGAGTTGAACAACATTCGGCAAGTAGATATGTCTATGTCAGACTAAACCGCCAAAATCAAGAGCATTTGCGACTCGCTTGGCTCCATCAACGTAATCATCGACGAAGATGAGATGGTTCAAGTATGCTTGGGCGGCCTCACACAACGATTTGACTCATTACAGAGGGCAATCTTAGCGAAGGAAAACCCTCATTCGTTCCTCGACCTTCAATCAATGCTAATGGTTGAAGAGAACCCCATCCAAACCAAAACCAAGACATCGGAAGGACAAATGTTCTTCTCAAAATCGGATGGTGGCTGAGAACGAAGTCGAGGCACATCAACTCCCATTGGAGAAGGAGACCTACACAAGCAAAGGCCTCCTCAAGGTCATACACTCGAATGTATGGGGACCGGCTCAAATGTCGACGATCAGTGGATGCAGATACTTCGTCACATTCATTGATGACTACTTCCACTACACGTGGATCTTCCCAATGAAACCGGTCGGCACATTCGTTGCCTAGGATCGGATGGAGGCAAGGAGTACTTCTCCGACGAGTTCACCTCCTACCTCCAAAGTGAAGGCATTCGGAGAGAATTCTCATGCCGACACACACCTCAACAAAATGGAGTTGCTGAGAAGAAGAATAAAAAAATACTCGAGGTAGTACGGGCCATGTTGCATGAGAAGCACATGCCAAACTTCTATTGGAACAAAGCGGCATCCACGGTTGTCTATATCATGAATCGATGCGCCACCAATGGAGTGCATGAGCTAACTCCATACGAGCTCCTTGTTGGAAGGAAGCCGATCTTGTCGCACCTCAAACTGTTCGGAAACATTGCGAATGTATGCATCCCGTGTGAGGAATAGTGCGGAATACTGCTCGGCCACGACCGAGTCTTGAATTACTTCAATAAGAGTGCAACACAGGAATGGAAGTAGAAGTACACACAAAAGAGAGTACACAGGATGTTTACATAGAAAACCTTGAATGGGAAAAAACCACGGGAGCCCACAGACTCCAACTATCAATATGAAGAAAAGACGGTACAATCAGAGACTTGGAGGGAACGACCTCAAGCTCTGTTTCTTCGCCAACCGGCGGTTACAACAAAGTATATCTATGTATCTCACACTCTCTCTAATTCACTCTGTACAACAATATATGACAATAATAACAACACACTCATAAAGTGATTTCCCTAAGTCATATTTATACTTATATGAACTTAGGGCTATTTACAAATATAGCCTCAATAGTCTTGCTCAAGATATATTTACAAATATGTCTCTCTTCCGGTTCTCACCGGGTCCTCTTCATTCATCACCGGATGCCATCTGGAGGGACCGATTTCCCAACAGTCTCCCCCTTCACTCCGGCATGGGATGTCTCGTTAGCCCGATCCGCTTTCGGCATGTGTCCAACTTGTCTGTTGTCAACACCTTGGTCAGCATATCCGACCAGTTCTCCTCTGTGTGGATCCTCATCAGCACGAACTCTTGATCTCCTACTCTCTCCCGGATCCAGTGGTACCTCCGCTGGATATGTTTCGTCCGAGAATGGTTCATCATCTTCTTCTCTGATTCCCAGTCGGCAATGGTTCTGTCTTCCATGAAAACTATGGCCCGACTACGGAACACCTTCTTGTCGACCATATCCCACACCCGGTGACCGTACTCATCATCGTCGTATCCAAGGAATATGCATGTCCTGGACTTCAGATCCAACTTTTCTCCCTTGTCCTTTGCAACATGCACATATGCGAGAAATCCGAACACCTTCATATGCTGGTAAGATACGTCTTTGCCGGTCCATACTTTCTGAGGTAGGTCTCCTTCCAAGGGTGCTGACGGTGATCTTTTATCATATAGGTCGCCGTCGTCAGTGCCTCAACCCAAAATGTCTTGGGTAACTTTGCATGTGCTAGCATGCTCCGGAATCTCTCCATTATGGTCCGATTCATCCTTTCGGCCAGCTGTCATGAACACATGACCATTATGGCGTCACCCGGACTTGAACCTCGAACCTTGTAATTCATACTTGAAAACCTCAACCATTAAGATAGCTTATTGTTATATGAAACAATAAAAGCTACTTCTTGTATTACATTGATTATTGTAAAAACTCTAGATTATTCTAGAATGTTCTAGAATGTCCTAGAGCATTCTAGGTCTAGAACATTCTAGAACATTCTAGAAATCTCTAAGCTATTCTATAGGAACCTATAAATAAGCGCATACATGTATTCTCAAATCAATTCGAATCAACACCAGTCTTTAGCTCTCATTACATATCTTGTATCCATTCTCTTTCTTTCTCTATCTTATACATCCATTCTTCTCTATCCTTCTTCCATCACTCTATCTGTTATCCTTGGTTCTGACAGTTTGATTCGAATTCTCTCTCTCTCTCTCTCTCTCTCTCTCTTATCCTCCTTTGTAACCATCCTGAAACCATGGTTGCCATTAACTCAGAAGAATATCTCACCCTTGTTGCAGAAATGGAGAACCTTAAATCCAAGTTCGCATCTCTTGAAGTAGAGAATCAACGTATACTTGGGGATCTACAAAAGGTTACTATAGAGAAGCAACAACAACAAGAGGAGTTCACGCGACGAGTGCAACAGTTAGAGTCGACAATCGTCGTGTTACAACAACAAAGGGTTGAAGGTCAGGGACTTATCAAGGAGCCCAAAATTAGCCTCCCAGCTAAATTTGATGGGTCGAGGGCGCATTTCCGAGGTTTTTTGAATCAAGTACGGTTGGTGATTCAAATGCATCCCGCACGTTATCCAACAGATGCATCACGAGTCGGGCTAGTGGGCACTTTATTGACTGGCATAGCGTTGTCGTGGTTTGCTCCATTGCTAGAGACCAATTCTCCTCTACTAAATAATTTCGAGGAATTTATCAAGGAATTTAAGGCTTGTTTCGGAGATACTGATGGGGTGAGAACAACTATCAACAAGATTCGTACACTTTGTCAAGGTGATCAACCAGCTTCAACATATGCTGCCAATTTCCGTCTCATCGCAAGCGATATTCCTTGG
The DNA here is from genome assembly GCF_043228905.1 of Azolla caroliniana. Taxonomy (NCBI): domain Eukaryota; kingdom Viridiplantae; phylum Streptophyta; class Polypodiopsida; order Salviniales; family Salviniaceae; genus Azolla; species Azolla caroliniana. The sequence goes on along the minus strand of NW_028230449.1, from coordinate 7,173,950 downwards.
GATGAACAAGCCCTAATGTTCCGTTCAGGCCTTCGTAGTGATGTCAAAGACTTACTTCTTACCTTCCCCAAGGATCCAAGGTCACTTACAGAAGCTATTAGTCGAGCAATACGGTGTGATAATCGCCTTTTTGAGCGTCGATGTGAGCGACAACAACAAATAACAAGATCTAGATTCATACCAACTTATGCATCAGTAACGGCGCAATCATCCCCAAGGCAAATGTATAGCCCTGCTCCAACTCCAAGGCAAACACGTAGTCCAGTCCCAATGGATAGTCCTACACCCATGGAGATCGATATGACTCAACGACGAGGACCGTTGTCAGACGAAGAGAAGCAACGTCGTCGAGCAAACCATCTGTGCTTATATTGTGGAGGTCCAGGACATATAGCCATTCATTGCTCCCGTAGGCTGAGACGTCAGGTAAATCAAATTCACTATGACAATAAAAATGAGTCCAACATTTTAGAAGTAGTTAGTGAATCTAATATTATGAATAATCCACCCTTGTCCAATAAATTTGAAGTCCTAAGCCAATTAGAAGAGGAGTCAAACAAATAAGTCCGGCCAAAATAGGAGCCATTTGGTTGGACAACCCTAGATATGTACAACCTGGTGTGGGTTCCATTTCTTCCAAGCTTGTTAGTAGAGTCTTCTCAGCCCTAGTACAAGTTAGGACACCCAGTTGTCAACTTCAAGTCCAAGCCCTCTTAGATACTAGAGCCAATTCTTGTTCCATGGATAGAGATTTTGCCCAAAAACACCAAATATCCTTGCATACACTTCCTTGTCCAGTTTCCGTAGTAGTGATTGATGGACGCCCCATAGCTTCCGGGAAGATATTTGAAGAGTCTGAGCCAATACACATACTCTTGGGTGATTTAGGATGTGTAGTTTCCTTTAACATAATCCGTAGTCCTGAGCATCCAATTGTCCTCGGTTTGCCATGGTTCGAGCTACATAACCCTAGAATCGATTGGAGGAAGCGAGAAATTAGGTGATCTTTAGCAGAAAATATCATTGTCAAGGATCGAACTCAGGATTATCCTCCCAAAGTATATAGTTCTACCGATGCACCATATCCTTCTCATCAAATTTCAGCCATCACATTGCAACAATTGCACCAAGTGGGAGGCAAGGAGGACCTTTTCTTATTTGCAGTATCAGTGACACCTTCTAGTGTCACTCAAGGGAATTCAGACATCCAAATTCCCAAAAAATATCAAGACTATGCTGATGTTTTCGACAAAGTCAAAGCTAGTGTTCTTCCAAAGCATCGGCCGTATGACTGTCCTATTGATCTCCAACCAGGAAAAGAGCCTCCGTGGGGTCCGATTTACAATTTATCACCCACTGAGCTTGAGGTTCTTCGAGAATACATCGAGGAAAATCTTGCACATGGGTTTATTCGACATTCAAAGTCTCCAGCTGGTGCTCCTATCTTTTTTGTGAAGAAAAAGGACGGCTCCCTTCGTTTGGTCGTGGACTATCGAGGCTTAAATAAAGTCACCATAAGGAATAGGTATGCTTTACCTTTAATCTCCAATCTCTTAGAACGCATTGGTGGGGCAAAGCATTTTACCAAAATTGATCTAAGGGGTGCATATAATCTTGTTCGAATTCGGCCAGGAGATGAGTGGAAAACAACATTTCGTACTCGGTATGGTCATTTCGAGTATACAGTCATGCCTTTCAGGCTCACAAATGCACCTGCGGTATTCCAACATATGGCAAATGACATCTTCCGAGATTTCTTGGATATTTTTCTAATCATCTACCTAGATGATCTATTGATTTACTCTAAAACACAGGGGGAGCATGATATACATGTGCGGCAAGTACTTGAACGCCTAAGGAAGTATGGTCTTTACGCCAAACTTGAGAAATGCAGTTTTGATTGCAAACAAGTCAAATTTTTGGGATACACTATTTCATCCCAAGGTGTTTTCATGGACCCGGCAAAAGTCCAAACAATATTGGAATGGAAACCCCCATGCTCAGTTCGGGATGTCCAGTGTTTCCTCAGATTTGCGAACTTCTATCGCAAATTCATACATAATTATTCAAGCATTGTGTTGCCCCTTACTCAACTCACCAAGAAAAATCAAGCATTTTTTTGGAGTATCGAAGCGGACAAGGCTTTTACGCAGCTAAAAGAGGCATTCACATCAGCACCCATCCTAGCACATATTGATCCTGAAAAGCCATTTACTATTGAGGCGGATGCATCAGACTTTGCATTGGGGAGTATCCTATCGCAACCAGGCGAGGACGGGCAGATACATCCAGTCGCGTTTCACTCGAGAAAGTTTACTGTTTCGGAGATAAACTATGAGGTGCATGACAAGGAGTTACTAGCTGTGGTCGACTCATTCGAGCAATGGCGTCATTTTCTAGAAGGATCACCTCATCAGATTATCATTTATAGTGATCACAAAAATCTCACATATTTTCAAACAACTCGAGTATTAAATAGACGACAAGCTCGGTGGGCCCAATTTCTAACGCGTTTCGATTTCAAGATCATTTTTCGCCCCGGAAAACAACAAGGGAAAGCAGATGCTCTGTCTCGGCGTTCGTATCTAGCACTTCGACCTGGAGATCCGGCCTTTGACAATCAAAAGCAAACTCTCCTCGGGCCATCAAAGCTACAGGTAACAACAATTTATGCCACACCACTTGATTCTACCCTTCTTGACACTATTCGGCAACAACTTCATTCGGATGATTTTGCTAAGGATGTCTTAGCCCACTGTGGTTCAAGTCGTCCATCGTGCTCCACATTGCCAGGGTCATCTCAACATTATAAGGACTTCAAGTGGCAAGATGGTTTACTCTTCTACAAGAATCTCCTTTACGTCCCCGACGGATCACCCCGACTTCAAGTGTTGGAACATTGTCATGATGCCCCCATGGCTGGACATTTTGGTATTTCCAAGACCATTGAGCTGGTGAAACGTTCGTTTTGGTGGCCTCACTTGCAAAAATTTGTTGAAGATTATGTTCGCACTTGTGACACCTGCTGTCGCGCCAAAATACCCCGGCATCACCCTTATGGCTTACTACAACCATTACCCCCTCCCAACAAGCCATGGCAGTCTATTTCTATGGATTTCATTACGGATCTACCACCTTCCAAAGGCTTTGATACTATTTTAACAGTAGTGGATCGGTTCACCAAGATGGCACATTTTGTACCATGTGTAAAGACCATCAATAGTGAAGAAACTGCAGATCTCATTATGCGTGAAGTGTTTCGCCATCATGGTCTCCCGAATGATATTATTAGCGATCGAGGTCCTCAATTTATCTCACACTTTTGGAAGCACCTATGGGCAGGCCTCAAAATCTCTTGCAAACTCTCTTCGGCTTATCATCCACAAACTGACGGACAAACAGAGCGCACAAATCAAACGCTCGAGCAATATCTTCGATGTTTCATTAGTTATCAACAAGATGATTGGAGTAAAATTTTACATCTTGCTGAGTTTGTATACAACAACACGGTCCACTCTTCTACCAAAGTTACACCTTTCTTTTCCTACACCGGCAACCACCCTCGATGGTGTATACTGGATCTTCCCGAGGTGTCACGAAACCCTAGTGCGGCGCATCACCTCCACCGACTACAACAAATCCAGTTCGAGTTATCGTCACATCTTCAAAAAGCGCAAGCACACCATAAGACCAATGCCGATCGACATCGTCTTAAGTCTCCGTTTAAGGTTGGTGACCGTGTATGGTTGCTTCGTCGTCACATCAAGACTACCCGACCGTGTGCTAAGCTTGACTATCAACGCTTAGGTCCTTTTGTCATCACGGCGTAGATTAATGATGCAACATTTCGTATTAACCTTCTTGCACATATGCGGCTTCACCCTGTCTTTCATAGCTCTCTTTTGGAACCTTGCCACACCTCTTTAATTCCTGATCGTGTCGTGCCACCACCGCCTTTTGTACAACTTGTGGACGGCCCCGAATACGAGGTAGCTGCTATTCTCGATTCTAAGATTGTGCGCAATAAGCTTTATTATCTAGTTGATTGGCTTGGTTATCCTCCGAGTGATCGCACTTGGGAACCCATCGATAACGTTTGTAATGCTGAAGCCCGGCCCAACAATGTTAACGACTTCCATCGTCACTATCCAAACAAGCCCGGCCCAACAATGTTAACGCCGACTTCCACTCGGCGTTCTCGAAAGAGGGATAGTGTCATGAACACATGACCATTATGGCGTCACCCGGACTTGAACCTCGAACCTTGTAATTCATACTTGAAAACCTCAACCATTAAGATAGCTTATTGTTATATGAAACAATAAAAGCTACTTCTTGTATTACATTGATTATTGTAAAAACTCTAGATTATTCTAGAATTTTCTAGAATGTCCTAGAGCATTCTAGGTCTAGAACATTCTAGAACATTCTAGAAATCTCTAAGCTATTCTATAGGAACCTATAAATAAGCGCATACATGTATTCTCAAATCAATTCGAATCAACACCAGTCTTTAGCTCTCATTACATATCTTGTATCCATTCTCTTTCTTTCTCTATATTATACATCCATTCTTCTCTATCCTTCTTCCATCACTCTATCTTTTATCCTTGGTTCCGACACCAGCCCGTTTAGTTTTGGCGTCTTCGGCACAGTAAACTTGAGCCGGATTCCCTTCGACCAACTATACTCCTCGAACTACCCCCGATATTCTCTTCCGTTATCTGCTCGAACCGCCTTCAGCTTCCGGCCGGTTTCTCTTTCCACTCTCGCGCGGAGCTCTTTGAAGATGGATAACACCTGATCCTTCATCTTTAATGGTGAGACCCACAACTTCCAGCTACAGTCATCTATGAACGTCACGAAGTGTTGGGAGATAGGTCCCTCCGGATGGGAAGGGAGAAGAACAGTGCTGATGAACAAACTCGGCCGAGGCCGAAACCGTATGAGGAGGACCCGGCTACGGAGAGCCAGATGGTGCAGGCCCGGTATGAACCGGATGAGGAGTACTCGGCTACGGAGAGCCGGATGGTGCAGGCCCAGTATGAACCGGATGAGGAGTACTCGGCTACGGAGAGCCGGATGGTGCAGGCCTGGTATGAACCGGATGAGGAGTACCCGGCTACGGAGAGCCGGATGATACAGACCCGGTGAAGACCGGATGAGGAATACCCGGCTACGGAGAGCCGGATGGTACAGACCCGGTGAGAACCGGATGAAGAGACATATTCGTAAATATGTTTCTGAGAGCCCATCGAGGCTACATTTGTAAATAGCCGAAAAGTCATATTAGTATAAATATGACTTAGGGCAAACTTTAGGAGTTGTTGTTATTTTTCTGTATTACACGAGATTAGTGTGCGTAACTGTACAGAGAGAGAGAGAGAGAGAGAGAAAGAGGTCGTTGCCTCTATTGTAACCGCCACTTGTGGCGAAGATTTGTGAGCACGAGGTCGGTGCCTCAGTGAACTCACTGTTGTATATTCCCACATAGTGACAGTTTGCAGCATGTGGGCTGCCGTGGTTTTTCCCCTAGTTTTGGGGTTTTCCACGTAAACCTCCTGTGTATTCTTTCCCTCTTCTTGTCGTGTTTTATTTCCCGTTTTCTATGTATGAAAAGAATCTCGGTTGTGGCCGAGCGTTGGACATAAGGAGCCTTGAGTTCTAGTCAAGTGGTATCAGATCAAAATGACACAGAAAATGGACGAATCGTTTGGCGGCATGTTCAAGCTCACCGGCTCCAACTATTCAGTATGGAAGTCGAAGATGAGGGACATGCTCGTTGTTAAAGACCTCTGGCTGCCGGTTCAGTTCGGGGACAAGAGACCGGACAAAATCGATGCCGTGATATGGGAGGTGATGCACATGAAGACAACGGCGTACATACGGTGCTTCATCGACATGAGCCTGTACAACAACTTCAATGAAGAGAGCAAGGCTCATGAGCTCTGGGAGAAGATCGGCATAATGTTTCAAAAAAAAAATGCTGTTAATCAGGTTTCGGTATTCCGGAAGCTAGTAAGACTCCGTTACCAGGATGGCTCCAGCATGGCGGAGCATATGAATGCCTTCCAGGGGCTGATACACCAAGCAACGTCATTGGAAGTACCTCTCGCCGATGAGGTACTAGCGCTGCTCCTGCTCGGTTCCCTCCCGGATAGCTGGGAGACGTTGGTTGTCACTTTGGGCAACGCCGGGCCGGAAGGAAAGCGGTTATCCCTAACAAGAGTAAAGTCGAGCTTGCTAGATGAGGAGGCGCGTCGGAAGGATAAAGATACGAGCTCCGACTCCAAAGCGCTCCTTATCGAATCGGAACGCGGAAGACATAGAAACCGTAGTCCCCAGAACCGGGAGAAGTAGGGGACACGGTCAAAGTCAAGGGGGAGGCCTACTTGCTTCTATTGCGGCAAGCCGGGACACTTCCAAAAGAACTGTCGGCATTTCCGTAAAGACAAGGAAACCGATGGTACCGATTCGAAGCAAACCCCGGACTGGAACGGTAAAGACCGGAACGGTAAAGACCGGAGGGGGCCGGACCGGAAGGGAATGACGGCAATCGCGGCAAGTGAAGAGGAGTTGATGCTCATCACCGAGGAGAGTGAGATAAACCTTGCCGGCGACGAGATGACCTGGGTGGTAGACTCCGGAGCGTCGTTCCACCTTACCCCGGACCGGAAATGCTTCTCATCCTACTTAGCCGGTGATCACGGTTATGTCCGGATGGGGAATGAAGGAACATGCCGAATTGTCGGCATAGGAGACGTGTGGCTGACAACACCAACCGGATGCAAGTTGCTGCTGAAGGATGTCCGACACGTTCCGGAAGTTCGTCTGAACCTGATATCAGCCAGTCGGCTAGATGATGAAGGCTACACGGGTAGCATCTGGAACGGTGTCATGAAGTTCAGCAAAGGGAGCCTGATTGTGGCTCGGGCCCGGAAGGTAAACACGGTGTACCTTATGAATGCCCGGTTATGTCCAGAAGAAGTGAAAGTGTTATCCGACACTGCCGGTGAGCTGTGGCACAAGAGACTGTGTCATATGAGCGAGAAGGGGATGAAGAGGCTTGCAGACGACAACCTCATTCCAGTGAAGAATGTGCACTTGGAGAACTGCACTGATTGTCTGGCCAGTAAACAAAACCGGACCTCTTTCCGACCAAGGCCACCGATGAGACGTAATGCACCACTGGAGTTGGTGCATACGGATGTGTGTCAAGTAGACACAAAGTCACATGCCGGAGCGCAGTACTTCGTGACGTTCATAGATGACCACACCCGGAAGTTGTGGGCCACACCATTGAAGACGAAGGATCAGGTGCTATCCGTCTTCAAAGAGCTCCACGTGAGAGTGGAAAGAGAAACCGGCCGGAAGCTGAAGGCGGTTCGAGCAGATAACGGAGGAGAGTACCGGGGGCAGTTCGAGGAGTATTGCCGCTTGAAGGGAATCCGGCTCGAAATTACCGTGCCGAAGACGCCGGAACTAAACGGACTGGCCGAGAGGATGAACCGGACCATAATGGAGAGGAAAGTTAGATCCAAAGACCCAGCCATGCATATTCCTCGGTTACGGTGACGATGAGTTCGGCTACCGAGTGTGGGACCCGGTCGACAAGAAGGTATTCCGGAGTCGAGATATTATTTCATGGAGGACAAGACGCTCGCCGACTGGGAGTCGGAGAAGAAGATAATGAACTCTGAGTCGACCAGTAAGGATAGACTCTACGATGAGCAGACCCAATCGGCAAGAGACCGGTTAGCACTCGAGGAACCAGCCAGTTACGGTGAGGATACCGAACCGGCAGAAGAAGAAGTAGAGGAAGCTGAAACCGGAACCGGCCAAGACCCTGAATCGGATTCGGATAAAGAGCAAATGGAGGAGCCGGTTACCGAAGCCCAAAGACGTAGATATCCTCTCAGGGAGAGAAAGGCCCCCCGGAGATTTCCGGATGCAGAGCATGTGCAGCTGACCGATGAGGGAGAGCCGGAAAGCTTCGAAGAAGCGAAGGAGGACACCCACAACCGAAAATGGTTAAGTGCCATGCAGGATGAGATGGATTCCCTACATGAGAACCATACGTACGAATTGGTTGAGTTGCTGAAAGGAAAGCGGGCACTCCGAAATAAGTGGGTGTACAAGTTGAAACCGGGAGATGCCGGCAACCGCCCGAGATACAAAGCCAGGATCGTGGTGAAGGGGTTCCAGCAGAAGAAGGGCGTGAACTTCGACGAGATATTTGCCCCGGTAGTAAAGATGACCTCCATCCGGACGGTGCTGAGTATAGCAGCAAGCATGGACGCCGAGGTAGAGCAGCTGGACGTGAAGACGGCATTCCTTCACGGCGATCTCGAAGAGGAGATCTACATGCAGCAACCGGAAGGTTTCATGGAGAAAGGGAAGGAGCACCTGGTATGCCGGTTGAAGAAGAGCCTGTACGGACTGAAGCAGAGCCTGTACTCGGCTACGGAGAGCCGGATGGTGTAGGCCCGGTATGAACCGGATGAGGAGTACCCGGCTACGGAGAGCCGGATGATACAGACCCGGTGAAGACCGGATGAGGAATACCTGGCTACGGAGAGCCGGATGGTACAGACCCGGTTAGAACCGGATGAAGAGACATATTCGTAAATATGTTTCTGAGAGCCCATCGAGGCTACATTTGTAAATAGCCGAAAATTCATATTAGTATAAATATGACTTAGGGCAAACTTTAGGAGTTGTTATTTTTCTGTATTACACGAGATTAGTGTGCGTAACTGTACAGAGAGAGAGAGAGAGAGAGAAAGAGGTCGTTGCCTCTGTTGTAACCGCCGCCTGTGGCGAAGATTTGTGAGCACGAGGTCAGTGCCTCAGTGAACTCACTGTTGTATATTCCCACATAGTGACAGTTTGCAGCCTATGGGTTGCCGTGGTTTTTCCCCTAGTTTTGGGGTTTTCCATGTAAACGTCCTGTGTATTCTTTCCCTCTTCTTGTCGTGTTTTATTTCCCGTTTTCTATGTATGAAAAGAATCTCGGTTGTGGCCGAGCGTTGGACATAAGGAGCCTTGAGTTCTCGTCACGAAGTACTACGATCGGGTATGTGACTTCGTGTCTACTTGACACACATCGGTATGCACGAGCTCCAATGGTGCATTCCTTCTCATTGGTGGTCTAGTTGTCTTCGGCAAGCCTCTTCATCCCCTTCTCACTCATGTGACACAGTCTTTTGTGCCACAGCTCACCGGTAGTGTCAGATGCTACGTTCACTTTTTCCCGCCATATCCGGGCATTCATCAAGTACAATGTGTTGATCTTCCGGGCTTGAGCCACTATCAAGCTTCCCTTGCTGAACTTCATAACACCATTCTAGATGCTACCTATGTAGCTTTCATCAACTAGCTGACCGGTTGATATCAGGTTCAGTTGAACATCCGGAACGTATCAGACATCTTTCAACAACAATTTGCATCCGGTTGATGTCGTCAACAACACATCTCCTATGCCGATAATTCGGCATGTACCTTCATTCCCCATCCGGACACAACCATGATCATTGGCTCTATAGGATGAGAAGCATTTCTGATCCGGTGTTAGGTGGAACGACACTCTGGAATCGACAACCCATGTTGTCTCATCGCCGACATGTAATGAGCATCAGTTCCTCTTCACTTGTCGCGATTGCCGACGTTCCCTTCCGATCCGGGCGTCTCTGGTCTGAACTCTTCTTCGAATTAGTAGTGCGGGTTTCCCTCTCTTTCCAAAAATGCCGGCAATTCTTCTGGAAGTGTCCCAGCTTCCTGCAATAGAAGCACGTGGACCTCCCCCTTGACTTCGACCTCGTCCCCGATTTGTCCCGGTTTTGGGGACTCCGATACCGGCCTCTTCCCCGGTTGTGGTCATCTTCCGTGACCAAGGCCTTCGGATCGGTTCCGGACTCCCGGTCCTTCCGACATGCTTCTTCATCTAGCAAGCTTTATTTTACTCTTGCTAGGGACAACTGTTTTCCTTCTGGCCCGACATGGCCCAACGTCACAACTAACGTCTCCCAGCTATCGGGGAGGAAACCGAGCAGGAGCAATGCGGGTACCTCATCGTCAATAGGTACTTCCAACGAGGTTGCCTGGTGGATCAGTCCCTAGAAGGCATTCATGTGCTCTGCCATACTGGAGCCGTCTTGGTACCGGAGCCTCACTAGCTTCTGGAATACCGAAACCTGATTAACAACATTCTTGTTCTGGAACATGATGCCGATCTTCTCCTAGAGTTCACGAGTCTTGCTCTCTTCATTGAAGTTGTTGTACATGCTCATGTTGATGAAGCAGCGGAGGTATGCCGTCGTCTTCATGTGCATCACCTCCCACACTGTGGCGTCGATCTTATCCGGTCTCTTGTCCCCAAACTGAACATGCAACCAAATATCTTTAACCACCAACATATCCCTCATCTTCGACTTCCACACTGAGTAGTTGGAGCCGGTGAGCTTGAACATGCCGCCAAACGATTCTTCCATTTCCCGTTTTGTTCGCTTTGATACTAGTTTATTGAGAATAGCGCGGAATATAGCTCGACCACAACTGAGTAATGAATCACTTCAATGAGAATCAAACACAGAAATGGGAAGTGGAGAGTACAGAAAGGATATTACACAGGATGTGTATGTGGAAAACCCAAATAGGGAAAAACCACAGGAGCCCACAGACTCCAACTATCACTATCGGAGAAAGATACAATCAGAGCCATGGAGGCAACAACCTTGAGCTCTGTATCTTCTGTTGGGAATCACCGCTTGGATTCACCTTCTTCGCTCGGCCACAACCGAGTAATCGCGGATCAATGGAGCAGAAAATAGGAACCAAAAGAAGAGATACACGAGACGCGTTTACACAGGGATTAACGTGGAAAACCCTAGATGGGAAAAACCACGGGAGTACGAGACTCCAAACCAACACTATACAGAGAAGTATACAAAGGCGAGCTGCAAGGCAACGACCTTGAGCTCGCTGTCCTCGCCACAGGCGGCGGAAATACACAGAGGCGTCTACCTCTTCCTCTCTCGCGCTCTATCTCTCTCTCTCGCTCTCTCACGGCTACTTTCTTTCTTCACTCCTCTAAAGTGGAAAAAAACAGAAAAAAAGATCAGCAACAGTAAAACTGTTTGCCCTAAGTCATATTTATACTTATATGACTTTGGGCTATTTACAACTGTAGCCTCAGGGGGCCCATAGCGAACATATTCACGGATATGTCCCTGCATCCGGATCGCTCTCCGGGTACATTCGTCATCCGGTGCCGAAACCGGGGTCTTCGTCATCCGGATCCGAAACCGAAACCGGATCCGACCATCCCATCCGAAGGGACCGTAATCCCAACAAACTCCCCCTTCACTTCGGCATGGGATGTCTCTCCAATCCGATCCTCTTCCGGCATGCTTCCAGCTTGTCGGGTGTGAGCACCTTGGTCAGCATATCCGACCCGTTCTCGTCCGTGTGGATCTTCGTCAGCACGAACTCCTTGTCTTCTATCCTTTCCCGGATCCAGTGATATCTTCGCTGGATGTGCTTCGTCCGGGAGTGATAGGCCGCGTTCTTCGCAAGGTGGATTGCACTCTGACTGTCGCAGTAGAGTCGGTACTCCTCCTGCCGGATACCGAGCTCTCTAATGAAGTCCTTCATCCATATTATTTCCTTGTCGGCTTCAACAGCTGCCATGTACTCCGCCTCCGTGGTTGACAACGCAACCGTCTTCTGCAGCCTCGACTGCCACGAAACTGCTCCCCCTGCATACGTCATCACATACCCTGATGTGGACCGGCTGGTATCTGCATCAGCCGACATATCCGAATCGGTGAAGCCGTCGAGTTCGGGCTTACCGGAGCCGAATCGGAGGCACACGTTTGCCGTGCCCTTCAGGTATCGGAGTATCCACTTGGCCGCGTTCCAATGCTCTTTGCCGGGATTGCTCATGTACCGGCTCACCATTCGACTGCATATCCGATGTCCGGTCTCGTACACACCATGGCGTACATCAAGCTCCCGACGGCTGAGGCATATGGCACTTTCATCATATCCTCCTTTTCAGCCTTTGTCTTGGGACTTTGCTTGTTGGACAGCTTGCAGTTTGCCGGGAGGGTCGATCCGACCGGTCTTGCTTCCGACATGTTGAACCGGTGAAGCACCTTCGTCACGTACTTCTCCTGTGACAGCCACAACTGCTTCTTCTTCCGGTCCCGGATGATATGCATCCCTAGTATTTGCCTCGCCGGACCCAAGTCCTTCATTGAGAAGGTTCGGTGAAGAGCCTTCTTCAGCATCCGTATCTTGACCTGGTCCCGTCCGACGATCAACATGTCGTCCACGTACAGGAGGAGTATTAGGAAGTCTCCTCCTTCGAACTTCTTCACAAACACGCAGTGGTCAGACTGCGTTTTGAGGTACCCTTCGTCGGTCATGAAGGAGTCGAATTTCCGGTACCATTGCCGGGGAGCCTGCTTCAGTCCGTAAAGGCTCTTCTTCAACCGGCATACCAGGTGTTCCTTCCCTTTCTTCTCGAATCCTTCCGGTTGCTGCATGTAGATCTCTTCTTCGAGGTCACCGTGAAGGAATGCCGTCTTCACGTCCATCTGTTCTACCTCGAGGTCCATGCTTGCCGCTATGCTCAGCACCGTCCGGATGGAGGTCATCTTCACTACCGGGGCAAATATCTCGTCGAAGTCGACGCCCTTCTTCTGCTGAAACCCCTTCACCACGATCCTGGCTTTGTATCTCGGGGGGTTTCCGGCATCTCCCGGTTTCAGCTTGAACACCCACTTGTTACGGAGTGCCCGTTTTCCTTTCGGCAACTCCACAAGTTCATATGTGTGGTTCTCATGCAGGGAATCCATCTCGTCCTGCATGGCACTCAACCACCTGCGGCTCTGGGTGTCATGCTTTGCTTCTTCAAAGCTCTCCGGCTCCCCCTCGTCGGTTAGCAGCACATGCTCTGGTTCCGGAAATCTCCGGGGGGCCCTTCTCTCTCTTAGAGGATATCTCCGTTCCGGAGCTTCGGTAACCGGTTCTTCCGATTCTTCTTCTTCATCCGAATCCATTTCGGGATCGGGATCGGGGCCGGTTTCGGTATCATTTTCATCTTCTTCGGCCGGTTCTGTTTCTTCACCGTCTTCGGCCGGATCCTCGAGTGCTAACCGGTCCCTTGCCGGTCGGGACTGCTCCCCGTAGAGTTGATCCTCACCGGTCGACTTGGAGCTCTTCATCTTCTTCTCCGACTCCCAGTCGGCGAGTGTCTTGTTCTCCATGAAGATGATATCACGACTCCGGAATATCTTCTTGTCAACCGGGTCCCATACTCGGTAGCCGAACTCGTCGTCGCCGTAACCGAGGAATATGCATGGCCGGGTCTTTGGATCTAGCTTTCCTCTCCGGTCCTTTGCCACATGCACGTATGCGAGACACCCGAACACCTTCAGATGCCGGTAGGATACTTCCCTTCCAGTCCACACTCTCTGCGGCGTGTCTCCGTCCAAAGGTACTGAGGGTGATCTGTTTATCACATATGTCGCCGTCGACATTGCCTCAGCCCAAAATCCCTTGGGTAATTTCGCATGTGCCAGCATACTCCGGACCCTCTCCATTATGGTCCGGTTCATCCTCTCGGCCAGCCCGTTCAGTTCCGGCGTCTTCGGCACAGTAAACTCAAGTCGGATTCCCTTCGAGCGACAGTACTCCTGGAACTGCCCCCGGTATTCCCCTCCGTTATCCGCTCGTATCGCTTTCAGCTTCTTGCCGGATTCCCTTTCCACTCTCGCGTGGAGTTCTTTGAAGACGGACAACACTTGGTCCTTTGTCTTCATCGGTGCCGTCCACAGTCTTCGGCTATGATCATCTATGAAAGTTATGAAGTACTGGGCTCCGCCATGTGACTTCGTTTCTACCTGACACACATCGGTGTGCACCAACTCCAATGGTGCGCTACGTCTCGTCGGTGGCCTTGAGTGGAAGGAGGTTCGGTTCTGCTTACCGGCCAGGCAATCGGTGCACTTCTCCAGGTGCACATGCTTCACTGGAATAAGGTTGTCTTCTGCAAGTCTCTTCATCCCCTTCTCACTCATGTGGCACAGTCTTTTGTGCCACAGCTCACCGGCAGTGTCGGCTGCCACATTCAGCTCTTTCGGACATAACCGGGCATTCATCAGGTACAGTGTGTTGTCTTTCCGGGCCCGAGCCACTATCAGGCTCCCCTTGCTGAACTTCATTACGCCGTTCTGGATGCTACCCGTGTAGCCTTCATCATCTAGCCTCCCGGCCGAAATCAGGTTCAGTCGGACCTCCGGAACGTGTCGGACATTCTTCAGCAGCATTTTACATCCGGTCGGGGTTGTCAACCACACATCTCCTATGCCGGCAATTCGGCACGTACCTTCGTTTCCCATCCGAACACAGCCATGCTCACCGGCTGTGTAGGATGAGAAGTATCTTCTCTCCGGGGTCAGGTGGAACGATGCTCCGGAATCGACCACCCAGGTCGTCTCATCGTCGGCAATGTTTAGTTCACCTTCTTCGGTGATGAGCATGATTTCTTCCTCACTTGCCGCGAGTGCCGTTGTTCCTTTCCGGTCCTGCCCTCGCCGATCCGAACCTCTCCGGTCCGTGGCTCCCCGGTATGCACCGTTTCTCTCCGGTGACTTCTTCAAATCGGTGTCGTCGGCTCCGTTGTCTTTTCGGTAATGCCGACAATTCTTTCGGAAGTGCCCCGGCTTCCCACAGTGGAAGCATGTGGGCCTTCCTCTTGACCGCGACCGGGTCCCCGACTTCTCTCGTCTTTGCGGACTCCGGTTCCATTGTCTTCCCCGATCCGATTCGGTAAGCAGCGCCTTCGAGTCGGAGGCCGGTTCTTTATCTCTCCGACGCGCTTCTTCGTTCAAAATACTTGTCTTTACCGTTTGTAAGGACAGGTTGTCTTCGGTGCAGGAGGTGCTGAGAGTCACCACCAAGTTCTCCCAGCTATCCGGCAATGTACACATCAGGATGATGGCTTGCATTGCATCCTCCAACGGGAACTTGATCGCCGCAAGCTGATTCACGAATCCCATGAACGTGCTTACGTGTTCCACCATACTCTCGCCGTCCCGGTACTTGAGATTTACTATCTTCCTCATCAGGGAGGTCCGGTTCAACGCATTCTTCCTCTCGTAGAGGCCCGACAGCTTCTTCCACATCTCATATGCGTTGGTGTCGTTCGCCACATGTTGTAGGACGCTTACATCGACATATTGTCGGATCGTCGCTACGGCTTTCCGGTTCAGGAGCTTCCACTCCGACTCAAGTACCCCTTTCGGTATTTCCGACCTGTCAATCGGTTCATACAGGTCCCGAACGATCAGAAGGTCCTCCATCTTGATCTTCCAATCGGCGTAATTCTGCGCGTTCAGCACCATCATCCCCGGCTGCCCGCTGTCGCCGCCTTCCATTTTCTGCAACAGTCGCTCTGATACCAGATTGTTGGGAATCACCGCTTGGATTCACCTTCTTCGCTCGGCCACAACCGAGTAATCGCGGATCAATGGAGCAGAAAATAGGAACCAAAAGAAGAGATACACGAGACGCGTTTACACAGGGATTAACGTGGAAAACCCTAGATGGGAAAAACCACGGGAGTACGAGACTCCAAACCAACACTATACAGAGAAGTATACAAAGGCGAGCTGCAAGGCAACGACCTTGAGCTCGCTGTCCTCGCCACAGGCGGCGGAAATACACAGAGGCGTCTACCTCTTCCTCTCTCGCGCTCTATCTCTCTCTCTCGCTCTCTCACGGCTACTTTCTTTCTTCACTCCTCTAAAGTGGAAAAAAACAGAAAAAAAGATCAGCAACAGTAAAACTGTTTGCCCTAAGTCATATTTATACTTATATGACTTTGGGCTATTTACAACTGTAGCCTCAGGGGGCCCATAGCGAACATATTCACGGATATGTCCCTGCATCCGGATCGCTCTCCGGGTACATTCGTCATCCGGTGCCGAAACCGGGGTCTTCGTCATCCGGATCCGAAACCGAAACCGGATCCGACCATCCCATCCGAAGGGACCGTAATCCCAACATCTTCGCCAACCGGCGATTAGAATAGAGTATCTCTCTGTATCTCACGCTCTCTCCCTCTCTATCGCTCTCTCTCTGTACAATAGTTACAACGATATGAACAACTACAACATACAACTCTCTCTTACACCTAAAGTAATTGCCCTAAGTCATATTTATACTTATATGAACTTAGGGCTATTTACAAATGTAGCCTCAATAGGCTTACTCAAGACATATTTACAAATCTATCTTCTCTTCCGGTTGTCACCAGGTCCATCCGATAGTGTTTCCGGATCTCTTCATTCACAGTCGGATCCCATCCGGATGGACCGATTTCCCAACACTAACTTGGCCCCCTCGGCGTCACTCGCCAAAATGCGTAGGATTCCGGTGTCTGGAAAGTCATCATGCCCTTCGACAACCTCCTTCGCCAACACGTGTTGAGTGCCTGGTCGATGCTGGATTTCAAACTCAAATTATTGCAACATCAACATCCATCATGCCAACTTCCCTGTGAGCGACTGTTTCGAATACAGATAGAGTAGCGCTGCGTGATCGACATGGAAGACGAATTTCTGGCCTAGTAGGTAGTGTCAAAATTTGTTGATGTTATATATTATACCTAGGGCTTCACACTCGGTCGTGGAGTAGTTACGCTCGGCGATGGACAATTTCCGGCTGGAATAGTAGACTGGAGATTATACCAATTCGGCTCGGTCAACTGCATTAGTGCGTTGTCGATGGCTATATCCGACGCATCCATGAAAACGTGGAGTGGTTGTACTACTGGTGTACTATTGGTGCCTGTGTGAGCATTATCTTCAAAGCCACGTCCACCTTTTCTTTTGTCTCTGTCTAATTAAATGTTGTGTGGTGCACCGCCACATATAATGGTGTTGCGAAATTTGTCAAGATAACGAAGCATGCGATTGTGCCAACGGATCTGCCCCAAGAGTGACCGAGGGCCTTTGCGTTCTTCAGGGTCAGGGTCTCAATGATGGCCTTGATTTTCCCGGGATCAACGATGATGCCTTCTCGGCTAACTATATGTCCGAGGAGAGCTCCGCTTGTGACGTTGAACGCGCACTTGGGCGGATTGAGGCTTAGTCATGCTGAGCGGTATTGCTCTAAACACAATCAGAAGTGCTGTAAATGCTCGGCTCGTGCACCGTATACTACAAAATCCTCGAACAAGACCTGCATGAACGCCATAATATATTCACCGAAAATTTCGGTGATGATTCGCTGAAATGTTGCAAGTGTGGTTTTCAATCCAAACATCATCACCACGGTGATGAACACGCCCCACTTTGTCACGAAAGTGGTCTTTTTCTCGTTTGTCAGGATGGATGTGTATCTGATTGTATCAGCTGAAGCCATCCAAAACATTATACATCTTGTGCCCTGCTATGGCGTCGAGTACGCTATCGTGAACGGGAGAGGAAAGGCGTATGTGATCGTGACCACGTTAAGCTTCCAGTAGTCGACACACAAATAGATTTTCCCGTTTTTCATTGGTGCAACTACAATCAGACTCAGCCATGTGGCCTGCTTGACCGGCTTGATGAACCCGACTTTCAAGAGTTCATATGGTAGCGTCGTTGCTGGATGGGTTTGGTGTTGGTCGCCAGATTGATCTGATCTTGGTAAAATTTAGGATCCAACCCCTTTATATCCTCGTCCGACCATGTGAACATGTCTTTATACTCGTGTAGGAGGTTGATCATGGTTGCCTTCTCCAAAGGAGGTAGGTCATGGTGTGTCAGCCGTCCCGACATTAATTTCTTCTAAAGTCGATGTTGTGACGCATCGAGAGATCTCCATTTCTCGATTGAACGTGTCCCGCGCCCTACGGAGTTCCATCATTGCCTCCGTATTACGTTTGAAGTCTTCAACGTGCAGTGTTGTGGGTGTGATGTACCTGCCAACTATTTTGATGATGTCGATTTCAAATAGCGATACTATTCATGGATTCTCCTCCAGATATGTATCGAGTTCCTCATCGTCGAGCCCCTCTAGCATGTGCACTTCCGCGTACAGCGGAGTCATGGCTTTAGTAGGCGGTGTGCTTTCCTATGTCAGAACCCAAACCTTGGTTCGGCCCCTTCGAAAACTTATGTTGTGCTACCAATTCTGCTTGATGTTAACGAAACATAGTCATGGGAGGCCTAGGAGCAGGGGGTACGCATGCCGAAGGGCATCAAGAGCTAATAACACGGCCGCTATCTCAAATACATGATTGTCGATCACGATTTTTAGCTTTCGTAGTAGGCTTAATGGTCGGCCCTGATCAAATATCCGCCATGCAGAGCCAGAATGGGCACACTTCCTAGTCTGTAATGCCAAGGCGATTGCAAGTGGCCTTGTTGCTGACGTTAACACCTGATGCTCCATCGACTATGCATATGGTGATTTACTATTCTTGTAGGATGACCTTGATAGCCGGATTATGGTGCTCCACCACGGTTGGCCCTGTATTAGACTCCACATAGTGGGTCAGAATCTCGACTCGGTCTCTACAACATGTCGGAATCGCAGAACCAGATTCAATAGCTTGTTCATTGTCACGGTAATCTGACAATCTTTCAAGGCCTGCCATACCGGATCCTCCTCCGACATCGATTTACGTTGGTTGCAATTGCTTTGTCGACCCAAGCTTTGGCAGCTTCCCAAATATTGCCTTGATCTGCCCACTCAACTACTTTTGTCTTGTTGTAGGTAGTCACCTGCTGGACATTCCTCCATGATGGTATTCATAGACGGGTCCTTCCCCTTATCGCGTCGTGGGCACTGAGTCGCATAGGGCCTGGTTGTTGGAAAATTAAACAATGTACGCTAGACTCATCTTTTTCGATAGTAGGTGGAGGCACGGGCTTGGTTGATGGCGCCTGCTCGTCCCAAGGTCGCTAGTGATGTCGTGTATTCTGAGGCTACCGAGAGTTACAAAGAGGGCAGTGAGCATGCATGTTGCAGTCGACCGCTAAGTGTCGTGGGTTAAAACATATTGTGGATTGGATGGCCTAGCAGAAGCGGTGCTCGTCGTCCCTTCCTAACGCCTGTCGTAGGGATGTCATGGACATGCATTCGTCTTTGTCTTCCAATTCCATCTATTGCATGGCCTGTCAAATTCTGCATTCCCTACGTCATTCGGAAGGGTCGGCGCATGACGGCTAGGAAAGTTTCCTTTGCCTCATCCTTTGTAAATACCCGTGTTAGCTAGCGTCGTCAGTTTTGGAACTGGAGGCTAAAATCAGTGACCGATTGCTGTTGGAGCTATCGGATGGAATAAAACTGCCCAATGATTTCGTGCTTGTAGAATGCTCCTGTGAAAGAAGCGCAATAACGTCATGCAGAGTTGATCGAAGGCCGTAAAGGTCGCGATATCAAGCTGAGAGTGCCATTGGCCGTCTCGCCCATTGATAGTGAGTTTGAATGTTAGCCGGTCCAGGAAGAGTGGGCCAAGTCGGGAAGGTTCGGAGAAACACAAAGTCAGAGTCGGATCGAAGAGGCAGATTAATGACTCAACATTTTGTTGGTTAAAAATGTAAATATTTATTAAAGTTAGTTAGAAGTTTTAGTTGGTTCTTGCCGACAAGGCAAAGTGTATTCTTGATGAGTTTTTCCTTTCAGGTCACCTATAAAAAGGGACTAAGAACATTGTAACACTATCGTTCTAATTCGAGTTTAATATAGTTATTAGTTACTAGACACCTGTGTCGAGTATTGTTTGGGTAATCTATTGTCTATTCTTCTCATATATATTCTGCTTGTAATTATATTATGTCAATTAGTCGATCACGAGATATTTATATGGTATTATAAACTGCGTGAGGGGTTGGCTCGTATTCCATTTGTAATTCCCCCATTTCTTGATACAACGTTTGACCCTGTTGTGATTTCGGTCATAGTAGTCGATTGTTGAGCGAACAACACCAAACTCTGCGATTTTAGAATCATTAGCTTTGGTTTCCGGAAGCCGTTGTGACACATGGTTTGTGCTCCAGACATTGAGGAATGATCGAGCGTGAGCTTCCACATTGGTTTCTTTGTTGTAATGGGGATACGAGAAAGCCATCGTTGTGGAGTGTCTAGGGCTGCCATAACCGGACTCGGGCCGACGTGCCAAGGGTTCAGGTGCATTGGTGCTTTCTTTGTTTGGGTGAAATGGGGAGAGAACCTCCTGCCCAATCCCGCACTGCTCAGTGAGCGTCGACTCACATGTGCTTTCTAAGAGGTCCGGTAATTCGTATTTGATTTCGATCGAATCGACCAATGTTCGATTCGGTTGATCATCAACTATCATCAACTCGAATCGATAGATGGAGGTATATTTTGTTGGGAAACAGGTCCCTCCGGATGGGAATTAAGAAGAACAGTACTGATGGGAAACCGGATGTGGAGTACCCGGCTACGGAAGACCGGGTGAGAACCGGATGACGAGTACCTGGCTTCGGAAGACCCGGTGAGAACCGGATGATGAGTACCCGGCTACGGAAGACCCGGTGAGAACCGGATGACGAGTACCCGGCTACGGAAGACCCGGTGAGAACCGGATGACGAGTATTCGGCAAGCGCCGGATGATGCAGGCTCAGTGAGGAGTGCTCACTGGATGAAGGGACATATTCGTAAATATGTTTCTGAGAGTCCATCGTGGCTATATTTGTAAATAGCCGAAAAGTCATATTAGTATAAATATGACTTAGGGCAAACTTAGTACTGGTGTGGTTGTCATTCTTGTTGGTGCAAGATTAGAGCGCGTAACTGTGTACAGAGAGAGTGAGAGAGAGGAAGAGGTCGTTGCCTTTGTTGTAACCGCCGCCTGTGGCAAAGATAGAAAGCTCGAGGTCGTTGCTTCGATGCTTTACCATTTGTACATTCTGATAAAGTGATAGTTTGCAGTCTGTGGGCTGCCGTGGTTTTTCCCTAGTTTGGGTTTTCCACGTTAACATCCTGTGTACTCTTCTCTTCACTGTGTCGTGCATTCATTCCCGTTTTCTGTGTTTGATTCTAAGCTTGGTTGTGGCCGAGCGTTGTTCATCGGGAGTGTGTAGTTCCTGACATATTTTCCATTTCCTAATCGGCTATTGTCTTCTCTTCCATAAAGACAATATCTTGGCTCTTAATCACCTTCTTGTTGATTAGGTCTCACAATCGATAACCGAATTCATCTTCGTCGTAGCCGAGAAATAGACATGGTTGACTCTTGGGATCGAGTTTCCCTCTTTGGTCCTTAACTACATGTATGTAGGCCAAGAAGCCGAACACTCTTAGATGCCTGTATGACACCTCTTTGCTGAACCACACCCTTTGTGGTATGTCTCCTTCCAATGGTACTGAGGGAGACCTGTTTATAATGTAAACAACTGTCATCAATGGCTCGGCCCAACATACATCAGACTCTTTCCATAATAGTCTGGTTCATTCTTTCCATTAGGCTGTTCAATTCTGACGTCTTCGGCATTGTGTACTCGAGCCGAATACCTTGAAGAGAGACGGAGCTGGCTACCGCCCATATCAACACCTTCAGCTGGGTGTTGATTGAACTCTCCTCACAAGGATTGAACTTTGAAGAAGAAATCAAAGACCTTGCACTTCTCTCGAGTTTTGCGACAAGCTAGGAAGTTAACACTTGACAAAGCAATCAGGGCGGTATTGGCCAAAGAGCTCCAAAGAAAATCATGTTGTGAATGAGGGAACGGCCACAACTAGTTGGCTAGCTAAATGCAAAGAAAAGAAATCAAACCGAAAACAGAAAACACAAATAGTGAGATACAAGATGTTAACGTGGAAACCCTGAATGGGAAAAAACCACAGGATCCCGCAGACTCCAAAAAATAGAATCACTAAATAGAGAGGAATATACACAGAATACTCAAGGTCAGAACCTTGACGTTTAATTCATCTTACAGATCATGACAGGTACGACACTCTTTGTCTCTGTCATGAATGTACTAAACGTGTCATGATATAGCAAGACTCGAACCCATGTCCTTATGTTATATGGGTCGAGCTCTTGACCATTATACTATCTATTATAATATATAGGATATTATTTTCATATAAGTCTTACTATAGAAAATTAATGTATATTCCAGAATTCTCTGGAACATTCCCGAAGCTTCAGGACTACTCCTGAGAACACTATAAAAGGAGGCACAAGGCATAATTTCGAACCAAATTGGTTCAACGCCAGTCTTAAGCATCATAGCTAGTTTGTATATACTCTTCACATAATATATCACGTGTTATCATCACTCTCTCTCTCCATATCTCTCCTTTTCTCTCTATCTCTCTCTCTCTCCTTTTCTCTCTTCCCTCTCTCGTGAGTTTTACACAGTCAGTCCTCTTAGTACTAATAGTACTTCCCTTCTCTAGTACCGATTCTTTCTCGGTTTTAGTACTATTCCTGACAGTTTGAACCAATTTTCTCCCTCTGGTCTTCTTTTCAATTTCCCTCATCCTCGTACCCCTTTTTCCAATATTGTGGCTATTGTTAGCGCCCAAGAATATCAAGCCGTTTTTTTCGAGTTTCAGTGTCTAAAAGAAAAATTCATTGCATTGGAACAGGAAAACCAACGATTGTTAGGGGATCTTCAACAAATCGCTTTAGAAAAACAACAAATGCAGCAACAACATGGGGAGTTGCAACAACGACATGGGGAGTTAGCGTTACGTGTACAACAACTCGAAGCAACCATCGTAGCGTTGCAATAACAGGGATCAAGGCCCCAAGGACTTCATAAAGAGCCCAAGATTGGACTTCCTGTGAAATTCGATGAAACAGGATCACAATTCAGAGGATTCCTTAATTAGGTACGTACCCCACTGATGCATTCTGAGTAGGCTTAATGCTCAACAGCTCTGCCTTGGCATGGTTTGCGCCGCTTTTAAAAAAACAATCTCCCTTGCTTAATAATTTTGAAGACTTTATTAGCGAGTTTAATGCTTGCTTTAGAGATACCGACAACATAAGGACGACGATCAACAAGATCCGATGATTGTGTCAAGGCGATCGTCTAGCCTCTACCTACACAACGGATTTCCGTCTACTCGCCTCAGATATCCCCTGGGATGATCAAGCACTAATGGAGCAGTTTCGCTACGGCCTGCGAAACGACGTCAAAGATTTACTTTTAACCTTCCCAAAGAACCAAAATCTCTCACAGAGCCAATCAGTCAAGTGGTTCAATGCGACAACCTCCTTTTTTAACGATGTTCGGAACGACAATTACAAATACCACGGACTACCGACACCGATGGAAATCAACACCATGCGTCAACGTGGCCCGTTATCGGAAGAAGAAAAGCAACGATGATGTGCCAATCGATTATGTCTTTATTGCAGTGGACCAGGGCATATCGCAATCAACTATCCCCATAGGCCAAGAAGACAGGTAAATCAAATCGTAGCCTGTACTAAACCCGAGTCATTTTCCTTAGGAGTTTCTGATAATATTAATAGTACTGACAACCCAAGTATCTCAAACAAATTTGAAATCCTTAGTCAATTAGAAGAAGAGTTAAACGACTAAGTCCAGCCAAAATAGGAGCCGTTTGGTTGGACAAACCTAGATCTATGCAACCCATTAGTGGTTCCATTCCCTCTAAGTAAGATAGCAATGTGTTCTTAGCCCAAGTCATGGTTAGTACTAAAAGTATCCCTCCAGTACACGTCTTAGCACTTTTAGATTCTGTAGGCAATTCATGTTTCATGGATCGGAATTTTGCCCAAGCTTCTCAGATATCCTTAAGAAAACTTCCTTGCCCCGCATCTGTAGTAGTCATTGATGGTCGTCCCATTGCTTCTGGGAATATCGTAGAAGAGTCAGAACCCATTCAGGTTGTCCTAGATAGCTTTGTGTGTGTGGTATCATTTAATATAATTAGTAGTCTAGAGCATCCCATTGTCCTGGGATTACCTTGGTTTGAATTACATAATCCAAATATAGATTGGACAACAAGAGAAGTTTAGTATCGACAACCCCGAGAATCTACTCATCGAGTTTCGACCATTTCGCTCCATCAATTACGTGAAGAAGGACGCAATGAGTCAATGTTTCTATTTGCAATATTAGTACATCCTTCCAACACTATTAAGAAGGAATCCTTAGTTCAACTTCCCGCGAAATATCATCCTTATGCCGATGTATTTGACAAGGTAAAAGCTGGTTCCCTTCCTCATCATCGCCCCTATGATTCTCCCATCGATTTACAACCAGGAAAAGAGCCATCATGGGGACCGATTTACAACTTGTCACCAACCGACTTGGAAGTCCTTCGAGCCTACATAGAGGAGAATTTGGCAAGCGGGTTTATTAGTCATTCGAAATCTCCGGCCGGTGCCCCCATTTTCTTTGTCAAGAAGAAAGATGGATCCCTTCGTCTGGGCGTTGATTACCGCGGCTTGAATAAGGTCACCATCAGGAATACGTATGCACTTCCCCTTATATCAAGTCTTTTAGAACGTGTAAATGGTGCCAAGTTTTTCATAAAAATCGACTTATGAGGAGCATATAACCTTGTGTGGATCTAATTGGGAGATGAATGGAAGAAGACTTTTTGCACCCGATTTGGGCACTTCGAGTATACCATTATGCCGTTCGGTCTAACCAATGCGCCCACAGTCTTCCAGCACATGGCAAATGATATATTCAGAGACCTCTTGGATATCTATTTGATTATCTCTGGATGATCTATTCCTTTATTCGAAGACCCTGGATGAGCATGATTCTCATGTACTATTAGTACTAAAACGACTCCAAGAGCATGGTCTTTATGCCAAACTAGAAAAATGTAGCTTTGACTGCAAGCAAGTGGAATTTCTAGACTACGTCATCTCCTCAAAAGGCATCTCCATGGATCCAGCTAAAGTCAAAACTGTGCTAGAGTGGAAAATTCCATGTTTGTTACGAGATGTGCAATGTTTCCCAGGCTTCGCTAACTTCTACCGCAAGTTTATATAAGATTACTCGAAGATTATTTTGCCTCTCATACATCTTACCAAGAAGGGAGAGTCATTTCTTTGGTCCAATGAAGCGGACATGGCTTTTATGCATCTTAAGAAAGCCTTTACATCACCTATTCTAGCTCATGTGGATACAAACAAACCATTCATCATGGAGGCCAACGGATCAAAATTCACCCTCGGTAGCATCCTTTCACAACAAGGAGATAAAGAAGAGTTACATCATGTGGCTTTCCACTCATGCAAATTTGATGCCGCGGAGATCAACTACGAGATACATGACAAGGAGTTATTAGGCATCGTGGATTCGTTTGTGCAATGGCGGAACTTCTTAGAGGGTTCTCCTCATCAGTCCATCATCTTCAGTGATCACAAAAATCTTGCTTATTTCGAGACGTGTGCGTACTAAATCGACGACAAACTCGGTGGGCCCAATTCCTCACACGTTTTGACTTCAAAATCACATATCGATCGGGGAAGCAACACGGAAAAGGAGATGCACTATCGCGACACTCATATCTTGCACCTCGTCCTAGTGATCCAACATTTGATAATCAAAAGCAGGTAATCTCGGGACCAACACGTTTGCACACAACACGGATTTTTCACATTCCACTAGATTCCCGGATTATCGATGCCATACGTGCCAATTTGAAGACAAACAGTTTTGCTCAAGCCATTCTAGCACAAATTGATGTCTCTCGGGCATGTTGTTCCCAATCTCAACAACTAGGTATGGACTACCGACAATTGGAATATCATGATGGTTTATTATTCTTTAAAAAGCTCGTGTATGATCCCGATCGCTTCCGTCGCCTTCAAATTATCCAAAATTGTCATGATACCCATACAACTAGACATTTCGGTAGTACTAAGACATTGGATCTAGTTGTTGAGAATCAAGCTCAACTTGCTCTAGTGTGTGAACTGACCTTGAGAGTGAAGAGACACTCCAACGATCAAGAGTCACCATTATGTCACCACTTTGTATTCTAGCATTTAGTATGAGTCATAGAATTATATTCTATGACACATAACTTATGAGCTTTCACATTCCCCATGCTCCATGAGCCTTGTAGTTAATGAAGAGAGAGGGTGACTACATAAAGCACCCTCCTCCCCCCTTGTATAGAGTTGTGTCTTTCTCCTTTGTTAATATACTTTTACCTTGCGTATTCTCTGTGTTTCACTCACTCTCTCTCTCTCTCTCTCTCTCTTACACACACACATAACTCACATCTCTTCCGCTTCACAAGAATCCATCTCTTGATTCTTTACATGGTATCAGAGCGATTGGGTAGCTCGATCTAGCCCATTTGCCTCATCGTGATCGTGTGTTGTGCTCTACGCCGACGACCAAGAACTGGCTCATAGCTATCGTAGCTTCGCTACATAGCTCGCATTCGAAGAGAGAAGAAGAAGAAGAAGAATCGACATAATGAATACTCAAATGGGGAGCGCTCTCCCTACTGAGAAGTTGGATCAAAACAACTTCGCATGTTGGGAGTACAAGATGCACCAATACCTTGTCGGACAAGGCTATTGGAGCTACATCAAAGGAGCGCATGAAGACCGACCTGCCGAAGCGGCTCCCGGATACGGGACATGGGAGCAAGCCGCAAGCCGTGTGATGTATTGTTTGGCGACATGTGTTCACGACCACATGCTCGGTTACATTCGAGAAGCCAAGACGCCGAAGGAAGCGTGGGAAAATCTACGAAAGATTTTCGCCGCCAACACGACCGCGAGGAAGCTTCAACTCCGCCAAGAGGTGAACAACATTCAACAAAGAGACATGTCCATCTCGACATACACCTTGAAGATCAAGGAGCTTTGCGACTCGCTCGGCTCAATAAGTGTAAGTATAGATGATGATGAGATGGTGCAAATATGCCTCGGGGGCCTCGCACCACGGTTCCGCGCGATGCGAACCGCCGGTCTAGCACGGGAGAAATCTCCCTCCTTCTTCGAGCTCCAATCAATGCTATTGGTCGAAGAAAACCACGTGCGTACAAGGAGCAATGAGTCGGAAGGCCACATGCTCTACAAGCACTCTAATGGAGGAAGAGGACACGGACGAGCGAGAGGCCGATTCGGCCAAGGACAAGGTGGACGAGGTCCAACCTACGACAACAACTCCCAATTTCGGCCGCAAAATAGAGGCCAACGAGGAACCTTCGCAAGAAGGGGGAGTTTCCAGTTCGGCCCGAGCCGTCAAAACGCAACCGAATGCGGATATTGTGGAAAGCTTGGCCACCGCGAAGAAGAGTGCCGAAAGAAGATGCGTGAATCGGCTTCCACAAGCCGACAACTCACGAATTACGCACACAACTCCAACTACGAAGATCGTGGCGGAATGTATGCACACAACTCCAACCGTGGCGAAATGTACAGGCACAAGTCCGACTACGAAGATCATGGTGGAATGTATGCGCACAACTCCGACCGTGGCGGAATGTTCATGATGAAACATAGAGCAAACTCTATGTCGGCCGCTACCTCAACTAGTGCCTCCGGTCCGGAAGACATATGGTTCGTCGATTCCGGTGCCTCGAACCATATGACATCGCATCAAGATTGGTTCCGAGAACTTCGAGAGCCGGACCGACCCGGCTATGTCGAAACCGGAGACGACTCTACGCACCCGATTCGGCATATTGGCAATGTTCCGTTCGGAAAAGAAGGTAAGCAAAATTACATTAAAAATGCTTGCATGTACCGACCATTACGAAGAATTTGGTCTCCGTCGGCCAAATTGTAGTTCGATTTAATCAAGGCAGTTGCTTCATCAAAAAAGAGGGCCGACTCATCGCACACGGACGAAGAGAGGGCCGGATGTTCATTCTCGATTCACACGAGATGAAATCTGCCATGTTCGTGAAAAACACGAAAGCTGACTCCGACATAGAGCTATGGCACAAGCGAATCGGCCACATCAATCTCAACAAACTCAAAGCAATGAAATCGAAAGGAGTCGTCATCGAACTCCTGACATTCAAAGAGAAGGAGATTGAAGGTGTTGCGAAGCGTGCCAATTTGGCAAGCAACACCGACACCCATTCCCGAAAGAGCGGTGTCGTAGTGTAATTCGCACACTACGTGAAAAATTACATTTTTGGTCTCTCCGGATAGGACATGGAGTACCCCGTGAGAACTGAAAGGACTGAAACCGGTAAGGAGACCCGGCAAGAGCCGGATGAAGAAGGCCGGTGAGAGTCGGTGAGAAACGGACGAAGAGATCGGTAAGGAGGTCCCGGTAAGAACCGGACAAAGAAAACTAGCAGGCACCGGATGAAGCAGAACCAGAAAGAGCCGGATGAAGAAGGCCGGTGAGAGTCTCTCACCGGATGAAGAGACATATTTGTAAATAGAAGAAAGTATAAAAATATATATATTACATGCATAGGGCAAGATTCGAACCTTGCACCTCCATGTTAATAATGTTAAGCCTTATCATTATACTAGCGTATTATGAATTTTAAAGTTATACTAAACTTTATCCCATGTAAAATTTCTAGACATGCATGGTACAAAAAGTTATTCATGCATAGACACTCGAGTTAAATGAAAAGATGAGATAGAAAGCTAATCATGCACATGAAGTGTGCATGAAAACTAAAGACAGAAAAAGCATGATGCTTGCATGTGATAAACTTAGACTCTTCCAACACTATATAAGGAAGAGAGAAAGATGTATAGAGGTTGTTGATTATTTTACAAGGGTTGATTAATATAATATAATCGTGGGATCCACGAGTTTGCTAACTATTTTTCTCTCTTAATTTGAGTACTCAATAATACACTATACTCGTGGGATTCACGAGTTTTTCATATCTTTCTTTCTTACAATATATTTCATATTCTTAATCGCCTTAGAATTTTATTTCCTCATAGTCCAAAACCCCAACGGTTCCCTCCCGACTCACGCAACGATCCAGAGCCATAACGCACGACAACGGAACGTGAGCAAAGGTCTACTCAACGTAGTCCATTCCGACGTATGGGGATTGGCGCAGACGGCTACATTCGGCGGATGCCGATATTATGTGCTCTTCATCAATGACTTCTCTAGGCACACTTGGATCTACCCGATGCGGCAAAAGAGCGAAGTGTTCGGACACTTCCAAAATTTCAAGAATGAAGTCGAGAAAGCCACGGGCCGACATGTACGATGCCTTCGATCAGATGGCAGCAAGGAGTACTTCTCGGATGATTTCATGGCGTATCTCCGAAAGGAAGGAATTCAGCGAGAATTCACTTGCCTACACACTCCACAACAAAACGGAGTAGCCGAGCGCAAAAATCGGCACATCCTTGAAGTAGCGCGGGCCATGATGAACGAGAAGCATATGCCCAAGTCATATTGGGCCGAAGCTGCAAATACGGCCGTCTACCTAATGAACCGGTGCACAACATCCGGCGTGCACGAGGTCACTCCACACGAAAAATACTTCGGAAAGAAGTCGGACTTATCGCACATCCGCATATTTGGAGCGATTGCGTACGTGCACATCCCCGACGAGAAACGTCAAAAGCTTGAGCCGAAGTTGGAGAAATGTATCCTCGTAGGATACTCATTGGAGCAAAAGGGGTACAAGTGCTACAACCCTTCAACTCGAAAATCTCAAGTAAGTCGAGACGTCGTTTTTTACGAGTCCGCATCCTGGTACGCACCAGAGACAACTCCGACTCCGACTCCGCTCGACCCGAAATCTGCCGACCAAGAGATCAAGGATGAAGATCGCCCTACGCGCATGATTGAAGAAATTCTGATCACGACCCGACTGAGCAGACCACAAGAGCCGTTGAGCGATCAAAGCACATCACGGCCTAGCCCGAAGATGGACAAAGGCAAGGCAAAAATGGCGGAATATGAAGACGATCGCTTCAACGACGATGAATCGACTCACTCACTCGACAGTGAGTTCGGTGGCTTCGATATACCAATCAGAGCTAAGAAAGCCCTCATCTCTGCAAATGAAAAGCTCCGCCGATCCACTAGTGAAAAGAACCCTGTAAGCCGATTCGGCTACAATGAGTATATGGCGTACCATTACGCCTTTATGATGAAGGTAGCGACAGTACGGGAGCCGGAAACCTTTTCGGAAGCCACGAAGGACCCGTGATGGATCGAAGCAATGAACGAGGAGATGCAGGCACTACGGAAGAACGAGACGTAGGATCTCGTTCCCACCTCACCACACAAAAAGGCGATCGGATGCAGATGGATCTACAAGGTGAACTATAACGCTGATGGTTCCGTATACCGCTATAAAGCTCGACTCGTAGCGAAAGGATACGCTCAGACGCATGGCGTCGACTACGAAGAGACCTTTGCCACGGTGGCAAAGATGACGAAGGTGCGGACCGTAATTGCGATTGCCGTGGCGAAAGGGTGGCACCTGTTACCAACCGGCAAAGGAGTCCAGAGTGGGAAACAGAGAGCTAATTAAGTAGTAGGAATGTGGTTGTAATTAAGCTATGAGTGTGGACGGACGGACCGGAATCGGTATGCCGTTCCGGATCCGGACCGATCCCGAACAGGTGCGGATGGCACCGTTTTGTAATACAGACCGGAAACCTATTTAAAGGCCCGGATACAATGTAATAGTTAGCGGTTAATTAATGAAAGCTTAAGCGTTGTTATATCTCTGTGTCAATTGCCGTTCTGTCTTAATTGTTATATCTTACGCGTGTTATGAAGACGATCCTAATAAGTAACTTAACTAAGTCGGATTAAGCGTTGAAGTCTAATCCGGTTGCCGTAACACCCTTTGGTGAAGTGTCTCACGTAGACACCCTGTGTTAGGCCATTGTCCTGCCCGAAGAGTTCACACAGTTTTTGGCGACCACGACGGGATGGCTAAAATACGGATCCAATCACCGGTGACTCCGGTAAGTGTACAGAATAATGAAACGGAACGACTTGTACATAGGAATAAGACCCCAACAACGGAAACCGTTCCGGCGAGAGATGCGGCGCAAGCTCGGGAGCTTGCGGAATTGAGAGAGGAACTTGCCGCACAAGAAGCGCTAAGGAGCCGTGAACAAGAATTGAAGACGGCGGCCGAAGCCGAATTAAAGAAGACTGCTGAAAACCTCCGCCGGGCAGAGGAGAGCCTCCGGAAAGGCCATCAAGCGTACGACCGGCTAAAGGAGGAGAAAGACAAAGTGCTGCAGGAAAAGGACAAGTTGCGGAAAACGGCGGAAACAAAGATAGAACGGCTAAAGGAAGAGCTCCGCCAGCAGAAGGACCGCGAGGACCGGGCCCGTCGTCAGATCAACGCACGGCTCAAGCAAAAGACGGATGATTTTGAGCACCTGCACCGGGACTACAAACGGCTGGAAATAGAGCATAAAGAACGGATGGCCGAGCTCCAACAGGCAGTTGATCGGGCCGCAACGGCGATCGCCGACGAACGGGCGGAAAATACAAGACGCTTGGAAGAGGCGGAGAAGGTCCGGATGGAGCTCTAGAAGCAGCAGCAGGAAGACAAAGAGAGAGCGTCTACAGTATTGCAGAAATTACAAAGTACATATCAAAGGCAACTGACGCATTACAAGGCGCAGGCGGAGGACAACGTAAAAATCATCAAACAACTGAAGGAGGAACGGCAAGCGGCGGAAACCAAATCACAATTGGGAACGAGCCGGATTCAGTCCATCCTCCGGGCATGGCTGAATCAGACGAAGCACTTGATTGATGAAAGCTCCGTAAAATGGTGGACAAAGTGGGCACAAAACGCGGCGGAACTCCAGTTGCTACGGGCGGATGTGGCAAACCGGCGGAAGGAAGGAGATGACTGTTATACGCTGACTTCCGAGGACTTCACCGCCATACGGGACGAGCTGGCCGACGACTTCCAAGTCCTGGCAGATGAACACCTGGCGCAGGTCAGGGTAGCTCAGCTGGACGATAATAGGCTGGACGCTCAAATCCAGTTTGAAAGCTACGAGCGGTCCCGGGTACGGGAAGAAAAAGCACAGGAAGCGACAACGGTTAACCTTAGTGATGAGGAACCGTCGTCGGCTGAGGGCCAGCCGGGAACCAGTCAACCGGAGACCACCACGACGCAGGGAGCAACGACGGAGACGCCGGTGTCAGAGCCACAAACGGAGGAGCAGCCGCAGCAACCACCAACGGACCCGCCGCAGCAGACAACAACAGAGCAGCAACAACAACAACAACAACAACCACTTCCAGATGAACCATTAGAGCCTCTCGAACAGAGCATTCTGGACATTTTGGACGAAGAATAGCAAGGGTCGGTTGTGGATTCGACGTACAAGGTACTGTCCCACGGGCGTGCCATGTGTTACCGGTCGGCAAAGGAGTCCAGAGTGGGAAACGGAGAGCTAATTAAGTAGTAGGAATGTGGTTGTAATTAAGCTATGAGTGTGGACGGACGGACCGGAATCGGTATGCCGTTCTGGATCCGGACCGATCCCGAAAAGGTGCGGATGGCACCGTTTTGTAATACAGACCGGAAACCTATTTAAAGGCCCGAATACAATGTAATAGTTAGCGGTTAATTAATGAAAGCTTAAGCGTTGTTATATCTCTGTGTCAATTGTTGTTCTATCTTAATTGTTATATCTTACGCGTGTTATGAAGACGATCCTAATAAGTAACTTAACTAAGTCGGATTAAGCGTTGAAGTCTAATCCGGTTGCCGTAACACCCTTTGGTGAAGTGTCTCACGTAGACACCCTGTGTTAGGCCATTGTCCGGCCCGAAGAGTTAACAGCACCTCCATCAAATGGACGCCAAGAACGACTTTCTACAAGGCGAATTAGAAGAGGAGGTGTACATGATCCAACCACCCGGCTTCAACTCGAGCACCCATCCGAAAGCTGTTTGCCGACTCAAGAAGCCACTCTATGGCCTCAAGCAAGCACCTCGTGCTTGGCATTCGAAGATAACGCAATATCTTCATTAAATCGGCTTCCGTATGTCAAAATCGGACAACTCCCTCTACATACGAAGCGATTCCGCAAGTCCGATCGTCATCATCTTATATGTGGATGACCTAGTCATTGGAGGTGAGCATCTCGTCGAAATCACTAAGGTCAAATCCCTCCTTTCCGACAAGTTTGAGATGACAGACATGAAGGAGCTCCACTACTTCCTCGGCATCGAGGTAATTCGGACTCCGGCCGGAATCATGATCTCTCAACGGCACTACATCCTCAACTTGTTATACAAGTTCAGGATGGCTGAGTGCAAATCCGTGGCAACCCCTCTCGATCGTAATCTCAAACTAGATGCGAACTCCGGCACCAAAGCGTGTGAGCCGACTCAGTATCGGCAACTCATCGGGAGTCTCATCTACCTCACGATCACTCAACCTGATCTCAGTTATCCGGTTGGTCTTCTTAGCCAATTCATGCAAACACCGCGTGATACTCACTTGGATTGCGTTAAGCGAGTCCTACGATATGTGAGCGGCACAATGGATTGCGGCATCCTCTACAAGACCGCGATGCCAATACGACTCGAGGGGTACACAGACGCCGATTGGGCCGGCTACAAAGCCGATAGAAGATCAACCTCCGGATTTGTTTTCTCCCTCGGCAACGGAGCAATATCCTAGAGTAGTAAGAAGCAGCCTACCGTCGCTCTTTTGAGTACGGAGGCAGAATATAGGGGCGCAGCCATAGCTGCATGTGAAGCCGTATGGCTTAAGCGGATTTTGAAGGATCTGGACGTACCCATCAAGGATCTGACTTCCCTTTACTGCGACAACATGAGCAGTATCTATCTGGCTCGGAACCCGGTGTTCCACGCGTGGACAAAGCACATCGAAGTGCACTATCACTTCATCCGAGAGCTCGTTCTGGCTGGCGATGTCAACCTACAACACATTAACACCAATCTTCAAATGACCGACATCTTCACTAAAGCCTTAGGAGCCGACAAGCTGTGGCAATTCATGACCGATCTCGGATTGACGATCCCTAACCTGCCAAGCTTGAGGGGGAGTACTGAAGACACTACGCAATAACGCGTGGATTCCGCAACCATGCAACGAAGCAGTGAAGAGCCGATCTACCGCGCAAAGCCACGAAGAAAGACGCAAGCCGATGCACAGACTTCGCAACTATGCACGCAAGCCAAAGCACAGACTTCGTAACTACGCACAACGCAAACTGGAGCACGGATTCCGCAACTCCGCATAAAGCGAGCCGATGCGGACTCCGGAACGCGAGTTGAAGCGGATTTCGGATATCGTCTGAAACCAACCCGACTTGAGCTTGAGGGGGCGTGTTGAGAATCAAGCTCAACTTGCTCTAGTGTGTGAACTGACCTTGAGAGTGAAGAGACACTCCAACGGTCAAGAGTCACCATTATGTCACCACTTTGTATTCTAGCATTTAGTATGAGTCATAGAACCATATTCTATGACACATAACTTATGAGCTTTCACATTCCCCATGCTCCATGAGCCTTGTAGTTAATGAAGAGAGAGGGTGACTACATAAAGCACCCTCCTCCCACCTTGTATAGAGTTGTGTCTTTCTCCTTTGTTAATATACTTTTACCTTGCGTATTCTCTGTGTTTCACTCTCTCTCTCTCTCTTACACACACACATAACTCACATCTCTTCCGCTTCACAAGAATCCATCTCTTGATTCTTTACACTAGTACAACGATCTTTTTGGTGGCCCCATATGCGGCGTTTTGTCAATGATTACATTCAGACCTGTGATGCTTGTTGTCGAGCAAAGATGCCACAACATCATCCATATGGCTTGTTGGAATCCTTACCAATTCCAAGTAAGCCGTGGCAATCCATTTGCCTTGATTTTATCATAGATCTTCTAGTCTCGAAGGGCTTCGATGCTATCTTAACCGTCATTGACTGATATACTACGATGGCACATTTTGTGCCTTGTACTAAGGCCATCACTAGTGAGGAAACCGCCGCCTTGTCATGCGTGAGGTTTTTCGGCATCATGACCTCCCTGACAGTATCATCAGTGACTGAGAACCTCAATTCATCTCCAAATTTTGGAAGCATCTCTTCAAGATGATCAAGGTCTCTTGCAACCTCTCCTCCAACTATTGTCCCCTAATTGATGGGCAAGCGGAACGAACAAACCAAACGTTGGAACAATATCTTCAATGTTTTCTGAGTTATCAACAAGACGATTGGGCTGATATTCTCCACTTTGCTGAGTTTGCTTATAATAACGCTATTCACTCCTCCAGTCGGGTCTCCCCATTTTACTCTTACACCGGTTCTCATCCTCGATGGTCTGTGATTGACACTCCGGAGCTACCTACCAATCCTCGTGTTGAGGATCATTTGGAGAGGCTACGCAAGATTCGGATCTATCTACTCGTCTTCGTCATGCTCAACAAACACAAAAGACTTATGCAGATCGTGATCGGCTTCCCTCCTCTTTTGCCATCAGAGATCGAGTATGGCTCTTACGTCGTCACATCAAGACTACTCGACCATGCGACAAATTGGATTATCGACGACTCGGTCCTTTCCGTATTACCGGCAAGATTAATGATGTCACATTCCGCATTGATCTTTCCTCCACACCTTCAGATACATCCTGTCTTCCATAGTTCTGTTCTTGAACCTTATCAGGCCAACACTATTCCCGATCGTGTTACACCACCACCACCCGCACGTGAGTTGGACGCTAGCCCGGAGTATGAAGTTGTTGCCATCCTTGACTCCAAGTTTGTTCGCAACAAACTTTATTATTTGGTTGATTGAGCGAACGTATTTGGGAACCCGTCAAGCATATCTTGTTGATTTCCACCGGCAGTATCCGGACAAACCTGGTCCCCAATCAACGCCAGCTCGTAACACTCGTCGTTTTAAGGGGGGATAGTGTCATGATATGGCAAGACTCAAACCTATGACCTTATGTTATATGGGTGGAGCTCTTGACCATTACACTATCTATCGTAATATGTAGGATATTATTTTCATTTAAGTTTTACTATAGAAAATTGATGTATATTCCAGATTTTTCTCTCAAACATTCTAGAAGCTTCAAGACTACTCCTGAGAACACTATAAAAGGAGGCACAAGGCATTATTTTGAACCAAATTGGTTCAACGCCAGTCTTAAGCCTCATAGCTATTTTGTATTTACTCTTCACATAATATATCACATGTTATCATCACTCTCTCTCTCTCTCTCCTTTTCTCTCTTCCTCTCTCGTGAGTCTTATGCAGTCAGTCCTCTTAGTACTAATAGTACTTCCCTTCTCTAGTACTAATTCTTTTTCTGTTTTAGTACTATTCCTAACAAGACGCAGAGAGAATTAGTATGACAGAGGTAGAGAAGAGAGAAAAGACCATGTGAGGATCATGAGAGAGAGAGAGAGAGAGAGAGAGAGAGAGAGAGTGGAAAAGAGAAGTATGATAACATGAAGTATATTATATGAATAAGAGTACAAGGATAGCTACGAGGTTTAAGACTGGCATTGAACCAAATTGGTTCTAAATAATGCCATGGGCCTCTATTTATAGTGTTATCAGGAATATTCCCAAAGTTTCTAGAATGTTCCAGAGTAATCTAGAATATACATGAATTATATATAATGAAATAATAAATAAAAATAATATCTTTTGTATTATAATGCATAGTTTAATGGTATAGCTTCAACCCATGTGACATAAGGTTATGTGTTCAAATCCTTTTGGAGCCATATCATGACAATGGCCTTCCACCAATTGACATCCTTCGTTGCCTCTATTTAACTCTCCGGCTCACGCACTTCCGGTACCTTTGCCATATAGACATAGTGATGCACCATATCGTCATTGGCATCCTTCACCACCTCTATGTAACTCTCCGGCTCATGCACTTCCGGTACCTTTGCCATATACACATAGTGTTGTGCCATATAGTCGTCGTACCCGTAGTGAACTATGGGGTTCTTTTGGTAGTGGATCAACACAACTTCTGGTTGCCCGATTTTATGGCCCTCTTGGCCATGTCAAACCACAACTCTGGAGGTTCCTTATCACTCCTGACTACATCAGATTCTTCCGAAACTGATGCACAAACATCTGTGTCGTACTCTGACATCTTCATCTTCCCCTTCTCTTTGCACGTAAACCGCCTCCTCGGCTTCTAGCGCGAGGACTACACAGTCAAGTCGTAGCTACTCACCAACTCTTCATCCGACTGACCGTTTTGGCTCAGCCCCTCATTCGATACACTTAGCCAAAATGAGATCGGACTCTCCTCTTGAGTGTTGGTTTTGTCCACATCCATAAGGTGAGCCTCGACTTCAGAATTCGGTTCAGAGGATTCAAGGGTTGGAGGCGGAATGGAGTACCAAGACGAAGGTTCATCAAAGACGACATCACAACTCAGTTGCACTAGCTTTGACTGAGGGTTGTAGCATTTGTGCCCCTTGTGCTCGTGCGAGTATCCGATCAAGATACATTTCTCAGACTTGGCATCCAACTTCCTTCATCTCTCGTCCAGTATATGCATATATGCAATGCTAACGAATACCCTGAGGCTTGCCAAATTCAAATTTCGCCCAAAATATAGCTCATGCGGTGACACCTTTGCTCTAGAGGCAGAAATCCGATTCTAAAGAGACCTATCTAGAGAAGATACTAAATCTAGAGAACGATTGGGCCATTGAGATAGATGCAGTAGAGATAGAGATCTTGGACTCATTCTCGGCCAAAGAATATAGGACTCAAGGAGATCCTGATCTGTTCTTTCGAAAAGTGGCCAAATTCTTGTTAGAGGTTTCTTACATGAGCCCAAAGTCTTATTTTATGCTGAGAAACAAGACAAGTTTCATCATAGCAACATACGAAGGGGAAAAAAACAACTTGGGGTTTATTACATCAAGAACCCTTTGAGCACATTTGACATCCATTAAGGGGAAAACCTCCAACAAATAGGCATGGATCAGGATAAAGATTCAGAGTGAACTCCGTAGCGGAACAATTACAACAAACAGAAAGACAACAAGCCCTGGGGGACTCCGACCAGAACGAGGATCAGGACCTGGCCCTCAGACTCAACTTGATCTCCTTGGTGTCAAAATGATTGGTTCAGATTCTTCAACCAGTGCGGGTGTCCAGTCGGCATTGGTTAAACCTGTGTTCGATGGAGATCGTGATGGGTGTTGTTCCCTATCAACTAATCGAATCACTTACCCAGAATCGTCCTATCAATAAGACTATGGTCGGAGACTGGAGTTGGTCGATTATGATTGCCACTTACTTCAACACTAAAAAATATACAGATACTAAATTACTTAATCAATTCACTTTGATTGCAAATACTCTCTATGATCGATTATATAGATCATGAGTAAGAGGAAATTTGGATTAGCAGTTAACACAGAATACTGAATAATAGTTAAGAATAAAAAATATACTCTAACTCAAAATCATATTAACTTATAACGATACAGATCGATCATGTTACAATGTTCTTGCCCTCTTCTTATAGGTGGCCTAAGAGTCTTTTCAAGAATTGTACAATAGCTTGTTCGCCAAGAATCCTATAGTTATACTCAACGAACCATCCTATACTTGACTTATAACGATACAGATCGATCATGTTACAATGTTCTTGCCCTCTTCTTATAGGTGGCCTAAGAGTCTTTTCAAGAATTGTACAATAGCTTGTTCGCCAAGAATCCTATAGTTATACTCAACGAACCATCCTATACTTGACTTATAACGATACAGATCGATCATGTTACAATGTTCTTGCCCTCTTCTTATAGGTGGCCTATGAGTCTTTTCAAGAATTGTACAACAGCCTATTCGGCAAGAATCCTATAGTTATACTCAATGAACCGTCCTAATATTTTTTACTTGGCTTAATAATATATATTTTCTTTTTTCCATAAAAATTATCCTCCATTAGTATTAAGATTAAAATAGCCAAAGATGAGATACAAAATAATCCAACATTACAATGAATAATGTGTAGCCAATCTTTCTAGATAAAGATAAAGGCAAGATACAAGATAATATCAGTGAACTTCTCCCTAAGTAATATTGTTTCCCTACCAGCGTCCATATCACCAAGTAATGTTGATGCCATGCCAAAGCCC
The DNA here is from genome assembly GCF_043228905.1 of Azolla caroliniana. Lineage (NCBI taxonomy): Eukaryota > Viridiplantae > Streptophyta > Polypodiopsida > Salviniales > Salviniaceae > Azolla > Azolla caroliniana. The sequence continues at coordinate 7,134,859 of NW_028230449.1, read as the reverse complement.
CTAGCATCAATTCCATCGTATTCAACATGTAGTGATATATCTTCTTTCACAATGATTCGTTGATCGCTGCTACATGTAAGATTTCATCATATCCAAATGAGCTAGATGAGCCTACCATATAAAAATAATGGTTCTCTACTCAATCCACTCCCCTGAGACCCTCATCAAAATTTGCTTCTGCCTTCGCCACCATCTTCGCTCATCATTGTATAAACTAAAAACAAATAAATGTGCTTCAAAATATTTCCACATCAGCCATCTCTCCATTTTCCATGAAATTCCTGTATAGACAACAAAGAAAAAATTAGTTGTCCTCATCCACACATGACATTTTGCTTCAACCCTCAATAACATCCTCACTCATCCTTTAAAAAATAAATCAGCTTCCTTTTCCACAACATCCATCTAGCTAGTTATTGCCCGAGTCATGAACTCTCTATTTTCAGCAATTTCATGTACATACACAAAACATAATTAATCCACTCTCCTCACCCACATAAAACCTTGCTTCTACCTCCACCACCATCTTCACTCATCATTCTGAAAACTGAAAAAAATAAGACTTCTTCAAAAACTTCCACATCAACTATCTCTCCATTTTGCATCAAGATCCTCTTGCCATTCATCACCCGAGTCCTGTACCTACAAAAAAAACTGAATGAATCCAGTCTCCTGAAACCCTCATGAAACCTTGCTTCTACCTCCACCACCATCTTCACTCATCCTTCCAAAATTAAATAAACTTCATTTTCCACTACAACCATCTTGTCATTCATCTCTCGAGTCCTTTACCTACAAAAACCAGAATGAATCCATTCTCCTCAAACCCTCATGAAACCTTGCTTCAGCCTCCGCCACCATCTTCACTCATCCTTTCAAAATAAATCAGCTTCATTTTCCACTACAACCATCTTGCCATTTATCACCCGAGTTCTGTACCTACAAAAAAAAGACTTGAATGAATCCACGCTCCTCAAACCCTCATGAAACCTTGCTTCTGCCTCCGCCACCATCTTCACTCATCATTCTAAAAATTGAAAATAAATAAGTTTGCTTCAAAAAAACTTCCACATCAAAACAGGTCGCCATTTTGCATCAAAATCCTCTCCACTTTCAACATTTTCCTGTATATACACACTCCTCAAACCATCATGGAAATTTGTATTTGCCTCTGTCCCCGTCTTCATTCATCGTTCTAAAAGTTATCTACCTAAATCTGCTTCAAAATAATTCCACAGCAACCCTCTCGCTATTTTCACCAAGTTCTTGTATAGACAATAAACAAAATGACTGAACGGTCCTCATGAAATTTTGCTTCAACCCTCAACAACAACATCCTCACTCATCCTTGCCACATTGTATACCCTAAGAACGGTGCTGGTGGTGGAAACAACCAACGAGCTGGAACGTAATTCCACTTTACATCATCACCTGCATCCAGCAAAATAGGAATAGTTGCCCAAACTCTACGAATAGCTGCCCAGGCTTAATAATATTTTTCTCGACTATCCTTTCACATTAGTCCTCTATGACTACGACTAGCTTGTCGAGCTATATACTTGGCTGGCTGACCGGCTAACATATGGCATGCTCGTGGGACAATGCCTTGCACGGTCGAACCTAAAAATCAGTAATTAGTTTTTTTCATTGTTCACATCCTCATCTTCATCCTCGTATGGGTTTTTCTCCTTAATCTCATCTTCGTTGGCATTCTCGTTCAAAATATCTGGCAAGTTAGCCTCCTCAATCAACTGAGTCTAGACTATGTCAACGTAGGAGTACTGAGCTCATACGAAGAAGACATTACTACGTCGGATGCCAAAACATAGCAACAAGCCATGTTATTCGAGATGGACTCCGTTCAACAAAATGACACATGGAGTTGGTTGAATTACCAGCCGAAAGGAAGTTGCGGCCCTTCAAATGGGTTTACAAGTACAAGTATGTATCTGGTTGGGAACAACCCAAGTACAAAGCTCAACTTGTCACCAAGGGTTTCAAACAGGAACATGACGTCGACTATGAAGAGATCTTCTCACCCATTGTCACGATGACAACCCTTCAGCTCCTCCTAGGAGTCGTGGTGACAGAAGATCCAAACAGGAACACAAATTCGACCACGATGAGATCTTTTCACCCGTCGTCACGATGACAACCTTCAGCTCCTATTAGGAGCCATGGAGATAGATGATCTGGAGCTCGAGAAATTGGATATCAAGATAGCTTTCCTCCATGAAGATCTGGAAGAGGACATTTATATGTTCCAGCCTGTAGGCTAACAGTGACGGGAAAGAAAGGTCACCCCATATGCTGATTGAAGAAGAGCCTTTATGACTTGAAGCAAACTTTGAGGATGTCGTACTAGTGACGGGAAAGAAAGGTCACCTCATATGCCGAAATGCATTTTTCACATCCACCTAATGTAGATATCATGCCTTCACCGTTGCCACCGCAAGCAAGACACGGACGATTGTCATCTTTGCGACTGGTGCGAACCTCTCATCGTCGTGAATGTCGTGCTTATGCACGTAGCCCTTTGCCACTAACCACACCCTTCTACCGGTTGACGGAGTCGTCGGTGCTGTATTTAACCTTGTATACCCATCGGCAATTGATCGGGTTCACTCCTTTCGGTACGTCCACTAAAGCCCACGTCTCATTTTTTGTGAGTGTGTGCATCTCTTCCTCCATAGTGGCATGTCAATTTGCGTAGCTCTTCAGCTCACACACTTTCGCCACCTTTGTCATGTACGCATAGTGATGCGCCATGTACTCGTTATACCCATACTGTTTGACAAGGTTCTTTTGGTGAGTTGATCAGGGCAACTTCTGCTCAGCTGGTTTCTTGGCCTTATTGGCCGACTCAGACTTCTCTTCCAAAGGTTCGTCTTCGTTCTTCCCAAAGCTAGATTCGCTCTGATTCAACTCATCTCTGCTGGTGGCATATTCCAGAATCTTCTTCTTCCCTTTCTCTTTGCGCGTGAACCGTCTCCCTGGTTCCTTGCGCGGGGAGAGGATGGCCGAGTCTCCACTACTCGCCGGCTCTTCCTTTGACTGGTCATTCCAACTCAGTCGCCCATTCGGCCCATTTAGCCGGAATGAGATCAAACTGTAATCTAGAGTAACGAATCCTTCTTCATATTTTGCCGGGATTGTTTCGGGCTCACTAGCCTCATCCTCCGGAATTGGGCCGGAGTTGGACATCGGAGTCGGGAGAGAGTACCATGATGCCGACTAATCAAATTCGACATCTTGGCTCACTCGAACTCGTTTTGTTCATGGTTTATAGCACTTATAACCCTTTTGCTCATGTAAGTAGCCGACAAGGATGCACTTCTCCGACTACGAGTGTAGGTTTCTCCGCTTCTCATTGGGCACGTGCATCTATGCAATGCTACCGAATATCCTAAGGTGTCTTAAATTCGGCTTCTATCCGAAATATAGTTCGTGTGCTGACACCTTATCCCCAATCCGGTTTTGGATGTAGACAGCCGTTCAGACCGCTTTGGCCCAGTAGAACTTGGGGACGCTCTTCTCCTCCAACATTGCCCATGTCACCTCCACAATAGAGACCGGTTCTTCCTTTCGGCCACACCATTTTGTTCTGGTGTGTATATGCAACTGAATTCTCTATGAATTCCCATTTGTTGCAGATAACTGTTGAATTGGCCGGAAAAGTATTCTTTTTCTCCATCTTCCTCTTTGTTTCCCGTTCGACAAGACTTTGCAGGTTTCCGGAAACAATAAAAAAATTCGCTTTTCCTTTCGATTAGGTAGATTCATGTGTGCCGGTTGTAATCATCGATGATGGAGATGAAATATCGGCTCACGACGAGAAGAATGTTATGTGTCGGTCCCCAAACATCTGAATGTATCAAGTCGAGCTTGTTATGGCTCCAGTTTCTGAGTTAGCAGGCTTCACAAATTTGGGCTTTCCGGCCACTGAATTTTGGCAATCCGAAAACAACTTGTTTTGATTGCAAGTCTTGAAGCCTCTGGTAATTGATCTGTCGATCCTCTTGTGCCACAAGTTGATATCCGACTCAACCTTCTGACCTTTTGCAGGATGAACAACCTCCCGTCTTGGCACCCTTGCGCGATGATCCATACCTCTTCCTTAATGAAGCACCCGAGATGCATAAATCGCACCTGCATCCCCTGGTCGATGATCGGCCCAACCGACACCAGGTTCTTTCTGATTGTCGGGATGTGAAGCACATTCATAAGCTTCCTTTTTTGTCCGACATGACTTAAGGGAACTTTTCTGACATGCATGATCGGGTGAGGAGTGTCATCTCCGGTTTCAACAACTCCCGGTTCTCTAATTTTCCAAAAACGAGAACCACTCCTCGTGGCTCATCATGTGGTTAGACACTCCGGAGTCAACGTACCACACTTCCTCCGATCTGGAAGTGGTCTTCTTCATTGAGTTCACCTTGTGTTTCATCACGAAAATTGGCCCTTCTCCGGTCTTACCGGTTCTGGATCCTTCCGATCCTCCTATGTAGTCTGAGCTTTGCCAGTTGCCTTGTCCGGCCTTGCTAGATCCGGATTTATCTAAATCGGCGCGCTTCTTCCAACACTCACTCTCTTAGTGTCCCTTCTTGCCACAATACCAGCATTCCGTGTCGGCTTTCGATTGCCGATTTCTGGCATTGCCTTAACTTCCTTGCTTGTGAAGGGTTCGAAATTGTTGTCGGCATCATCATTGTGTCTCCGGTTCTGCTCTTTCCTATCACCGCTATTGCGTGCCAACCCACCTCATCCTCCACGCCCACGGGGCCAATCCGCCTCCGTGTACAACATCCGACTATCTGATTGAGTGGTCCTTGACCCACTCGCACGATTTTCTTCGATCATCAACATAGATTGCAGGTAGAAGAAGGACATTGGTGTCTTCCGGGTGCTAGTGTGGATTGGCCCGTACCAGTGTGGTAGAACACCGAGGCAGATCTGGACCATCTCATGTTCATCCACCTTCATGTTGATGGAACCGAGTGTATTGCAGATCTTCTTGATCTAGGTGGTGTAATCGGTGACTGACATTATTAGAGACATGTACTAAAGTAAGCATTAGATAAGGATAGATCTAGGTAGATAGAAAGAAAGGAGAGAGAGAAAGAAGGGTGCCGATCCATCCGACCACCCCCGAGCGAAGGGATCGAGACGGACTTGAGCCTCGATCGGCGTCCCATATCACTATCGTGGCGTCGAGTCCTACCTGGTGCTGGCGCGCTCGCTACAAGAGTTAACCCACCACAAGACAGAGTCTCGACGTAGTCAACAAGATAATGAAATGAGGGTAGCTAAGCCTCTATTTATAGCGATACCCAAGGCCCCCAGCCATGTTCACACTTGGCCTAATGGGTTGTCTCAGTCCCGAGGATTTAAAAGTAATCCTCCCCTTCTTTACACTCTCGTTGAACCCTCACACTTATCCACGTGTATAGAATACTACGATAAATTCTCACCACGGGATATTATATGGTCATGCCCATAATAGACATGTCCCATTGCCAGATATTGTTGACGCATAGTTGCTACGGTTGAGCTTTTTCGTTTGAAGCGAGCTCTTCATGATTCTGTCCATAACTTTCTTCTTTCTCTTCTTTACCGGGTGTTAGGGTTTGTCTTTAGAAAACGCTTGTCGGCTGTAGAGGTTCTCAACCCTCGTGCTCTTATACCATAAAAAAGAATTTGATTGCGGAAGCTTTGACAAAATAGGTTCAGCCGGATAACAACAGAATATAGACACAGGTTTAATGGAAACCTTACAAAACAAATACAAAAACTGGGAGAGACAGAGAGAGCAGAATAGGATAAACTCAATTCAAAGCTTTGTGTATATACAATGTCCTACATAACACTTTTTATACAAGTCCTTAAAAGGACTGATAGAAGTATTGACAAGTACTTCAATGCTCATACGAGCGACTGACACTGACTCCCAAAAATATGACTAGGTACTAGGCTAGATTCGTAGGCCTCTAACGGCCTACCGGTTACAATCCAGTCTGTCTGTCTGATCCAGCTCCTAGTTCCGGATATGGCCGATCAAGATCTAGTTGAGCTCATTTGCTCAACAAAGAGCCTTTATGACTTTGAGCAAGCTTTGAGGATGTGGTACTAGAAGTTTGATTCCTACATCCGATAGCTTGGATACAACAAGTCTGACTCTAACCCATTCATGTACATTTGGCAATTAACCAAAGAGGCTTGGATCCTTTACGTCGACAATGTCATAGACATATGCCACTGTGGATTGTAGGGGTTAAACCCATGACCTCTTAGTCTCCATTAGGAAACCTTACCAACTAAGCTACATCCATCTAGGCATCCTTCTATAAAATTCAACTTGATGTATTGTAGGTTTAACACTAGAACTTTGTAGAAACTTCTAGAGAATGCACCAACAAGCATTCTCTAGAAGTTTCTAAGCTTGCATGCATCCTCATGCATTCTCTAGAATATTCCTAGATTGCATGCATACCTCCACTTTTTTGTATAAATACTCAGGTTCACCTTGATTCTAATCAAGGTGAACAATTTTCACGGATGAGTAGAACATAAGAGAACCAAGACGAGACTAAATAATAAGAGAGTGAAGAGACAAGAGAAAGAGAACAAGAATTGAACCTCATGCAAGTTAGGAAACTTCTAGAGAATGCATGAGGATGCATTCTCTAGAATTTTGTAGAAAGTTCTAGTGTGAACCTACAATGCATCAAGTTGAATTTTATACAAGGATGCCCAGATTTCCATAGTGGCATATGTCTGTGACAGACATCAGGCTTATCGTAGGAACCGATAAACCCGAAATCGGAAAGTTAAAGCAGCAATTTCATGAGAAATTCTCGATGAAGGAACTCGGAGAGGTCTAACACATCTTGGGCATGAGGATAGATCGAGATAGATTAAAGAAGATACTTTGGCTCTCCCAATCCAAGTAGATCAGAAAGGTGTTGAGGCGATTCAAAATGGACAAGTCGAAGGCTTCATTAACATCGACTATGCCATCAATCCCGACAATCGAAAGTCAATTTCAAGCTATGTCTTCACCGTCGGAGGCGAAGAGATTTCATGGATGTCGAAGCTCCCAGAATGTATGGTACTCTCCACCACAGAGGCCGAGTACATCACCACGTCGGAGGTAGCAAAAGGAGCAATTTGGCTACAACGACTATCAGCTGATATTTTGGTCAAGAGCCGAATCAACCATCCTGCTCCGACTTTATATTACGACTCACAAAGCAAAATCCACCTCACTCAGAATCCTGTCTATCACTCAAAGAAAAAACATATTGAGGTGAGGTATCACCATATCGGGGAGCTCATCACCGACAAAAAGCTCGAAGTTCGGAAGGTAGACTAAAGAAAAACTTGCATGTATGCAGATCAAATCATTTGTATGCTTTAACTCTAGAAGATTCACCATATCCAATAAAAATAAACTTTCTTGTATGAGGATCTAATTTCTTCCTTTTGTTTATAGGTACATGATTGTAGGCGATCGAACCAAACACTCAGTGATGGCTAAGGTTTGGTTTATGCTTAAACCAAAGTGAATATGGTGTTTCAAGAGCAAGTATCTTATGTGGTGATCGGTTTTGCAAGTAACATGCAATGGCAACTACTTCTTGCCAGAATCAGAGAGGCAATTTAGCAACTTGGAGAGGCATGGTGACCAGCATCAATAGCAGGAGAAGCACGGCCAACAACATCAACAATGCAGATTACAGCAAGATCGGCATCAAGAAGACTTCAAACAAATGTGCAACACAACATTGTGAGAGAAGGAGCAAGGACTTGTGCGGAATAGTGTTCGGCCACAACCGGGTCTCAAACTCACAATGGAAGAAATAAACAGAAAATAGCAATGCACTTACATAGACGACATTGATTGTTTATGTGCAAAACTCTAATCTGGAAAAACCACAGGAGTCCACAGACTCCAATTATCACTATGAGAGGAAGGGTACAATGAGAGACTTAGAGGCAACGACCTCGAGCTCTATCTTCACCTACTGAGGGTTGCAACTGAACAACTTTTTGTATCTCTCTCTCTCTCTTTGTCTCTCTATACAACAAGAATAATAATAGCAACAACTATAATGATGATCTACAACAAAACCGTATTGCCCTAGTTATATTTATACTTATATAACTTTGGGGGCTATTTACAAATATGACCTCAACGGTCACGTCTGGACATATTTACTAATATGTTCCTATTTTTTGGTTTATACCAGATCCGGTCTGACTCCTTCCGGAACCATCCGATCTGGTTCCTTTCTTCGTCTCGTCCAATCCGGCTCATCTGGTTCTCATCCAGATCCCATCCGGAAGGACCTGTTTCCCAACAAACTGCCCCTTCACTCCGGGATGGGATGTTTCGTTAGTCTGATCCGCCTCCGGCATGTATCCAGCTTGTCGGCTGACAGCACCTTGGTCAACATGTCTGAGCCGTTGTCCTCCATATGGATCTTTGTCCACAAAAAATCTTTATCTTCTACCTTCTCCTAGAGCTAGTGATATATCCTATGGATGTGGTTTGTTCGGGTATGGTAGGTCGCATTATTTGCAAGGTGGATGACACTTTGACTATCGTGGTAGAGGCAGTATTCCTCCTATTGGATCCCTAGCTCCCCAATGAAGTTCTTCATCCAAATTACTTCCTTGTTGGCTTCCACGACTGCCATGTACTCCGCTTCCGATGTCGATAGTGCATCGGACTTTTGCACCCTCGACTGCCACGATACAGCTCCCCCTTCATATGTCATGACATATCCGGATGTAAACCGGCTGATATCCGCATCAGCCAACATATCTGAACCGTCGAATACTTCAAGTTGGGGTTTACCTAAGCTAAATTAGAGGCACATTCTCGAGATGCCTTTCAGGTGCCAGAGTATCCATTTCACGGCTTCCCAGTGGTCCTTTCCTGGATTGCTTATGAACCCATTGACCACTCCGACTTCATATCCAATATCTAATCATGTACACACCATTGCGTACATGAGGCTCCTGATTGCAGAGGCATAAGGTATCTTCATCATTTCTAACTTCTTTGCCTTTTTCTTTGGGCTTTGCTTTCCGGACAGTTTGCAGTTTGCCGGAAGTGTCGACCCAACTGGCTTCCCATTCGTCATTTAAATTGTTGGAGCACCATTGTCACGTACATATCCTGTGACAACCACAACAACTTCTTCGTTGGATCCCAGATTATGTGCATCCCTAGGATCTGTCTCGATGGACCCATATCTTTCATTGAAAAGAACCGGCTCATGGCCTTCATCAAAATTCCGATTTTGATACGGTCTCGTTCGACGATCAATATGTCGTCCACATACAACAGTAGTATCAGGAAGTCTCTACCATGAAACTTCTTCACGAATACGGAGTGGTCGGCCTGCGTCTTATGGTATCCTTGATTGGTCATGAAGGAGTCAAACTTCTGGTACCATTGTCGGGGGCTTGCTTCAGTCCGTATAAGCTCTTCTTCAACCGGTACACTAGGTTCTCCTTCCCTTTCTTGACAAAACCTTCCGGTTGTTGTAGGTAGATCTCTTCTTCAAGGTCGCCAAGTAGGAACGTCGTCTTGACGTCTAGTTGCTCTACCTCGAGGTCCATGTTTGCCGCTATGCTCAACACCATCCAAAAGGATGTCATCTTGACTACTGGGTGAAGATCTTGTCGAAATCCACTCCTTTCTTCTGTTGAAACCCCTTCACCACGATCCAACCTTTGTATCTCAGTGGATTTCCAGCGTCTCCCGGCTTCAACTTGTATACCCACTTGTTCCGGAGCACTCTCATTCCCTTGGGTATCTCCATCAATTCATATGTGTGGTTCTCATGCAGGGAATCCATGTCATCCTGCATGTCACTTAACCACTTGTGGATGTCTTTCACTACTTCTTCGAAGCTTTCCGGCTCCCTCTCGTCGGTCAATAAGACATGCTCTGCATCCAAAAATCTCCAGGGGGGCTTCTCTCTCAGAGGGTATCTCCTTCCTTGGTTTCCGACCACCGATTCCTCCATTTTTTTTTCATCCGAATGTGATTCGGGGTCTTCTCTAGTTCCAATGTCCAATTCTTCTTCTTCGGTTGCTTCGGTTTCTTGTCCAAATTCGGCTGGTCCTTCGAGTGTCATCCGGCTTTCGGCCGGATGGGTCCTTGTATCTTCAGACCAATCCCTGTCGGTTGACCTAGAGTCCACTATCTTCTTCTCCAACTCCCAGTCCCCAATGTTCTTGTCTTCCATGAAGACTATGTTTCGACTCTGGGAGACCAAGTCCCACACTCGGTAGCCGAACTCATCATCACCATATCCAATGAATATGCATGGTTGGGACTTCGGATCCAACTTTTCTCTCTTGTCCTTTGCAACATGCACATAAGCGAGACAACCAAACACCTTTAGATGTTGGTAAGACACTTCTTTACCGGTCCATACTCTATGTGGTGTGTCTCCGTCCAAGGGTGCTGAGGGTGATCAATTTATCACGTAAGTCGCCGTCATCAGCGCCTCAGCCCAGAACGACTTGGACAACTTAGCATGTGCCAGCATACTCCAGACTCTCTCCATCACAGTCCGGTTCATCCTTTCGGCCAATCCGTTCAGCTCCAGTGTCTTTGGATTCCCATTGACCGACAATACGCCTTGAACTGCCCTTGGTATTCTCCTCCATTGTCCACTCAAACCACCTTCAACAACCTCTGGCTAGTTTCCCTTTCCACCCTCGCGTGGAATTCCTTGAAGATGGATAATACCTAGTCCTTCATCTTTAGCGGTGAGACCCACATCTTCTGGTTGTGGTCATCTATGAACGTCACGATGTACTACGATCGGGCATGTGACTTCGTGTCCACTTGGCATACATCGCTATGCACAAGTTCCAGCGGTGCATTCCGTCTCAAGGATGGTCGGGTTCGGAAGGAGGTTCGGTTCTGCTTGTCGGGCAAGAAATCGGTGCACTTCTCAAGATGCACGTCTTTCACCTCCAGAATGAGCTATCTTTGGGAAGTCTTCCATCCCTTTCTGGCTCATGTGACACAACCTCTTGTGCCACAACTCACCTACAATGTCAGATACCATGTTCATTTCTTCCCACCATATTCGGGCATCCATCAGGTACAACGTGTTGATCTTCCGGGCTCGGGCCACGATCTGGCTTCCTTTGCAAAACTTCATGACTCTGTTCCAAATGCCACCCGTGTAGCCTTTATCATCTAGTTGACCAGCTAATATCAGGTTCAACCGAACCTCTGGAACGTGTCGTATATCTTTCAACAGTAACTTGCACCACATGTCTCCTATGTTGACAATTCCGCATGCACCTTGATTTCCCATCCAGACAGAACTGTGATCTCCGGCTCTATAAGATGAGAAGCACTTCTGGTTGGGGGTCAAATGGAACGGTGCACCGGAGTCGACCACCCACGTCATTTCGTCACTGACAAGATGTACCTCGTTTTCCTCTGTGATGAGCAATACCTCTTCTTCACTTGTTGATATTGTCGACGTTCCTCTCCTTTCCGAAATCTTCTTCGGTTCCAGAATGTCCGCTCCCCCTTTGGTTTTCCAGAAGTGTCGGCATTCTTCGGAAGTGCCCCGGCTTTCCTCAATAAAAGCAAGTGGGTCTCCCCCTTGACTTTGACCTCGTCCCCAATTGTTCCCAGTTCTAGGGACTCCGATTCCGGCCTCTTCCTTGGTTATGGCTATCATCTGTAACAAAGGTCTTCGGATCAGTTCCGAACTGATGGTCCTTCTGGCGAGCTTCTTCATTTAGCAAACTTGACTTATCTCTCGCCAGGGATATGTTCTTTCCCTTTGGTCTAGCATTGCCTAGAGTGACAACCAATGTCTCCTAGCTATCCGGGAGGGATCGCGCAATAACAGTGCCAGTACCTCATCGGCTAACTGTACTTCGAGTGAGGTAGTCAGGTTTTACAACCCTTGGAAGGCATTCATATGCTCTACCCTGCTGGTGCCGTCTTGATACCAGAACCTCACTATTTTCCGAAATACTAATACCCGATATACGACGTTCTTGTTCTCCAACATCGTGTTGATCTTCTCCCAAAGCTTATTGGCCTTGTTCACTTCATTAAAGTTATTGTACAAACTCATGTCGATGAAGCATTGAATTTATGCCATTGTTTTCATGTGTATTACTTCCCAGGTCGTGCCTCAATCTTGTCCAATCTTTTGTCTGCAAACTGTACCGGCAACTAGAGATCTTTAACCATCAACATGTCCCTCATCTTCAACTTCCACACTGGATAGTTGGAGCCGGTGAACTTGAACATGCTGCCGAATGGATCTTCCATGCATTGATACCAGATTGTGTAGAATAGTGCTTGGCCTCAACCGAGTCTCAAACTCACAATGGAAGAAATAAATAGAAAATAGCAATGCACTTACATAGAAAAAAGAGACGATAGTGAATGTTTACGTGCAAAAACCTAATCGGGAAAAACCACGGGAGTCCACAGACTCCAACTATCACTATGAGAGTAAGGGTACAATGAGAGACTCAGAAGCAACAACCTCAAGCTCTATCTTTGCCTACCGGCGGTTACAATAGAACAACTTTTTGTATCTCTCTCTCTTTGTCTCTCTATACAACAAAAATAATAATAGCAACAATTATAATGATGATCTACAACAAAACAATATTTCCCTAATTATATATATATATAATTATATAACTTTGGGGGCTATTTACAAATATGACCTCAACGATCACATCTTAACATATTTACTAATGTGTTCCTATTTGCCGGTTTATACTGGATCCAGTCGGACTCCTTCCGGATCTATCTGATTCGGTTCCTTCCTTCATCGCGTCCGGTTCTCATCCAAAGGGACCTCTTTCCAAACAGGATTCTGTAGGTGGAGCGAGTCCTTTTATGTCGGAAAATATTGTTACGGGCATGACCATATCCTGTGGTAAATTCTACCGTAGTATTTTCTACACGTGGATAAAGTTTGAGGGTTAAATGAGAGTGTAAACAATGAAATTATTACTTTTAATACTTGGGATTAGGACAACCCATTAGGCCAACTGTGAACTTGCCTGGGGGTCTTAGGCCTGGCTACCCTCATTTGATACATTATCGACTACGTTGAAACTCCACCATTGTGGTGGGTAAACTCTTGTAGGGAACATGCCAGCACCAGGCACGACTCGACGCCACAGCGGTGGTATGGGACGCCGATTGAGGCTCGAGTCCGTTTTGATCCCTTCACTCGGGGGTGATCGAGTGGATCAACACCCTTCTTTCTCTCTCCTCGCTTATTTTATATCTATATTATCCTTATCGTATGCTTACATTAGTAGCTAGTTCTAACATTACAGGCAGGACCATATCTTGTGGTAAGTTTTACCATAGTATTCTATACATGTGGATAAAGTGTGAGTGTTAAACGAGAGTTTAAAGAAGGAAAGGGTTACTTTTAATCCTTGGGATTGGGACAACCCATTAGCCAAGTGTGAACATGCCTAGGGACCTTAGGCCTGGCTATAAATATGAGCATGTGATAAGGATAATATAGATATAAAATAAGAGAGGAGAAAGAAAGAAGGGTGTCAATGCACCCGACCACCCCCAGCGAAGGGATCGAGATGGACGCGAGCCTTGATCGGAATCCCATACCACCATCGTGGCGTCGAGTCGTACCTGGTGCTGGCACACTTGCTACAAGACTTGACCCACCACAATGATGGAGTCTCGACGTAGTCGATAATGTATCAAATGAGGGTCGCTAGGCCTCATATTTATCACTAGGCGTAATGCCCCCAGGCAAGTTCACACTTGGCCTAATGGGTTGTCCCAATCCCAAGGATTAAAAGTAATCATTTTCTTCTTTACACTCTCGTTTAACCCTCACACTTTATCCACGTGTATAGGATACTTCGGTAAAACTTACCATAGGATATGGTCATGCCCGTAACAGATATTTTTTTGGAGCACGCCAATGCTTCCCACTTCCTCAATTCAGTTAAGGGTGAGCAACCAATTGCACAACGTCATTCTTTAACATGTATTGACTTATTCATACCTATTCAAAAAATTCCTAAATAATCAACACATGAAATTTACAAGAGAACATACAAAAATGACAAAATGACTAACACCTATATTTATACATATTTGTGAATCGCCATATTGATGTAACATACAATATTTACATTTCATATATGAGATCCATCACTTCCCAGAGAAACACCTTCCCCTTCAGAACCACCCAATGAACTAGAAGAGCTTTGTGAGGTCTCATCCTCATCATCACTAGCAACGAATGCATTGTCTTCATCCAATTGCAATCCAACGTCACCGTGATTATGAGACATACTCCTTGTTCGTAGCTAATCAGGCACATCTGGAACCTTCGCTTTTATTATCTTGATTGTAGTCTGTCTTAAATGGCCTGTTTTGGTCAAGTAGAAGTCATACACGAGTATGTCGACATTATCAAGTGTTAGAGTAGACATGTTGGGTAGATTCATTCTTCTCCACTTTCTCCTTGTGCCTTCGACATCCTTAACCATCTCTAAAGAGTACTTCCAAGTAAATGCATCTTTGGAAGACGTATGATACCAATGAACAACAATGGATTGAACTTGATTGCTGTCATCATCCTTAATAATTTCAATGATTTTAGCAATCCAAAATGGATGGCCCAACTTCTAACCCCCAGCTAATGTTGCACCAACATGCAACTCATGTAGATTGCCTTGCCATCTTGCCTCAGTACCATGCGATAATCTTGATCCCACGTAAATATCTCTTTGTTTTGGAAGAACTAAATTATTCAATTCAAGATTATCTACTGGTTGTAAACAAGTCCTGCTCGCCATTGATGGGCCACCAATATTCCATTCAAATTGATTTTGTAGTGGCCATACCCCTGCAAAGTAGTTATCTAATATCGCACGTTGATGATTAAAGAAGTTATCCCACCATTCCACATCCTGATCACTAGCCTAGTTTTTGGTTCTCTCAATATTTTTGTGTTTTTCCTCAAGGCACCGCATCCAATATATCTTTTGCTCTTCAATTGAACTACTAGTAACCAATCGTTTGTGGTCGTCATACGGCATTTGTTTTGCACCATAGATTAATGCATCTAGGAAATGTAATAAGAGCCTACATCTGTCTTGTGGCTCCCATTGCGAACTAGATGAGTATTGTTTGGCATACAACATTGTTTGTTTATGACCGACCACACTTTTTTGGATTAGGAAGACGTGGTTAAAACTTATATTATTAAGCTTAGCAAGAACCCTACATCGAGTCCCATCACCATCCACACAGAAGCATTTAAAATCATAAACTTCATCTAAATGTTGTACATTTGGCTTTGGGGTATAAGCTTCAATGATCAACTTTGACAGCATAGGAAGTGTGAAAACACCACACCTCGTTAATTTCTTGGAGAATCTACTAAACATTTGATCTATGTGATCATGTGTGTGACCAACTAGTAAGAAGTTGACCTTAATCTTTTTGAAAATACCCCTATCTACTAACGTGCTTAAATAACAAAAAACAGTCGAGTTCTTGTTTTCTCTTGCCATGTTGTCTAGTTGCACATATAGTAGTGGCGGGAGTAAACCTTGCCAAGTCTGCAAAACTCTTTGTATCACTGTTATTGTAAGATTAGGGTCGTTGTGGATATTTGGATAAGTTAGGAACACTTCAGGCCTTATTGTCTAACAATATAGAAGACAACCTACTAAGCACATCTCCACTAGGCATTCATCTCCAATATCCATGGGCAACCTTCGAAAGTGTGGCAAACAAATTTTCTTCTGATCCATCCCATCTATAATCAAGCACATGTACCTTTCCCGTGATTGAAGTGCTTTTTGACAATGGTTCATAGCTTTAGATCTTTCTAACGCTTGACTTTCTTGATGTTCTTTTAATACATTATTATAATTGTTTATTTCTTCATCTATTATCCCACTCTTTGCCATGATTTTTAAACTTGCACATATAGAGTAAACACCCATCCGGACCTTGCGGGGCATGACCACATTGTTAAAGGGTGAATGCATGCGAGTGGAAACAATTAGCTATGCAAAAAGCTAGCATTGAAAATAGTAGAGAGTTTTAATTATATAAATGAGCACCATAAATGTGCAACATAAATGGATATGTGCACCATAAATTATATACCGAATTCCTAGATACATTATGCATGATCCTTTGCCACATCACGTGGGCCATCTTTGGTTGAGTATTCTGACTTAGATTACTACCATTGTTGCTAAACCCTACTGAGTCCACTCCTCCATTGCTGCCATTCTACACTTAGTTACCGGCATTGTGTGATCCAAGTATCATCTGCCACAGTTCGATCCGACGGAGTTCACTCCTCCATTGCCGCCATTCTACACTCAGTTGGCGCCATTGTTCAGTCCAAGCATCATCTGCCAAGTTCACTCCTCCATTGCCGCCACTCTACACTCAGTTGCTGCTACTGTGAAGGTTGTATATTTTCTGCCACTTTTCGATCCGACGTAGTTAACTCCTTCTCCACTGCCGCCATTCTACTCTCAGTTGCCATCATTGTGCGTTCCAAGAAACATCTGCCACTGTTCGATCTGACGGAGTTCAGTCCTCCATTGCCATCATTCTATGTTTATGGGTGGGGGGTGGAGCCAAGATCGGCTCCACCCCCCTCCCAAGGGGGTTCGAGTGTGAGAGGAGAGAGGGAGAGATGAGATACATAGAGAGAATGAATGAGAGAGAGAGAGAATCGAGACAGACACAATTTAGAGTAACTTCGATATCATTTTTTCATGCCCCATGAGTGAGGATTTATATAATAGAAGATCTTTACAAAAAGCCGAATCGACGTAGGTACACCTACTTACCTCACCTAACACTCACACATTCACATTTCATATTACACCTCACACACCACCTTCCACATTACACCTAACCCTCCCGTACACTTATACAAGTAACATTCTACACTCAGTTGCCGCTACTATTTGGTGACCGGTCCTGGATTGCTACCATTTTTCGATTTGACGGAGTTCACTCATCCATTGCCATCATTCTACACTTAGTTGTCGCTACTGTTTGGCCGTGTATTGCTGCCACTTTTCGATTTGAGGGAGTTCACTCCTTCTCCACTTCGCCATTGTACTCTCAGTTGTCGTCATTGTGCATTCCAAGCATCATTTGCCACTGTCCGATTGACGAAGTTCACTCCTCCATTGCCATTATTCTACACTTAGTTGCCGCTACTGTTCGGTCTTGGATTGCTGCCACTTTTCGATTTGATGGAGTTCACTCATCCATTGCCATCATTGTACACTTAGTTGCCGCTACTGTTCAGTGGTGTATTGTTGCCACTTATCGATTCAAAGGAGTTCACTACTTCTCCACTACTGCCATTGTACTCTGAGTTTTCATCACTTTGCATTCCAAGCATCATCTGCCATTGTTCAATCCGACGGAATTCACTCCTCCATTGCCACACTCAGTTGCCGCCATTGTTCAGTCCTGGATTGTCAAAATTGTTCGATCAAACGGAGTTCACTCCTCCACTGCTGCCATTCTACACTCAGTTGCCGCCACTATTCCGCCCTGGATTACCGCCACTGTTCGGTCTTGGATTTGAATAACTATTCTGTCTATTGATTATCTTGTGTATTGTTGTGTATAATCTTGTGTATTGCGGAATATTTTTGTGTATTGCTGTTGCCCATAGCCATCTTTAATACGTGTCTTTTTTTCGGGAAAATTAGGGTTTAAACCCGTCGAGCCAAATGGAAGGGGAAGGAGGGTGTTTAGAATTACCCCTCAATGATCATCAGGATAGGGATGACGCTATTAGGACACAACAAGCGATACGAAAGTATTGGGCAGAAAAAAAGAAGAAAACATCGTCAATTGTTGAAGGATACGAAAGCCACACTCACGAAAGGTAAAGATAGTATTGGTTGCGATATAGGTCTATATATCATTGAGAATGGAAGTAATGAGACTACTTTCATAGAGTGAAAGGTTGTAGACTATTTCAATGTTCAAACCAAGCACATCAGCAATGAAGACAAGAAGGTAGTACTTTATGGAATATTAAATTATCTATCGATAAAGGAGTTAGTTCATTGTGATGATCTTAATGCAAACAGAACATTTGTGCTAGTAAATAATATCCATAATAGTTTCGTATCCATGAGTAGGTCAAAAGATGATATTGTCTTAAAAAGGTCTAGTCTAATGATGTTACTTAATAGTGATGTTGACGATATCGGGTGAAGGAACTAGTCTGCTAAAGCAAACAACAAGATGTAAGCCAATGACACGCATAACATCAGAAATCAAGGATGTAATCACAATATTTTAGACTAATGAGAGTAGGGTTTCACCCAATAAGAAGGATTTATGCAAGAAACGTGTTGGAAAGAGTCAATATGAGGAGCATTCCATTCATCTTCTTGATGTACCTCAGGTATTTA
Source organism: Azolla caroliniana (assembly GCF_043228905.1). Taxonomy (NCBI): domain Eukaryota; kingdom Viridiplantae; phylum Streptophyta; class Polypodiopsida; order Salviniales; family Salviniaceae; genus Azolla; species Azolla caroliniana. The sequence goes on along the minus strand of NW_028230449.1, from coordinate 7,116,373 downwards.
CATTTATCTCAACATTTGTTTTGACTTTTGAGCTTAGTTAGTTAGCTTATTAGCTACATCTGAATATGACCATACCCGAATAGCTAATTACCTACCTCAAAATATGACCATAGCTAACTAGCTACTTGTAATAGCTAATTAGCTCCCTAAGAATATCGAACTTAGCTATTTAGGTACCAGAACAGCTAATTAGCTACTAGAATAGCCATTGTACTAAACTATGGGAGTAGCTAATTAGCTACTCAACTAAAGTATGGTAGTAGCTAATTAGCAATCACTTAGCTAATTAGCTACTCAGCTGAAGTATGGTAGTAGCTAATTAGCTACCAGGTAGCTAATTAGCGACTCAGCTAAAGCATGGTAGTCGCTAATTAGCCACTATAACTAAAGTATGGTAATAGCTAATTAGCTACCACTTAACTAATTAGTTACTGTACTAAACTATCGTAGTAGCTAATTAGCTAAAACTTAGCTAATTAGGTAATACAGCTAATTAGCTATTGTACTAAACTATGGTAGTCGCTAATTAGCTACCACTTAGCTAATTAGCTACTCAGCTAAAGTATGGTAGTACCTAATTAGCTACCAACTAAAGTATGGTAGTACCTAATTAGCTAAGTTGTAGCTAATTAGCTATTGTACTAAACTATGGTAGTCACTAATTAGCTACCACTTAGCTAATTAGCTACTCAACTAAAGTATGGTAGTCGCTAATTAGCTACCACTTAGCTAATTAGCTACTCATCTAAAGTATGGTAGTAGCTAATTAGCTACCACTTAGCTAATTAGCTACTCAACTAAAGTATGGTAGTAGCTAATTAGCTACCACCTAGCTAATTAGCGACTCAGCTAAAGTATGGTACTAGCTAATTAGCCACTATAACTAAAGTATGGTAGTAGCTAATTACCTAAGTGGTAGCTAATTAGTTATTACCATACTTTAGTACAATTGCTAATTAGCTAAGTGGTAGGTAGTAACTAATTAGCTAAGTGGTAGCTAATTAGCTATTGTACTAAACTATGGTAGTCGCGAATTAGCTACCACTTAGCTAATTAACTACTGTACTACACTATAGTAGTAGCTAATTAGCTAGTGTACTAAACTATGGGAGTAGCTAATTAGCTACCATTTAGCTAAGTAGCTATTGTATTAAACTATGGTAGTAGCTAATTAGCTACCACTTAGTTAATTAGCTACTGTACTAAATTATGGTAGTAGCTAATTAGCTAAGTGGTAGCTAATTAGCTATTGAATTAAACTATGATAGTCGCTAATTAGCTACTCAACTAAAGTATGGTAGTAGCTAATTAGCCACTTAGCTAACGTACTAAAGTATGGTAGTAGCTACTCAACTAAAGTATGGTAGTAGCTAATTATCTACCACTTAGCTAAATTTCACTTGTGAGTGCCCAATTTGTTGATCGAGCCCGCATGAGCACTGTAAATCATCTGAGCATGTTATCTCTTCCATGAGTTGTCTTTTAGATTCAGTATTGTGTCCGAGAGAAATTGAGGCCATCTTCCACAGTCATAAATGTGTCATGGGTTTATGTCAAGATTATGGCCCTAATAGATTTAGGTGGTGTCCAAATGAATTGAGTAGTGAAATATTAATCTTTGTCAAGTTATTTGAGTCAGTTGACACCAATTTCGAAGGAAAGGTGTGTAAAAGAAAGGATCTTGTTAGGAAGTCGCTTAAACCAAGGGATTTGGCGTCTCTATTTGTAGCATCTCTAGAAAATTCATTAAACACAACTTCATTTATTTATGGAAAGCCCATCAGTTTAAGACTTGCATATCTGATTTTCCAAATGATGTAATAGTCTCAGTAGTAGATTTCACATAGATTATACTTTCAAGCAGCAGAATGAAATTCAATCTATGCATTGGTGTTAAGCATAGGTAACCATTTTTGTGCACATAACATATTTTTGAGTTTCAAGTTATGTTAAAAAAGTAATTTATTGTTTTATTTCTGATGATAAGAAACATGATACCTTGTTCGTCCAACATTGTTTTAACTTACATTGGCAATGGTTATTAGCTAAACGTTTGGAGCTTACTCAACATTGGGTCTGGTCTGATGGAGTTGCGTCACAATTCAAGGCTAGACGTTCATTTTATTTTGTGGGGAGGTATCCTGCTATAATAGGTTTGGAGATGAGATGGAATTTTTTTGGGTCTAGCCATGGTAAAGGTGAACATGAGGGTGCAGGTGCTGTTATAAAGCAGGCACTTACCCATGAACAACTAAAGGTAGATGGTGTGTAGATGAATTGTGGAGCACATGTAGCTGAATTTTTAAGAGCCAATATGTCAACGAGTGCAACTGGTGTTTATTCCTCGCAAGTCCGAGATATCAAACGTGAATTTTGGGAAGTGAAAATAGATGAAGTAAATAGGGAGAAGACCTGTGACTGCCAAGGAATTCGCGAAATACGATCTCTCCATGTTGTTCGCGGTTATTCTAGATTGGACGGTCATTGTATTGCGGTTAGAGAATTAACTTGATTTTGCTTCCATTGTGTGCAAGGAAATTGGAGGTATCATTTAAACAAAGCATATATTCAGAATTGGGAGTATCATACATTGAACGATAAGGAAGCAGTTGACGGAGAAACAGAAAAGAATGCTGACTTCACATATCAAGGACGTGGAGATACTTTGAGTGATGTCTTAAACGTTGGGATAATTTCGGTGTAAATGCAAAAGAAGGCAATTCAGAGGGTGTTGATTTCTCTATATTGAAGTGCACGGTTAGTAAACAATGTGCAACGCAAAATATATTAGATGCTTGGAGAAATGTTTTATCTACCGGGACATTCTACATCGAAGGTATTTTTTATGCAAGACTAGATGATTACGATTATGTGTATAGGCTATTAGAAGACAAACCAGTGGCGTACATGTACTCTCATTTGGTCAGGTGCATCAATGCCCCAATGTCGCAATACAATAGCTGCTCAAGTTTATACACAGTTAGTGCTAATGTGTATGAATGTATTTACAATAGTATGCCGTGGAATTTGTGGCTACAAGTAGCAATAACCAGTTTTTTTGTAAAACAAACAAAGCACATGTATTGCAAATAAATAGTTTAATGGACATGTTTGGGAGTTTTTTTTTTATATACAGTCTACTTTTTGTGCTTCTTTCTCAACAAAATCGTGTGTCATTTTTATACATAGTCTTCTTTTTTATATACAGTTTAATAATATGGTTTAGGGTTCTTCTTTTTGAGATACAAATTTACTCAAGTGAACCATGTACAAGTTAAAATAGTTTGCATAATTTTAAGAAAAAGCACTATCATGAAATCAACAATCCTAAACATACTCTTAAAATTACACAGTAGATAACTTACTCAAAACAAGCAATTTAATTCTTCATTGATTAAGTGGTAGAAAATTACATATTTATAACATCCCATTGCTAATGTCTTCAAATCACGTATAAACAACTAAGCTCTTGCTGGTCAGTGGAACTTCTCTACATATATGATCTACATACCGAGCCCGGTATGGAGTCCACAACCATGTAGCTAGTTGGCAACTCAATGTTTTCACCAAATAGTGTTCAGGCATTTCATTGGGTAGAATGAGACAACATTTGTGAATGTTGAAGTAATGTCGGAAATGTTCTGTATCCAGAATCAACGTATTTTCGGCATTATAATCTAGCCAAGTGTCCCAAAAATCAAAAAGTCTTTTGAATCTTGCAACATCCTTTTGCTCACAATTCTCTCGTGTCCATTGATCATTGAAATGTTGTCGCCACTTCGGGAAGATCAGATCATCTGTGCAACATGCTTGATCAACTTGCGTGACCACATCATTTGTGTCAGTTGCTACATTTACTTTCAAGATGTGGCTCTCTAAACACGCAGCAACATCAACAATTTCCACACTGCCATTGGCCTTAGGAGCAATAGATTCAAACACTTTAGACTCTACAACATCAGAAAACACCAACATATTCACACTCGCAAAGTAACTAACTGTCTCACAAAACAACATAATGAACATGAACTATTTTCCATCATAGAACAACATGAACATAATTATCTTGGAGAAACATCATAGAGTTCCATTACATAATGTGCTTAGAGCAACAACTAATATGAGGTTTTACTTGTCCAAATAGATCATAGTAAAACTTCATAAAACCCTAGGAAAATCTCCAACAATCATATCCCACTAATAAGTATTTCGCTCCAATTCAAGAGCCCCTTGACCGAGTAACTGGTCCTGTCCCCGATCATGGCCCCTTCTTCAACCTTTTTCTAGCCGGTTGCCCATTTAGCCTTGCTTCTTTGATCCATTGTGCAAGTGTGTCCTCCTCCGACAACCTTTCCATCACCTTAGCAACGGCTTGCAAGTCTACCGCGTCTTGCACTAGCTTTTCCAGTACAATCGGATCTGTTTGGACATTATTAGTAGTTGGGCTCAGTGGGGTGGAATCAAGGTTTTGGGATTCGAAGAAATGTTTCATCAAGTTTTCAAAAACACTATTATTGTCAACCTCAGATTTACATGTTGTTTCCAATATTTCATGGCTTTTCACATCGTTGCTTAATTCATTACCATCTTCCAAAAGAATAGGGTGGAGCTGATTTGAAGGAGATGTGATAGCAAGACTCTTACTTTTAGCCACGTTGGCAACTATCTCCTCATCAGTTGCCACGTGATCAGCACCAGACACCTCATGCGCCCTCCTTAATCCACAAGATTCTACAACAACATAGTCGCTAATTAGTCACATCTTAGCTAACTAGCTATTCTTCTAGACTATGACAATAGCTAATTAGCTACCTCGCTTAGGTATGGTACTAGCTAATTAGCTACTACACTACTACATGGTAGCAGCTAATTAGCCACTATAACTAAAGTATGGTGGTAGCTTATTCGCTACCACTTAGCTAATTAACTACTGTACTAAACTATGGCAGTACCTAATTAGCTACCATTTAGCTAATTAGCTACTGTATTAAACTATGGAGTAGCTAATTAGCGCCCAGTTAGATAATTAGCTATGGTACTAAACTATGGTAGTAGCTAATTAGCTTCCACTTAGCTAATTAGCTACTCAACTGAAGTATGGTATACTAAACTATGATAGTAGCTAATTAGCTACCATTTAGCTAACGTATGGTCCGCCTTTATGCAAATCTTTCTCGACGATTTCACGGTATATGGAACACGAGGCGAACATTTGGGCCATTTCCGAGTTTGTTTGGAGCACTGTTGTACGTCACGCCTCAGCCTTAATCCAGTCAAATGTGCATTCGGCGTCACCAGTGGGGCACTTCTCGAACATATTGTAAGCAAGGGATAGCGGTGGATCCGAACACAATCACAGCGATCATTGAAGCAAAGATTCCGACTAATGCCAAAGCCCTCAACCACTTCCTAGGTCAAATACGCTGGCATAGCCGCATGTTAAGGTACTTGGCGGATTTTTCGACCCCATTACACGCCGCCCTACATTGAAATTCCTTCAAGTGGACGGCAATAGAAGAAAAAGCTTACGATGCACTCAAGATAATGTTAACCCAACCACCGGTCGTACAACCACCAGATTGGACTAAACCTTTTCACGTCTTTGTGGATGCCTCAAATATAGCAATAGGCAGCGCATTAATGCAACTCACAGAGCCGAGTTGGTACAGACTGGTATATTACGTCAGTCGTAAACTATCAATTGCCGAGAGGAGACTCCACAACCGAGCGTGAAGCCTTGGGGATGATATATAGCATCAACAAATTCCGACATTATCTACTAGGGCACAGATTTACGTTTCATGTCGATCACGCGGCGTTACTATATCTAGGTGAGAAACAGGCACTGACAGGGAAGCTGGCCAGATGGATGCTGCTATTCCAGGAGTTTGATTTCGCAATTCAGCATCGCCTGGGCACGAAGCATGCCGTAGCTGATTTCTTAATGTTAAGAGTCTATTACTAATCAATAGACCAAACTCAAGTAAAAAAAGGAAAATAGAATGGATAGAAGAACCCGTTCCACCCGACCACCCCCGAGCTATGATCTAGACATAGCCAACCTACCACCGACATCCCATACCGCCGGATATTAGGATGACTAATACCTTGGAAGAGATAAACATGATCGTCGAGACGAAAGTCTAGCCCGCACCACCAGTGTCTAAGACAACAGCCTTCCGATGTAATGTGTTTATGAGGGTAGCTAAGCTTCATATTTATACCTTTTCCTAGGCCCCTTGAATAGATGAGCTTTTCTAAAAGGCTCTCCATTCATTGGTTGTCCAAATCATGATAGTGCATGCACCTATCATTTCGTTTATCCAATTATTAGTCCCCTTTTTAACATTAGTGAACATACCCTTCACTAATGTAAATATTGGTGACCTACCCTCGCCAACGTTATGTGTACATAACACTTAAGCAGAGTGGATATTGGCGATAATGCGGTGAGGGACGATGATGACATTCCTAACGCCGATATTCTGAGGATCGCGACTATGGCATCACAGGCAGAGATGAATTTCCGGATCGTTGGATGGTGGAAATGACGTACTTTCTGACCACGGCACTGCCACCTCTATAGCTAAGGACGGATGAAAAGAAACGCCTAGATGTTCGCAGTCGTAACTTTTACCTGGTCGAAGGAGTACTTTACCACAAGGGAAGCGATGGGATCTGGCGACGCGGGATATGCCAGGATGAAAACGAAGTCGTTATGCGCGAAGCTCATTGTAGTATGACCGAGGGACATTATGCGGGTGATGTTATGACCCGAAAAATATGGCAAGCAGGTCTATAGTGGCCAACTACACAGAAGGATGCGTATCAATACTATAGGCAGTGTGAGCTATGTCGGTTGGGGCAACCTACGGACCTCGCACGTATGCCACACCAACCCGTTCTTCCGCTGGATTCATTCCAGAAATGGGGTCTGGATTTTGTCGGTCCCTTTATGCCGGCAGCGGCGCGGACCGGCAATAAGTACATTCTTGTAGCCACGGATTACTGTACCAAGTCGGTAGAAGCAAAAGCATTACGGGATAATACAACAACATCCACGGCAAAATTTCATTACGAATACATTAGTGCCGGTTTGGTTGCCCAATCGAGCTCATCAGTGATCAGGGAAGCCACTTTCTGAATTCGGTCATCTACGAGCTAACACACCATTACGCCGTAGTGCATAAGAAGAGCATACCATATTACCCGAAACCAAATGGGTTAGCGGAGTCCATGAACAAGACCTTATAGACCATAATGAAAAAGATCGTGAATGAGAATAGAACAGACTAGGATACCAAGCTGCACAACGCCTTGTGGGCATATCGGACAAGTTACAAAACTAGCGTATAGTCCACACCTTTCCGGCTAGCGTTTGGGTTAGAAACCATAATGCCCACAGGATTATCGCATGCTAGCGAACCAACACTCCAAAGCACTCACGCAACTGTTGGAAGATTGAGGGGAAAGTCAAGAAGATATTTTCCGCCGGCTAATGGAGGTCAGCAACAAACAATAGAAGATGGAGACAATTGTGGTACCAGACAGTGATTCCGCCGAACAAGATGAGCCTCAACCAAATTCGAACAACCCTCCGGAGGTGACCACTACGCTTGTCTACGCTACGGAAGAAACGGACAGGGAAAAGCCCCGTCCGACCGCTTGCCCACAGACTCAAGAGCCTAGGCCACAACCTTGGAGGAATGATCCGGACATCGAACCAACGGAGTCGGCCCTGAGCACACGGAGTACTGATGACAACATGGGAACTCACACACCGGCCAAACGTGGTGAAGTGGATGACACACAATTGGAGGAGCCAGTCGAGCAAAACAATGAAGCACCTACGAACGTCACGCCGTTTCCGAACCAGGCCGTACGGACGGAGGCGAACATCCTGGACAGAGCCGAAGGATGAGTAGAGGGACGAGTCCGACGTGCTAGGGCACTGTCCCACAGGCATGCCAAGTGTTGTCTGTCGAACCTAACGCTTAGACGAATAGAATATATTATGATTAGAAGCGTTAAAGGAACACATGTAACGGTTCACGCTAGGAGCGTAACAGACTAAAAGCCCTGTGTATATAAAGGGAGGAAATCCTCTATATAGAGCTAGCGTGTAATTAGGGAGCTACCTTTTGTAATACAATACTATCTTCTTTGATCCCCATGTCTGTGTAAGTCGTCTACTGATTCGATGTAGTACTCTGTTGGTAATTGTGGCCTAGTAAGCGTAGGATAAGTGTATATATGAAATCACGCACTAGTGAGTGTCATGATATGGCAAGACTCGAACCCATGACCTTATGGTATATGGGTCGATCTCTTAACCATCACACCATCTATTACAAGAAATTAATGTATATTCTAGATTTCTCTAGAACATTCTAGAAGCTTTAGGACTACTCCTGAGAGCACTATAAAAGGAGGCACAAAGCATTGTTTTGAACCAAATTGGTTCAAGGCCAGTCTTAAGCCTCTTAGCCACTTTGTACTTATCCTTCACATAATATATTAGCTGTTATCGTCATCTCTCTCTCTCTCTCATCCTCGCTATCTCTCTCTCTTCTTCTCTCTTTCTCTCTCGGGAATCTTACACAGTCCCATCCTCTTAGTACTAATAGTACTTCTCTGCTTTAGTACTAAATCTCTCTCTACTTTAGTACTATTCCTAACAGTTTGAACCAATTTCCTTCCTCAAGCCTACTTGTCGTTCTCCCTCATCCTCCTACCCTTTTCCCTATACTATGGCTACTGTTAGCGCCCAAGAATATCAATCCGTTTTCTCTGAGCAACAGTGCCTAAAGGAAAAATTTGTTGCCTTGGAACACGAAAACCAACGGCTGATAGGGGATCTGCAACAAATTGCTCTAGAAAAACAACATGGAGAGTTAGCGTTACGGGTATAACAACTTGAAGCAGCATTGCAACAACAAGGATCAAGTCCCGAAGGATTTCATAAAGAGCCGAAGATTGGACTTCCTGTAAAATTCGATGGAACGCGATCGCAATTCAGGGGATTCCTTAATCAAGTATGATCAGTCATCCAAATGCATCCTTCCCGATAAACCACTGATGCATCCCGAGTTGGCCTAATATGCGCGTTTCTTAGTAGCTCAGCCTTAGCATAGTTCACTCCGCTTCTAGAAAAACAATCGTCCTTGCTTAATAACTTTGAAGATTTTATTAGTGAGTTTAAAGCCTGCTTTGGAGACACCGACAACATCAGGACGGCGATCAACAAGATCCGACGATTGCGTCAAGGCGATCGTCCAGCCTCTGCCTAAGCGGCCGATTTCAGTCTCCTCGCCTTAGATATCCCCTAGGATGATCAGGCCCTAATGGAGTAGTTTCACTATGGCCTGCGAAACGATGTAAAAGATTTACTTTTAACCTTCCCCGAAGAACCAAAATCTCTTATAGAGGCAATCAGTCGAGCGGTCTGATGTGAAAACTGCCTTTTCGAACGGCGTTCCAAACGTCAATTATAAATACCACGCTCTAGGCCGGAGCCCACATACGCCTGAGTCGTGGCTAAAGCATTCGCACGTGACGTACCTCAAGCAAATAATCCAACACTGATGGAGATTGACACCATGCGTCGACGTGGTCCGTTATCGGAAGAAGAAAAGCAACGACGCCGTGCAAATCAATTATGTCTTTATTGCGGTGAACCAGGGCATATCGCAACCAATTGTCCCCATAGGACAAGAAGGCAGGTAAATCTAATCGTAACTTGTACTAAACTCGAGTCAATTCTTCCCTTAGGAGTGTTTGATAGTATTAATAGTACTAATAGAGTGTCTGCTAATATTAATAGTACTAATAGCCCAAGTATCTCAAACAAATTTGAAATCCTTAGTCAATTAGATGAAGAGTTAAACGACTGAGTCCAGCCAAAATAGGAGTCGTTTGGTTGGACAACCCTAGATCTGTACAGCCCATTAGTGGTTCCATTCCCTCCAAGCAAGTTAGCAATGTGTTCCTAGCCCAAGTCCTGGTTAGTACTAAAAGTACAAGTTAGCAATGTCCTCCCCCAGTACAAGTCCTAGCACTTTTAGATTCCGGAGCCAAATCTTGTTTCATGGATCGAAATTTTGCCCAAGCTTCTCAGATATCCTTAAGAAAACCTCCTTGCCCCGCATCTGTAGTAGTCATTGATGGTCGTCCCATTGCTTCCGTATTTGACAAGGTAAAGGTTGGTACTCTTCCTCATCATCGTCCCTACAATTGTCCCATTGATTTACAACCATGAGCAGAGCAACCATGGGGACCAATCTACAACTTGTCACCCACCGAGTTAGAAGTCCTTCGAGCCTACATAGAGGAGAACTTGCCAAGCGGGTTTATTCGTCATTCGAAATCTCTGGACGGAGCACCTATCTTCTTTGTCAAGAAGAAAGATGGCTCACTTTGTCTCGTCGTTGATTACCGCGGCTTAAATAAGGTCACCATCCGGAATAGGTATGCACTTCCTCTTATATCAAGTCTTTTAGAGTGAGTTAATGGTGCCAAGTTATTTACAAAAATCGATCTACAAGGAGTGTATAACCTCCTGCGGATCTGACCGGGAGATGAATGGAAGACCGCCTTTCGCACGCGGTATGGGCGTTTCGAATATACTGTTATGTCGTTCGGTCTAACCAATGCACCCGCAGTCTTCCAACACAAGGCAAATGATATATTTAGAGACCTCTTGGATATTTGTTTGATCATCTATCTGGATGATCTATTGATTTATTCAAAGACCCAGGAAGAGCAAGATTCTCATGTACAATTAATACTAAATCGACTCCGCGAGAATGGTCTTTATGCCAAGCTAGAAAAATGTAGCTTTGACTACAAGCAAGTGGAATTTCTAGGCTATGTTATCTCCTCAAAGGGCATCTCCATGGATCTAGCTAAAGTCCAAACTGTGCTAGAGTGGAAAATTCCACGGTCAGTACGAGATGTACAATATTTTCTAGCTTTTTCTAACTTCTACCACAAGTTTATAAAGGATTACGGACATGGCTTTTCGGCGTCTTAAGAAAGCCTTTACATCAGCACCTATTCTAGCTCATGTGGATACAAGAAAACCATTCATCATGGAGACCGACGCATCAGATTTCGCCCTCGGTAGCATCCTTTCTCAACAAGGAGATAATGAAGAGTTACATCCTGTGGCTTTCCATTCGCGCAAATTCGATGCTGCAAAAATCAACTACGAAATACATGGCAAGGAGTTATTAGCCATCGCAGATTCATTTGTGCAATGGCGGCATTTTTTGGAGGGCTCTCCACATCAAGTCATCGTCTTCAGTGATCACAAGAATCCTTCTTATTTCCAGAACGCTCATGTGCTAAATCGACGGCAAGCTAGGTGGGCTCAATTCCTCACACGTTTTGATTTCAAAATCACATATCGACCGGGGAAGCAACAAGGAAAGGCAAATGCACTATCACGGCGGTCATATCTTGCACCTCGTCTTGGTGATCCAGCGTTCGATAATCAAAAGCAAGTAATCTTGGGACCAACATGATTGCACACAACGCGGATTTTTCACACCCCAATGGATTCCCAGATTACTAACACCATACGTGCGAACTTGAAGATGAACAATTTTGCTCAAGACATTCTGGCGCACATTGATACCTCTCGGGCATCCTGTTCCCAGTCTCAACAACCAGGTATGGACTACCGACAATTCGAATATCATGATGGTTAGTTATTCTTTAAAAAGCTTGTATATTTCCTCGATTGCTCATGTCGCCTTCAAATCATCCAACATTGTCACGACACCCATATGGCGGGATATTTCGGTAGCACTAAGACGTTGGATCTAGTTCAACGACCCTTTTGGTGGCCCCCCATATGCGACGTTTTGTCGATGACTACATTCGGACCTGTGACGCTTGCTGCCGAGCAAAGATGCAACGACACCATCCATATGGCTTGTTGGAACCCTTACCGATTCCAAGTAAGCCATGGCAGTCTATTTGTCTTGACTTTATCACAGATCTTCCGGTCTCGAAGGGGTTTGATGCTATCTTAACTGTCGTCGACTGATATACGAAGATGGCACATTTTGTGCCGTGTACTAAGGCCATCACTAGCGAGGAAACCGCCACCCTTGTCATGCGTGAGGTATTTCGGCATCATGGCCTCCCAAACAGTATCATCAGTGAACGGCGACCGCAATTCATCTCCAAATTTTGGCAGTATCTCTTCAAGATGCTCAAGGTTTCTTGCAACCTCTCCTTTGGCTACCATCCTCAGACCGATGGGCAGGCGGAACGAACAAACCAAACGCTGGAACAATATCTCTGGTGTTTCCGAAGTTATCAACAGGATGATTGGGCCGAGATTCTCCACTTTGCGGAGTTTGCGTATAATAATGTTGTTCACTCCTCGACTCGAGTCTCCCCATTCTACGCTTATACCGGTTCTCATCCTTGCTAGTTGGTGATCGACACCCCGGAGCTACCTACCAATCCTTCCTCGTGCCTAGGATCATTTGGAGAGATTACGCAAGATCCAGATGGATCTCTCTACTCATCTTCGTCATGCTCAACAGACACAGAAGACTTAAGTGGATCGTCATCGACTTCCCTCCTCTTTTTCCATCGGAGATCGAGTATGGCTTTTACGTCGTCACATCAAAGACTACTCGACCGTGCGACAAGTTGGATTATCGACGACTTGATCCTTTCCGTATTATCGGGAAGGTTAATGATGTCACGTTCCGTCTTGATCATCCTCCGCATCTTCGGATACATCTGGTCTTCCATAGTTCTCTTCTTGAACCTTATAAAGCAAACACTATTCCCGATTGTGTTACACCACCGCCGCCCCTGCTTGAGTTAGACGCTGGCCCGACCGGAGTATCAAGTTGTTGTCATCCTCGATTCCAAATTTGTTCGCAACAAACTTTATTATTTGGTCGATTGGCTCGGCTATAGTCTGAGCTAACGTACTTCGGAGCCCGTCGTTAATACTCAGGATCTTCTTATTGATTTTCACCGGCAATATCCCGACAAACCCGGTTCTCAATCAACGTCGACTCGTTCCACACGTCATCTTAAGGGGGGATAGTGTCATGATATGGCAAGACTCGAACCCATGGCCTTATGGTATACGGGTCGAGCTCTTAACCATCACACCATCTATTGTAATTTGTAGGATATTAGTTTCATTTATGTTTTATTATAAGAAATTAATGTATATTCCAGATTTCTCTAGAACATTCTAGAAGCTTCAGGACTACTCTTGAGAGCACTATAAAAGGAGGCACAAGGCATTGTTTTGAACCAAATTGGTTTAACGCCAGTCTTAAGCCTCTTAGCCACTTTGTACTTATCCTTCCCATAAAATATTAGCTGTTATCATCATCTCTCTCTCTCTCTCATCCTCACTATCTCTCTCTCTTCTTCTCTCTTTCTCTCTCGGGAATCTTATGTAGTTCCATCCTCTTAGTACTAATAGTACTTCTCTTCTTTAGTACTAATTCTCTCTCTGCTTTAGTACTATTCCTGACAATGAGCTTCAGTTGTAGCCATCTCCCTTCACATCCAGACGATACGTTTCGCTTGTTTCGCTTGTTTCGCTTGTGCACCTACAGATCTATTCCCTGCACCACAATCACCTTGAAGTCTACCTCGAAGGACTGAGAATAGACAGTGTTCCTAATCGGTAACAATGATGAGTTCGGTTACTAGGTGTGGGATCTGGTCGACAAGAAGGTGTTCCGGAGTTGGGACATAGTCTTCATGGAAGACAGGACCATTGTGGATTGAGAGTCGGAGAAGAAGGTGATGAACTCCGGATCATCCAATGAAAACCGGCTTGAGGACACAAGGACTTACCCAGTTGAAAACCGGATGTTAGCCGGGAACCGGATGACACTCGACGAACCAACTGAATTCGGACAAGAAACCGAACCGACCGAAGAAGAAGAAGAAGAAGACACTAGAACCAGACAAGATCCCGAATCGGATTCGGATTCGGAATAAACAGACAAACCGGTAGTCAGAAACCAAGGACGAAGATACGCTCTCAGAGAGAGAAGAGCCCCCCAGATATTTCCGGATGCAGAGCATGTATTGGTGACCGATGAGAGGGAGCTGGAAAGCTTTGAAGAAGCAAAGAAAGATAGGCACAACCGCAAGTGGTTAAGTGCCATGCAAGACGAGAGTGATTCCCTGCATAAGAACCACACATATGAATTGATGGAGCTGACGAAAGGAAAGAGAGCACTCCGGAATAAGTGGGTGTACAAGCTCAAAACCGGGAGACGCTAGAAATCCACCGAGGTACAAGGCCCGGATCGTGGTGAAGGGTTTCCAACAAAAGAAAGGTGTGGATTTTGATGAGATCTTTTCCCCGGTAGTAAAGATGACATCCATCCGGGTGGTATTGAGCATAGCAGCAAGCATGGACCTCAAGGTAGAGCAACAGGACGTCAAGACGACATTCGTACATGGAGACCTCGAAGCAGAGATCTACATGCATCAACCGGATGGATTTGAGAAGAAAAGGAATGAGCACCCGGTGTGCCGGGTGAAGAAGAGCTTATACGGATTGAAGCAAGCCCCCCGGCAATGGTACCGGAAGTTCAACTCTTTCATGACAGATCAAGGGTATTACAAGACGCAAGCCGATCACTGCTTTTTTGTGAAGAAATTCGATAGAGGCGATTTCCTGATACTCCTTTTGTACGTGGATGACATGTTGATTGTCGAACCGAACCGAACCAAAATCGGGATGTTGAAGAAGGCCTTGAGTTGGACCTTCTCCATGAAAGATTTGGGTCGGGCAAGACAAATCTTAGGGATGCACATCATCCAGGACCGAAAGACGAAGCTATTGTGGTTGTCACAAGAAAAGTACATGACAAAGGTGCTTCAAAGGTTCAACATGTCGGATGCAAAACCGGTCGGATCGACACGTCTGGAAAACTTCAAGCTATTCGGAAAACAAAGCCCGAAGACGAAGGCAGAGAAGACAAATATGATGAAGGTACCATATGCGTCTACTATCGGAAGTATAATGTATGCAATGGTGTGCACCCAGCCGGATAATGCATATGTTGTGGAGTAGTCAGCCGGTTCATGAGCAATCCGGGAAGAGAGCACTTGAACGCGGTCAAGTGGATACTCCGGTATTTGAAAGGCACCTCGAGTATGTGACTCCGGTTTGGCTCCGGTAAACCCCAACTTGACGGATTCACGGATTTGGATATGTCGACTGATGCGGATACCAGACGGTCTACATCCGGATATGTCATGACTTATGTAGGGGGAGCTGTATCATGGCAGTCGAGGCTACAGAAGTCCGTTCCTCTGTCGATAACGGAAGCGGAGTACATGGCAGCTGTGGAAGATGGCAATGAGATAATCTGGATGACAGACTTCGTGGGAGAGTTAGGGATCCGGCAAGAGGAATTCCGACTCTACTTGGACAGTCAAAGTGCCATCCGCCTTGCGAAGAATGCGGCCTACTATTCCCAGACCAAGCACATCTAGAGGAGATATCACTGGCTCCGGGAGAAGGTAGAAGATCAAGACTTCGTGCTGACGAAGATCCACACGAAGGAAAACAGATAGGATATGCTGACCAAGGTGCTTTCAACCGACAAGCTGGATGGGTGCCGAAGACAGATCAGATTAACGAGAAATCCCATGCCGGAGTGAACGGGGAGTTTGTTGGGAATTCGGTCCCTCCGGATGGGATCCAGATGAGAACCGGACGAGCCGGATGAAGGAACTGGATTTGGAAGGGTTCCGAATGACCCCCAAAAACCGGATCGGACAAGCCAGATGAACGAACTGGATTTGGAATGGTTCTGGATGAGACCTGAAAACCGGATCGAGTGAATCTGGATGAATCCGGGGCAAACTAGATCCAAGAACATATGTGTAAATATGTTTCGTGGTGAGCCCATCGAGGCTATATTTGTAGATAGCCCTAAAGTCATATAAGTATAAATATGACTTAGGGCAATCACTGAATAATGGTGTTGTTGTATATTGTTGTATACCAAGAGTGAGTGAGAGAGAGAGATACAAAACTAGTTTCTGTTGTAACCACCGGTTGGCAAAGATATAGAGCTCGAGGTCGTTGCCTCCAAGTCTATGTTTGGAGTCTGTGGGCTCCCATGTTTTTTCCCACTTTAGGGTTTTACACATTAACATCATCTGTCATCTCTGTGTTTTAGTTTGTTCTCTTCTATTCCTTGTTGAAGACTCGGTTGTGGCCGAGCGTTATTTCTGCATACAACCTCGACTAAATCTCCGAAGAGCACATTGTAGGCCTTCATTGGGTTACCTGCTGGAGGCATGTGCTCCATCAAAAATCCTTCCACAGAAATCATGATGGAGTACTTTGTTCAATACTTCATAGCTAGCTAGCAAGGCTTATTGGACACAAGGCGGCGAGAATCCCCGGTTCCGGGAAGTAGCTCGGGGCCTCTTGGAATATGGATTTGTCCACCCTCGACGACTTGCCATGCCAAAAAATAGGGCTGGATTCATAATCGCAACATTCAAAGGCCTCAAGGTGAACTAGCCGGTGATTGTGGCCAACTCGTTATGGGCAGGAATAACGTCTGTAATTGATGGGAAGAAGGCATCAGACGGATTAGCAAAGTGGCTAACACTATTGGTACCCCCAACACGCGCCATCAAGCCAAAGAAGCGAGCCCGGCCGGAAACTACACCAATAAGTCATCCAAACAGCAACAGCTCCTAATGAAACACCCCCCCGGATGGACAGCAGGAGAATCATCTTGGAGGGAAGAGGAAGCTCCGGCAAACCGAAGGCCGGAACCAGTGGAGGAAGTTCCGGAAAACATGGCAAAACCGATCAAGATAACGTTGCCCCGACATGACAGAGACCAAAATGAACTAGTACGCAGGGTCAACAAGGAAACCGCGGAAGATGATGTTGAAGAAGAACCAACCGAAACCCTCCAACATCACCCAAGCAAGTGCGACAGGGAGTGGCAGGGAGAAGGATCGGGTCCGGAGAAGGACAATACCCCGAAGTCCCGCTCAACGGTGGTGGAACCCAGGACGGAGGAAGTGCCAGTAACAAGACCAGAAGTGGTGGCAATAGTTCAACAGCAACAGGTTACAAAAAGACTTACCTCACCGGGTCTTCTTGGGTAGCAGTAGCAAGAGGTACGCCAACCGTAGAGGACACCGAAGCAAGAAGCGTCGTTTGCACAATGGCTCTAGGAGGAGGAAGAACGACAATTGGAGCCTGTGCAGCAGTTCGTTGCACTCACACAACATGGAACCTACCGACAATGGTTAGAATGTCTTGGCAAAGAGCTATCTAGTGTGGTGGACGGATGGATGAAGAACAACGTGTGGAGCGGTGATCAGTGGAACAATTGCTGACAAAAACCAACAAATTGGATAAGGCTAGAAATCAGATTCAGAGTCTCGGCGAGGAGCTCGCAAGGGCTAAGGAGTTCGGGGTCCTCATGTCAAAGATGGGCCAAAACACAACCTCCGGAACAAAGCCGGTAGAACTAGCTAATCTACGGAAAGAAGCCCTGGAAATGGATGCACAACCGGAGGCCAGCACAACCCCGATAAAAGAGATGGAGCGGGAACAGGAAATGTTAACAGTAAGGGAGGAACTTGCCGCTCAAGAAGCATTAAGAGAAAGAAAAAGGGAACATATGAAAATAGCTGAAGAAGAAAGACGGAGAATGGAAGAAAGCCTCCGGAAGAGTCAATTGAGCAACGACCGGCTGAAGGAGGAAAGAGAGAAGTTGTTATAAGAAAAAGACAAGCTTCGAAGAATGGGAGAAATGGAAATAGAACGGGTAAAGAATAAATTCGGCAACAGGAGGACAAAGAGGACCGGGCACGCTCTCAAATAAACCGGCAGCGGAAGTAGAAAACGGAGGACTTCGAAAAGCTACACCGGGACCATAAGCAGCTTGAAGCGGAACACAAGAAGCTGGGGTCGGATTTTGACTGGTAGCAAGAGAAACTGAAGGAAGTTCGGACAGAAGTGTTAAAGGAAACAAAGGCGTTGGTAGAAGAACAAAGGATGACTGTCTCAACTATGAAGATGTTGGAAGAAGCGGCGAGGGAAAGAAGACAGCTCACCGCAAAGCACAATGACAAATTAGAATGGGCAAAAATGGCTTTGGATAGGGTCCAAACTACCTACCAAACCAACTTTGCTAGAACATGAAGGGTAGGCTAAGGCCACCCCTGCCCTCATCAAAAAGCTTAAGGACGAGAAGCAGGCCACGGAGGACAGCACGAAGCTCAGCCTCGAACGAATCCGGCTCATAGTCACGGCATGGAAAAACCGGACGAAGATCAATATTGACGAGTGTTTGACAGAGGTATGGAATCAATGGTCACAACAAGCGGTAGAACTACAGATCCTCCAAGCCAATGCGGAAAACCAGAAGAAGGAAGACGACAAATTCTACAAGATGGACGAAGAAAGTATTGTCACCATTCGAGAGAATTTGTCGAGCGACTTCTTTTCTTTGGCTGACACTCACCTCAAAGCTGTCTCAAGGCTGATTGAAAGACTCGATGATGATCAACTCGGAACACAATTACAGTTCGTGCGATACAAGCGGGAGCGCCGACGATTAGAAGCGCAGAAAAGAGCCATAAAAATAAACGATGAGGAATAGTCAAATGAGCAACCAAACCAGCATCCAAAGGAAGTCAGAGTGGAGCTGCCAGATGGAGTCGGTAACGATTCAAATGGAAGAAGCCAGAACAGAACAGGCTGCCCAAGCCGGAAATGGAGAGAATGCTAGAGCTAAAGCAGGAGAAGAAGAACGTTAGCCGGAAGTAGTCGAAGAACAATAGGAGCAACAACAACAGAGTGAAGGATCGCACGAACCCTTGGATCACAATATTTTGGACATACTCAACGATGAGTGAAGAAGCTAACTGTGGGTTCGACGTGCAATGCACTGTCCCACGACGTGCCATGTGTTGGCTAGAGTATCATCCAGATGATAAGTGGAGCAAAGGGATGACTCGGGAATGAATATTATTATTAGATTAATTAGTAGGAAATACTATAGGAATGGACGGATCCTAAATAGTTGCACCGATCGGGATCCAGACTGATTCATAGCCGGTTGCCTATTGGGCATTGTTTCGTAACTAGAACCGGAAGGCTATAAAAGGATCTAGAAAGCAATGTAATGAACGACAGAAGTCATATAAGTTTGTTTCTGGATTTGAGTATTGCGTATCTTGTCTACTTACCGTCTGTGCTTAATTTTATATCTTACATGTGCTAATCAATGTTGTCCACGCCACTGTTCATCCATTGATCCGTCTAAGTCCGGCCCGTTCCGGTCGTCTCCATCCCTTTGTTCGGCATTGTCCATCATCTTCTGGTCCGTTTCGGTTGTCGTTCCAACCATTGTTGGGCCGCCACATCAGTGCCGCCGCTTTTTGGCTATGTCTTTTGGTCTCTTCATTTCTATCCGGCCGTCTGGGTTGTTTTCCCGGTTCCTTCCATTCTCTGGCATTTTGTCCGGTCCATGGATTTCCATCCCCTTGTGCTTCGGCTACTCCGGTAGTTGTTCGTCCTGTCCGTTCTCTTCTGCCGCTTGTGCTACCATCGGACCATTCTTCCTTTTGTGTTTTTTTATCTTCTGTTCCTTGGGTCAGTTGATTTGGGCACATTCGGCCATGTCTGTTCGTTCTCCATTTCGTTCGGCCGTGTTTGTCTGTGTCCGTCGGTTCGACTGTTTGGTGCGTCCAATTGTGTCTTTTGGTGTTGCTCATTTTTCTGGTCGTCAACTTTTGCCAGTTTGCGTCTCCGTCTGCTTCTGCTTCTACCTCTACTGTGGCCCTTCTGCTGGCTTTCTTTTACTGATTCCGGTCCTGGCTATCTCCGCGTTAATTCTTCAAGAACCATCTCCTGTGCATTCTCAACACTTCCTACCGGCCTCCACTCCACACATTGCTTCTTCCTCCGCACTCTCCTAGTGGGCTTCTCTTTCCAGTCGTGCTTGCACCAGTTCCCTCTATGTTACTTGTATCTGGAGTTTCTTTTCCGGTTCCTTCTCCATCGTTGTTCGTCCGACCGTGCATCTTGCACCACGCATTTGGAAACATGAACATTGTCGCTCACCGCACGTTCACATGAATGTCGTTGTCGTTCTCGCATTTTGCATCGTGTCATTGTTGTTGCACTCGCACACAAACATCATTGTTCTTCTCACAAATTTTCTTGTTGATTCCATTTCGTGCTCTCTCGCACATCATCGTTGTGTATCATTCATTGACATCTTCTAAACATCTTCACCATTTCTCACACACTCACAAACATAGTGTCGCCATTACTCGCGCATCGCAATGCTGCATATCATTTCGTGACTTCCTCTCGCACATCGTCGTCATCATTCCTCACACATTTCTATCACATATATGCATTGACTTTGTCCAAAGGGGGGATCCGCCGTTGTGGTTGCCAAAATTGTGTTTATCCTGGGCTAGACTGGCCTCAAACATAGGGTGTCCTTCTATATCACGCCACCAAAGGGGTGGTTATGGGTAGGATGTTAACAGGCACATATATGATTCTATATATATATGGTTCATATGTGTGATTCTCATGCAGGGAATCCATCTCGTCCTGCATGGCACTCAACCACCTGCGGCTCTGGGTGTCATGTTTTGCTTCTTCAAAACTTTCCGGCTCCCCCTCGTCTGTTAGCAGCAGGTGCTCTGGTTCCGGAAATCTCCGGGGGGCCCTTCTCTCTCTTAGAGGATATCTCCGTTCGGGAGCTTCGGTAACCGGTTCTTCCGATTCTTCTTCTTCATCCGAATCCATTTCGGGATCGGGGCCGGTTCCGGTATCATTTTCATCTTCTTCTTCGGCCGGTTCTGTTTCTTCACCGTCTTCGGCCGGATCCTCGAGTGCTAACCGGTCCCTTGCCGGTCGGGACTGCTCCTCGTAGAGTTTATCCTCACCGGTCGACTTGGAGCTCTTCATCTTCTTCTCCGACTCCCAGTCGGCGAGTGTCTTGTCCTCCATGAAGATGATATCTCGACTCCTGAATATCTTCTTGTCGACCGGGTCCCATACTCGGTAGCTGAACTCGTCGTCACCGTAACCGAGGAATATGCATGGCCGGGTCTTTGGATCTAGCTTTCCTCTCCGGTCCTTTGCCACATGCACGTATGCGAGACACCCGAACACCTTCAGATGCCGGTAGGATACTTCCCTACCGGTCCACACTCTCTGCGGCGTGTCTCCGTCCAAAGGTACTGAGGGTGATCTGTTTATCACGTATGTCGCCGTCGACATCGCCTCAGCCCAAAACCCCTTGGGTAATTTCGCATGCGCCAGCATACTCCGGACCCTCTCCATTATGGTCCGGTTCATCCTCTCGGCCAGCCCGTTCAGTTCCGGCGTCTTCGGCACAGTAAACTCGAGCCGGATTCCCTTCGAGCGACAGTACTCCTGGAACTGCCCCCGGTATTCCCCTCCGTTATCCGCTCGTATCACTTTCAGCTTCTTGCCGGATTCCCTTTCCACTCTCGCGTGGAGTTCTTTGAAGACGGACAACACTTGGTCCTTTGTCTTCAACGGTGCCGTCCACAGCTTCCGGCTGTGGTCATCAATGAATTTCACGAAGTACTGGGCTCCGCCATGTGACTTCGTTTCTACCTGACACACATCAGTGTGCACCAGCTCCAATGGTGCGCTACGTCTCGTCGGTGGCCTTGAGTGGAAGGAGGTCCGGTTTTGCTTACCGGCCAGGCAGTCGGTGCACTTCTCCAGGTGCACATGCTTCACTGGAATAAGGTTGTCTTCTGCAAGCCTCTTCATCCCCTTCTCACTCATGTGGCACAGTCTCTTGTGCCACAGCTCACCGGCAGTGTCGGCTGCCACGTTCAGCTCCTCCGGACAGAGCCGGGAATTCATCAGGTACAGGGTGTTGACCTTCCGGGCCCGAGCCACTATCAGGCTCCCTTTGCTGAACTTCATGACACCGTTCCAGATGCTACCCGTGTAGCCTTCATCGTCTAGTCTCCCGGCCGAAATCAGGTTCAATCGAACCTCCGGAACGTGTCGAACATCCTTCAGCAGCATCTTGCATCCGGTTGATGTCATCAACCACACATCTCCTATGCCGGCAATCCGGCATGTACCTTCATTTCCCATCCGGACAAAGCCGTGCTCACCAGCTGTGTAGGATGAGAAGTATTTCTTCTCCGGGGTCAGGTGGAACGACGCTCCGGAATCGACCACCCAGGTCATCTCTACGCCGGCAAGGTTCAGCTCCCTCTCTTCGGTAATGAGCATTATCTCTTCTTCACTTGCCGCGAGTGCCGTCGTTCCTTTCCGGTCCTGCCCTCGCCGATCCGAACCTCTCCGGTCCGTCGCTCCCCGGTATGCACCGTTTCTCTCCGGTGACTTCTTCGAATCGGTGTCGTCGGCTCCGTTGTCCTTTCGGTAATGCCGACAATTCTTCCGGAAGTGCCCCGGCTTCCCACAGTGGAAGCATGTGGGCCTTCCTCTTGACTGCGACCGGGTCCCCGACTTCTCTCGTCTTTGCGGACTCCGGTGCCATTGTCTTCCCCGATCCGATTCGGTAAGCAGCGCCTTCGAGTCGGAGACCGGTTCTTTATCTCTCCGACGCGCTTCTTCGTTCAAAATACTTGTCTTTACCGTTTGTAGGGACAAGTTATCTTCCGTGCAGGAGGTGCTGAGAGTCACCACCAAGTTCTCCCAGCTTTCCGGCAATGTACACATCAGGATGATGGCTTGCATTGCATCCTCCAACGGGAACTTGATCGCCGCAAGCTGGTTCACGAATCCCATGAACGTGCTTACGTGTTCCACCATACTCTCGCCGTCCCGGTACTTGAGGTTCACTATCTTCCTCATCAGGGAGGTCCGGTTCAACGCATTCTTCCTCTCGTAGAGGCCCGACAGCTTCTTCCACATCTCATATGCGTTGGTGTCGTTCGCCACATGTTGTAGGACGCTTACATCGACATATTGTCGGATCGTCGCTACGGCTTTCCGGTTCAGGAGCTTCCACTCCGACTCAAGTACCCCCTTGGGTATTTCCGACCTGTCGATCGGTTCATACAGGTCCCGAACAATGAGCAGATCCTCCATCTTTATCTTCCAGTCGGCGTAGTTCTGCGCGTTCAGCACCATCATGCCCGGAGGCCCACTACCGCCGCCTTCCATTTTCTGTGTTACCGTCGCTCTGATACCAATTTGTTGAAAAACAGTGCTCGGCCACAACCGAGGAATGGGATCAACTCACAGAAAACAGGAAATAGAAAATGCACAAAACAATAGAGAGAAAGGTACACTGGATGTTTTACGTGGAAAACCCTAAATGGGAAAAACCACGGGAGTCCTCAAACTCCAACTATCACTATGAACAGGGATGTGTCATGGCAAGACTCGAACCCATGACCTTATGCTACATGGGTCGAGGTCTTACCATTAGACTATACATTATAAGTTGTAGGATATTATTTTCATTTATGTTTTATTTTAGAAATTGATGTATATTCCAGATTTCTCTGGAACATTCTAGAAGCTTCAGGATTACTCTTAGAAATACTATAAAAGAGGGCACTAGGCGTTATGTTGAACCAAATTGGTTCAACGCCAGTCTTAAGCCTTCTAGCCACAGTTGTACATTCTCTTCACGTAATACATATATTTCTCTCTCTCTCTGTCTCTCTGTCTCGCTCACTTCTTCCTTCTCTCTCAAGAAGTTCTACACCCCTCATAGTACTAATCCTTCGTTTAGTACTAATCCCTTCTCTGTAGTACTAATCCTTCGTTTAGTACTAATTCCGTCTCCGTCTTACTACTGATTCCTGACAGTTTGAACCAATTTTCCCTTCCTCTCCCTCTTATCTCTCCCCTTTCCTACTAGTCTCTTAATTCCTCTTCTCTTTCATCCCATGGCCACTGTTAGCGCTGAAGAATATCAATCCGTTTTTTCGGAGTTTCAATGTTTGAAGGAGAAATTTCATGCTTTGGAACAAGAAAACCAACGGTTGCTGGGGGATCTTCAACAAATCTCCTTAGAAAAACAGCAAACGCAGCAACAGCATGGGGAACTTGCGTTACGCGTACAACAACTCGAAGCAACCATCGTGGCGATGCAACAACACGGGCCCGCAACACAAGGAACTCATAAAGAACCCAAGATTGGCCTTCCCACGAAGTTTGATGGAACGCGATCGCAGTTTAGAGGGTTCCTTAATCAGGTACGACTAGTTATTCAAATGCATCCTTGTCGATATCCCACCGATGCATCACGAGTGGGTTTAGTAGGAACTTTATTAAGTGGCTCAGCGTTGGCGTGGTTCGCTCCCCTATTAGAAAAGGAATCCCCGTTGCTCAATAATTTTGAAGAATTTATCGGTGAGTTTAAAGCATGTTTCGGAGATACTGACAGCATCAGAACCGCAATCAACAAAATTCGGCGATTACGTCAAGGTGATCGTCCAGCCTCCGCATACGCTGCAGATTTTCGCCTACTCGCCGCCGATATTCCTTGGGATGATCAAGCGTTAATGGAGCAATTCCGTTACGGTTTACGCAACGATGTCAAGGATTTACTCTTGACCTTCCCCGAAGAGCCGAAGTCCTTAACAGAAGCAATTAGTCGCGCGGTAAGATGCGACAACCGTCTATTTGAGCGTCGTTCGGAACGACAACTACAGATGCCAAGGGCAAGATCGGAGCCCACCTACGCCTCAGTGACATCAAGACCTTTTCCGAGGGAGTCATACCTTGCACCTCCAGCGAATACTCCGACTCCGATGGAGATTGACACAACACGTCGTCGAGGGCCATTATCCGAAGAGGAAAAGCAGCGACGTCGTACAAATCGACTATGTCTTTACTGCGGTGGACCAGGACACATTGCAATAAATTGTCCCCATAGGCCAAAAAGGCAGGTAAACCAAATTACTGCTAGTACTAATAGTACTAAACCTGAGTCTATTGCCTTAGCTACGCATGATAGTTTTAACAGTACTAAAACCGAGTCTATTTCCCTAGGTGTGCATGATAGTCCTAATAGTACTTACAGTCCGAACCTAGCAAACAAATTTGATGTCCTTAGTCAGTTAGAAGAAGAGTTAAACGACTAAGTCCAGCCAAAATAGGAGCCGTTTGGTTGGACAGCCCTAGATCTGTGCAGCCCACTAGTGGTTCCATTTCCTCTAAGCAAGTTAGCAATGTGTTCGTAGCCCAAGTAGCCGTTAGTACTAAAAGTACCCCTCCAGTACATGTCTTAGCACTCCTAGATTCCGGAGCAAACTCTTGCTTTATGGATAAGAATTTTGCCCAAGCTCATCAGATATCTCTTAGAAAACTCTCGTGTCCAGCCTCCGTAGTAGTCATTGATGGTCGTCCCATTGCTTCCGGAAATATCATAGAAGAATCAGAGCCCGTTAATGTTGTCCTAGATAATCTAGCATGTGTAATATCATTTAATATAATTAGTATTCCAGAACATCCCATAGTTTTAGGATTACCATGGTTTGAGTTACATAACCCAGACATAGATTGGAGGACAAGGAAAATTCAGTTTCGACAAACCCAAGGATCTACCCAGAAGATTGCAACCATTTCACTACATCAGTTGCGTGAGGAAGGGCACAAGGAGGACATGTTTCTCTTCGCAATATCAGTACAACCCTCCAGCACCACCAAAGAGGAGTCCATCGTTCAACTTCCCGAGAAGTATCGTCAGTATGCTGATGTGTTCGATAAAATACAAGCCAACACACTTCCTCATCATCGACCGTACGATTGCCCCATCGATCTACAACCAGGAAAGGAGCCGCCATGGGGGCCAATCTACAATTTGTCACCTACGGAGCTAGAAGTCCTTCGAGCCTACATAGAGGAGAATTTGGCTAATGGTTTCATTCGGCATTCAAAATCTCCCGCAGGCGCACCTATTTTCTTCGTCAAGAAGAAGGACGGATCTCTTCGCCTTGTTGTCGACTATCGTGGCTTAAATAAAGTCACCATCAGGAATAGGTATGCACTGCCCCTTATCTCAAGTCTTTTAGAACGGATCAATGGTGCCAGGTTCTTCACGAAGATCGACTTACGAGGAGCATATAACCTCGTACGAATTCGACCAGGAGACGAATGGAAGACGGCGTTTCGTACTAGATACGGGCACTTCGAGTATACAGTCATGCCGTTCGGTCTCACTAATGCGCCGGCAGTCTTCCAGCACATGGCAAACGATATATTCCGAGACCTGTTGGATAATTTTTTGATCATCTACTTGGATGATCTATTGGTTTATTCGAAGACCCAAGAAGAGCATGATTCTCATGTACTATCAGTACTAAAACGACTTCGAGAACATGGTCTGTATGCAAAACTAGAAAAATGTAGTTTCGGGTGCAACCAGGTGGAATTTCTCGGCTATGTCATCTCCTCAGAAGGCATCTCCATGGACCCAGCTAAAGTCAAAACGGTGGTGGATTGGCAGACTCCGCGTTCGGTGCGGGATGTGCAGTGTTTTCTAGGCTTTGCCAATTTTTACCGGAAGTTCATACAAGATTACTCAAGGATCGTTCTGCCTCTCACACAGCTTACCAGAAAGGGGCAAGCGTTCATTTGGTCTGAAGAAACAGACTTGGCTTTCGAGAATCTGAAAAAGGCGTTTACATCAGCTCCAATTCTGGGTCATGTCGATCCAGAAAAACCATTCATTATCGAAGCTGACGCATCGGATTTCGCATTGGGGAGCATTCTGTCACAACATGGTAATGACGAGAAGCTACATCCTGTGGCTTTTCATTCACGAAAGTTTGACGCCGCCGAAATCAACTACGAGATACATGATAAGGAACTCTTGGCAATAGTGGATTCATTTATGCAATGGAGGCATTTCCTAGAGGGATCCCCTCACCCAGTCACTGTATTCAGTGACCACAAGAACCTTGCCTACTTTCAGGATGCTCGTGTGCTGAATCGACGTCAAGCCCGGTGGGCCCACTTCCTCACACGTTTCGACTTCAAAATTACTTATCGACCGGGGAAGCACCAAGGGAAGGCGGATGCATTATCACGACGTTCATATCTAGCACCGCGTCCCGGCGAGCCAGCCTTCGATAACCAAAAGCAAGTCATCTTGGGACCGGCACGACTACAAGCAGCACAGATCTTCGACATGCCCATGGATTCTCGCGTTATCGATACCATACGGGAGGACTTGAAGACGGATGCATTCGCCCAAGCCATTCTAAAACAAATCGATCCCTCTCAAGCATCTTGTTCGGAATCGCAACAACCAGGTACGGATTATCGGCAATTCCAATACCATGATGGATTACTATTTTTTAAGACACTCTTGTATGTTCCTAATGGTACTGGTCGCCTTCAAGTAGTCCAAAGCTGTCATGATACATATACTGCTGGGCATTTTGGTAGTACTAAAACATTAGATTTAGTACAACGCTCATTCTGGTGGCCCCACATGCGACAATTTGTCGAAGATTTTGTTCGGACTTGTGATACATGTTGCAGGGCAAAAATGCCAAGGCATCATCCATATGGTTTGTTAGAACCATTACCAATTCCGAGTAAGCCGTGGCAATCCATTGCTCTAGATTTCATCACGGACCTCCCGATGTCTAAGGGATTCGATGCGATCTTAACAGTCGTAGATCGCTATACGAAGATGGCTCATTTCCTACCATGTACTAAAGAAATATCCAGTGAAGGAACCGCCGAGATTGTTATGCGCGAAGTATGTCGGCATCACGGCCTCCCTGATAGCATCATCAGCGATCGTGGACCCCAATTCGTTTCGAAGTTTTGGAAGCACTTCTTTAAAATGCTTCAAGTGACTTGTAACCTTTCCTCCGGCTACCACCCGCAAACAGACGGCCAGGCAGAACGAACAAATCAAACGTTGGAGCAGTATCTTCGGTGTTTTCTAAGTTACCATCAAGATGATTGGGCAGATATTCTCCATTTCGCCGAGTTTGCATATAACAACTCCGTCCACTCCTCAACAAAGGTTACCCCATTTTATGCTTACACAGGTTGTCATCCCCGATGGTGTGTAGTTGAAACCCCAGAATTGCCCACGAATCCTTGCGCAGAGGATCGTTTGGAGCGATTACACAAGATACAAGCGGATCTATCTACTCAGCTCCAGCAAGCTCAACAAGCACACAAGGTTTATGCGGATCGTCATCGACTTCCATCCAGTTTTGACATTGGCGATCGGGTATGGCTGCTTCGACGACACGTCAAGACTACTCGCCCATGTGAGAAGTTGGACTATCGGCGGTTAGGTCCTTTCCGTATTATCGGGAAGATTAATGATGTTGCTTTTCGGCTCGAACTCCCTCCGCACCTTCGGATTCATCCGGTGTTCCATAGTTCTCTCCTCGAACCCTATCGCGAAAGCACCATTCCAGGCCGTATTCCACCACCTCCACCCCCGATCGAGCTTGAAGATGGACCTGAGTACGAGGTTGCCGCCATCCTTGATTCCAAGATTACTCGCAACAAGCTCTACTATCTAGTCGATTGGCTAGGATATAGTCCCAGCGAGCGTACTTGGGAGCCGATCGAGAATGTGACCAATGCTCGTGCTCTTCTCGAAGACTTCCATCGTCGATATCCACACAAACCGGGTCCTCAATCCAAAACGACTCGTGACACTCGTCGTTTTTAAGGGGGGGATAGTGTCATGGCAAGACTCGAACCCATGACCTTATGCTACATGGGTCGAGGTCTTACCATTAGACTATACATTATAAGTTGTAGGATATTATTTTCATTTATGTTTTATTTTAGAAATTGATGTATATTCCAGATTTCTCTGGAACATTCTAGAAGCTTCAGGATTACTCTTAGAAATACTATAAAAGAGGGCACTAGGCGTTATGTTGAACCAAATTGGTTCAACGCCAGTCTTAAGCCTTCTAGCCACAGTTGTACATTCTCTTCACGTAATACATATATTTCTCTCTCTCTCTGTCTCTCTGTCTCGCTCACTTCTTCCTTCTCTCTCAAGAAGTTCTACACCCCTCATAGTACTAATCCTTCGTTTAGTACTAATCCCTTCTCTGTAGTACTAATTCTTCGTTTAGTACTAATTCCGTCTCCGTCTTACTACTGATTCCTGACAGGATGTACACTGGTGAAGCTACAAGGCAACAACCTTGAGCTCACTGTCTTCGCCACAGGCGGCGGTAATACACAGAGGCAACGACCTCTTCGTCTCTCACTCTCTCTCTCGGCTGCTCTCACTTCTCATGAAAAATGAGCAACAACAAAAACTGTTTGCCCTAAGTCATATTTATACATATATGACTTTCGGGCTATTTACAAATATAGCCTCAAGGGCTCTTAGCAAACATATTCACAAGTATGTCCCCGCATCCGAATCTCTCTCCGGGTACATTCGTCATCCGGCTCCGTAACCGGGGTCTTCAGCATCCGGCTCCGTAACCGGGGTCTTCATCATCCAGATCCGTATCCGGGTACTCTTCATCCGGCTCCGTAACCGGGGTCTTCAGCATCCGGATCCGTAACCGGGGTCTTCATCATCCGGATCTGTAACCGGGGTCTTCATCATCCGGATCTGTAACCGGGGTCTTCATCATCCGAACATCCCATCCGGAGGGACCGAAATCCCAACACTTATATTACTTCCGTTGTTCATTACATTGCTTTCCGGATCCTTTTATAGGTCTCCGGTTCCAATTACAAAACGGTGCCAAACCGGCAACCGGTGATGAATCGGTCCAGATCCAGATCATTGTAACTATTTTGGATTCGTCCATTCCTATTGTATATCTAACTAATTATTAATCTAATAATAATATTCGTTCTTGACTCGTCCCTTTGCTCCACTTATCATCCGGACCATACTCTGGCCAACACTAAATTAAATGTCAATAGCTCTTAAACAAAGATTATGCTTGTAAAGAACTAAAAGAAAGAAAAACCATGTGTCGAAAATAAGATACGGAAGCTTATGACTTAACCAGATCTGGTCTCTTGTAGGGGTCCTCATCCGACTCTCTCTTTCAGACCCATCTAATCCAGTTCTCCCTCTCCTTTTGGTTCTCGTTCTTCTTACTCCAATTCTACTCGAGCTCATCCCATTCGGAGTGACATGTTTCCTAACATTGACTGATCAAGCCGACTAGATAACTAAGATCCGATGAAGTGATCATCAAGTATATTAGGCTTCTGACCACTTGTCGGAATCGTGTTGCTTCACAAGTCCACCCCGATCTAAGGTGAAGCTTGACATTCCTATCAAGAGGAGTCAAGACGGATTTACAATCTGCCATTCCAAATTTGAAGAGCATATTCAACACATAATGGCATTTTCTGATCAATATGCCTTTGGGAGTTCAAATCACTTCGATCCCAAGGAAATAATGACGGTCTCCCAGACCCTTCATCTTGAACGATGTCGTTAGCTGAGACATGACTCAGCTGATTTCCTCCAGGTTATCTCTAACGATGACTAAATCATCAACATATAGTAGTTTACTGACCAGTCCGTTCCGACTCAGCGGAATGAACAAGGAAGAGTATAATTTCGATGATTGAAACCCCATTCGATGCAATCTTTGCGTGATCTTCGTGTTCGAGGATCAGGGGGCTTGTTTCAATCTAGAGAGGGACTATTCCATGTACACTTGTACCTAATGCTCGCCTTGCAAGAACACATTATTTACATCCATTTGATATAAATGCCACCCCTTTGCCATTGCTATAGCTAGAAACACACATCCGGTCATCATCTTTGCAACCGGCGGGAATGTCTCATCATAGTCGATGTCGTGTGTCTACATGTAGCCCTTGGCCACTAATTAAGCCTTGTACCTATTGATCGAGTTGTCGGCGTTGTATTTTACCTTATACACCCACCGACATCTGATTAGATTTATTCCTCAGGGGAGGTCAACGAGGTTCCATGTCTCGTTCTCGGCTAGAGCGGGCATCTCTTCTTCCGTAGATGCTCCCCATTTGGCATCTTGTGCCGCCTCCGCGTAGCTCTCCAGCTTACATATCTCTGCCACTTTCATCATGTACGCATAATGATGTGCCATGTACTCATTGTATCTATATCGATGTTACCGTACGAGATGTACAGGTGATTGATAAGTGTGATAAGTGAGGGTGAAAGACGTAATTTATGTGTAATGTTATACGATTATGAGTGTGAATGTATGTGTGAGTGAGTGACTAGGTGTGAATGCCCAAGGGGACTTGCACCCTTGTGTATCTAACCTTTTGTAACTATTTAACCCTCCTTATGGGGAATGAATGAAGAATATGATCATTTCTCTCTCTCTCTCTCTCTCTCCCCCCCCCCCCCCCCCCCTTTAATGTTGAACCCCCTTGGGAGGGGGGTGGCGCCACGCCATCCCCACAATGCTTCTCAATGCTCATCCCGTCATCATCAATGTTGGCCGGTCAGAAGAGCAAGGACAAGTGGGAAGGCGGAGTCGGATCGGATAATAGGAAGTAAATAATAGTAGAATTATTATTCGGAGGGACGGATCCGGTACAGTTGTACCGATTCGGATGTCGGTTGCCTAAGCGCACCGATTGTAACCTTGCCGGATGCCTATAAAAGGATCCGATGATTTGTAAAGGGTTTGACGGAAGTAATACAATAGTAATTATTGCGTGTTTATCTGTATCTTCATATTGTTTACCGTCTGTGCTTAATTGTAATCATCTTACGCGTGTAACCTAGCATCTAATCCTTACCAGCCCTTTGGAGAAGTGTCGGATAGACACCTGTGTTGAGGCTAGTCCGGCCAGGCAGACAACACTATTTTGGCGACCACGATTCCTGCAAAGTGCAGAGGACAACCGGGGGATGGATGTCTAGACCAAACGACGACCACATCACCAAACGAGGGAGACGATACACCGAACGCGAGCAACGACGGGAAGCCCTGCAACAAGCCGTCGACGAGATCCGGCGGGATCGGTCATTCTCCAAAACTCTTCGGAGAGTCGCAGAAGAAGCACTGCAGTTCCGGTCGGGGTGATCAGTCAGTTCATGGCGCAACCTACCGAGGAGCACCTTCAGTGTGCGCAACGCATACTAAGGACCGGGGACTGCTATATCGGACCGGTGCAGCCGCACAGTTAGTCGGCTACACTAATGCTGATTGGGCTGGCAACGCTGCCGATCGCCGATCCACGTCTGGATACGCGTTCTCCCTCGGGAGTGCCGCGATCGCGTGGAGCAGTAAGAAGCAGCCGACAGTTGCACTATCGAGCAGCGAAGCCGAGTACCGAGGAGCGGCTATCGCGACATGCGAAGCCATATGGTTGAAGCGGCTACTTAAGGACCTGCAAGAGGAGGTGTCCGATCCAACGACGATCTACTGCGACAACCTCAGCAGCATCGAGCTCGCGAAAAACCCCGTTTTCCACGCACGGACCAAGCACATTGAGGTGCACTATCATTTCGTCCGTGAGCGTGTCCTTTCTGGTGAAGGAGCGGACACCGCGACACCGAGTCGGTTGACAAGTTTGACATCTGATCGGCTAAAGAAGCCGAGGGTGGACCCGCGGAAAAGTTCGGAAGCAGACAGAAGGGGAGCAGCCGAAGGAGAGAGCCGAAGCCAACCGCGCATGGGGAAGATGACGCCATCAAAGGCGAGAAGACCGAAGACGAGTTGGAGACAGCCAACTCGAACGAGAGCGAAAACCGATCGGGTGTAGCCGAGTCGGTTCGAATGTTTGATTCAGACATGCTGAATCAACCGAGGCCCAAGCGGAAGAAAAGGCAGCAGGAGAAGCGTCAACACCGCAACAACAGAAGAGCTGATAAGGGCCACATGAGCAGACAGGTCGACCAGAAGGGTCGAAGCGTGCCGAGTCGAACAGGTCGAGGAGCGCGAGCGAGGCGTGAAGCCAGGAGGAACCGGAGTTGTGAGCCCGAGGATCCCGAAGAGCCTCAAGTTGAGCTTGAGGGGGACTGTTGAGAGACAAGCTTAACATCGGCCAGATCGGCTGAAGAAGCTGAGGTCAGGATCGGTTGGGACCGATCGGTTAGGCCGAGTGCGTAAACCGGGAGGTCGTTAGGAAAGATATTCCGTGAGGAATATATTTGGGAGTTAGTGTAGGAGCTCTTAATGAGCCTTGAAGTACTGTCAGTACTTCGGTCAGTCCTTCCAGGACTTGTATAAAAGTGTTCACTGAGCACGTCTTATGTACAGACTTGAGTATTATTATTGAAATAGTTTTTTGTGTCTACTCTCTCTGTCTCTCCCGCGTATACCGTGTAAGCCCAAGCTCTCCATTGAACCTGAGTTTCCTTCCTCTGTTCTGTCTTCATACCTTCTTCCGCACGCTACTTTCTACAAGGACACAGGGAGGCAATGTTTCTATTTGCAATATCAATACATCCTTCCAACAATATTAAGAAGGAATCCTTAGTGCAAATTCTAGCAAAATATCATCATTATGACGATGTATTTAACAAGGTAATAGCCCATACTCTTCCTCATCATCGTCCCTCTGATTGTCCCATTGATTTACAACTAGGAACAGAGCCACCATGGGGACCAATTTACAACTTGTCACCAACCGCGTTAGAAGTCCTTCGAGCCTACATAGAGGAGAACTTTCCAAGCGGGTTTATTTGTCATTCGAAATCTCCGGCTGGTGCACCCATCTTCTTTGTCAAGAAGAACGATGGATCACTTCGTCTCGTCGTTGATTACCGCGGCTTAAATAAGGTCACCATGAGGAATAGGTATGCACTTCCTCTTATATCAAGTCTTTTAGAGCGAGTAAATGGTGCCAAGATTTTTACAAAAATCGATCTACGAGGAGCGTATAACCTCGTGCTGATCCGACCACGAGACGAATGGAACACCTCCTTTCGCATGCGGTATCGGCATTTTGAGTATACCGCTATGCCGTTTGGTCTAACCAATGCGCCCGCAGTCTTCCAGCACATGGCAAATGATATATTTAGAGACCTCTTGGATATCTGTTTGATCATCTATCTAGATGATCTATTGATTTTTTTGAAGACTCAGGAAGAGCATGATTCTCGTGTACTATTAGTACTAAAACGACTCCAAGAGAATGATCTTTATGTAAACTAGAAAAATGTAGCTTTGACTGCAAGCAAGTGGAATTTCTAGGCTACGTCATCTCCTCAAAGGGCATCTCCATGGATCCGGCCAAAGTCAAAACTGTGCTAGAGTGGCAAACTCCACGTTCGTTACGAGATGTACAATGTTTCCTAGGTTTTGCTAACTTCTACCACAAGTTTATACAAGTTTACTCGAATATTATTTTACCTCTCAGACAGCTTACGAAGCAGGGACATGCATTTCTTTGGTCCAATGAAGTGGACATGGCTTTTAGGCATCTTAAGAAAGCCTTTACATCAGCTCCTATTCTACCTCATGTGGATACAAACAAACCATTCATCATGGAGGCCGACGCATTGGATTTCGCCCTCGGTAGCATCCTTTCTCAACAAGGAGATAAAGAAGAGTTACATCCTATGGCTTTCCATTCGCGCAAATTTGATGCCACGGAAATCAACTACGAGATACATGACAAGGAGTTATTAGCCATCATGGATTCATTTGTGCAATCGCGACACTTCTAAGAGGGCTCTACACATCAAGTCATCGTCTTCAGTGATCACAAAGGTCTTGCTTATTTCCAGAATGCTTGTGTACTAAATTGACGGCAAACTTAGTGGGGCAATTCCTCGTTTTGACTTCAAAATCACATATCGACCGAGGAAGCAACAAGGAATAGCAGATGCACTATCGCGGCTTTCATAACTTGCACCTTGTCCTGATGATCCAGTCTCTAGGGCATCCTCTTCCCAGTCTCAACAACCAGGTATGGACTACCGACAATTTGAATATCATGATGGTTTCTTGTTCTTTAAAAAGCTCGTATATGTTCCCGATTGCTCTTGTCGCCTTCGAATCGTCCAAAATTGTCACGACACCCATACAGAGGGACATTTCGGTAGTACGAAGACGTTGGATCTAGTTCAATGATCTTTTTGGTGGCCCCATATACGACGTTTTGTCGACGACTACGTTCGAACTTGTGATGTTTGCTGTTGAGCAAAGATGCTACGACATCAACCATATGGCTTGCTTGAACCCTTACCGATTCCAAGTAAGCCGTGGCAGTCTATTTGTCTTGATTTTATCACTGATTTGCCGATCTTTAAGGGTTTCGATGATATCTTAACTGTCGTTGATCGATATACTAAGATGGCAAATTTTGTGCCGTGTACTAAGGCCATCACTAGTGAGGAAACCGCCGGCCTTGTCATGCGTGAGGTATTGCGGCATCATGGCCTCCCAAACAGTATCATCAATGACCAAGGCCCTCAATTCGTCTCCAAATATTGGAAGCATCTCTTCAAGATGCTCAAGGTCTCTTGTAACCTCTCCTCCGGCTACCATCACCAGACCAATGGATAAGCGGAACAAACAAATCAAACACTGGAACAATACCTCCGGTGTTTTCCGAGTTATTAGCAGGATGATTGGGCTGATATTCTCCACTTTGCAAAGTTTGCTTATAATAACATTATTCACTCCTCGACTCCAGTCTCCCCATTTTACGCATATACTGGTTCTCATCCTCGTTGGTCTGTGATCGACACCCCGGAACTACCTACCAATCCTCGTTCTAAGGATCATTTGGAGAGGCTACACAAGATTCAAATGGATCTCTCTACTCATCTTCGTCATGCTCAACACACACAAAAGACTTATGTGGATCGTTATCCGCTTCCCTCCTCTTTTGCCATTGGAGATCGAGTATGGCTCTTACGTCGTCACATCAAGACTACTCGACCGTGCGACAAGTTGGATTATTGACGACTCGGGCCTTTCCGTATTACCGGTAAGGTTAATGATGTCACATTCTGCCTTGATCTTCCTCCACATCTTCAAATACATTCGGTCTTCCATAGTTCTCTTCTTGAACCTTATAAAGCAAACACTACTCCCGATCGTGTCACAGCACCGTCGCCCCCGCTTGTGTTAGACACCGGTCCGGAGTATGAAGTTGTTGCCGTCCTCGACTCCAAATTTGTTTGCAACAAACTTTATTCTTTGGTCATTGGTCGATTGGCTTAGCTATAGTCCGAGCAAACGTACTTGGGAACCCATCGAGCATGTCGCCAATGCTTAGGATCTTCTTGCTGATTTCCACCGACAGTATCCGAACAAACCCGGTCCTCAATCAGCATCGACTCGTTACACTCGTCGTCTTAAGAGGGGGATAGTGTCATGATATGGCAAGACTCGAACCCATGATCTTATGTTATATGGGTCGAGCTATTGACCATTACACAATCTATTATAATACGTAGGATATTATTTTCATTTAAGTTTTATTATAGGAAATTAATGTATATTCTAGATTTCTCTGGAACATTCTAGAAGCTTCAGGACT
The DNA here is from genome assembly GCF_043228905.1 of Azolla caroliniana. Classification (NCBI taxonomy): domain Eukaryota; kingdom Viridiplantae; phylum Streptophyta; class Polypodiopsida; order Salviniales; family Salviniaceae; genus Azolla; species Azolla caroliniana. The sequence continues at coordinate 7,079,907 of NW_028230449.1, read as the reverse complement.
CCTCTTGAGAACACTATAAAAGGAGGCACAAGGCATTATGTTGAACCAAATTGGTTCAACGCCAGTCTTAAGCCTCATAGCCATTTTGTACTTACTCTTCATATAATATATCATCTGTTATCATCATCATCTCTCTCTCTCTCTCTCTCTTCTTATCTCTCCCTCTCTCGGGAGTCTTACGCAGTCCCGTCCTCTTAGTACTAATAGTACTTCCCTTCTCCAGTACGAATTCTCTATATGTTTTAGTACTATTCCTGACACATGCCGAACAAAGTCAACAAACGTGATCTATTGCTTGCAACTATTGCGGCAAAATCGGCCATCGCGAAGAGGAGTGTCAGAAAAAGAGAAGTGAGTCAGCTTTGACAAGCCAACAACACACAAACTACGCCAACAACTCCGAATACGACGACTACGGTGGTCTATTCGTAATGAGACATAGAGCGAACTCTATGACGGCTTCTAACTCCACAAGCACCTCCAACTCAGAAGAAGTGTGGTTCGTTGATTCCGGCGCCTCACATCATATGACGTCACACCAAGAGTGGTTTCATGACTTACGAATGCTGGAACGACCCAACTTCATAGAGCGGGAGACGACACCACACATCCCATTCGGCACATCAGCAATGTCCCATTCGGGAAAGAAGCCGAGCAAACTTGCATCAAGAATGTCTTGCATGTGCCCACAATAACGAAGAATTTGGTCTCCGTTGGCCAAATCGTAGAGCAAGGCATGCAAGTCCACTTCAACAACGATGAACTCTTCATCGAGAAAGATGGCCAACTCATAGCTAAGGGGCGGAGAGATGGTCGAATGTTCATCCTCGATTCAAACGAGGTGAAATCGGCAATGTACGCTAAAAGTCTCAAAACTGAGACATGCATCGAGTTGTGGCACGAGAGAATCCGCCACATAAACCTCCAATGGCTCCGAGCTATGCAATCAAAGGGAGTCGTCATCACACTTCCGACATTCGAGTCAAAATGAGTCGACCGAGTATGCGAAGCGTGTCACCTCGGCAAACAACATCGACTCCCATTTCCGAAGGAGAGTTCCACAAGCAAAGGACTCCTTGACATCATACACTTGGATGTATGGGGACCGGCTCAAACGTCGACGATCGGCGGATGCCAATTCTACGTTACCTTCATTGACGACTACTCACACTACGCGTGGATCTTCCTGATGAAGAAGAACAACAAAGAGTTCTCCCACTTCCAAAACCTCAAGGGCCAAGTCGAAAAAGAAACCGGTCGGCACATTCAATGCCTACGACCGGACGGAGGAAATGAGTACTTCTCCGATGAATTCACCTCCTACCTCCAAAGTGAAGGCATTTGGAGAGAATTCTCATGCCGACACACACTCCAACAAAATGTAGTAGCCGAAAGGAAGAATCGGCAAATACTCAAGGTAGCACATGCCATGATGCATGAGAAGCACATGCCGAACTTCTATTGGGCCGAAGCGGCATCCACGGTCGTCTATCTCATGAACTGGTGCACCACTAATGGAGTGCATGAGCTAACTCCATACGAGCTCCTCGTCGAAAGGAAGCCGATCCTATCACACCTCAAGGTGTTCGGAAGCATTCCAAATGTATGCATCCCGAACGAACAATGACAAAAGCTCGACACGAAGTCGGAGGAATGTATCCTCATAGGATACTCGTCCGAGAAGAAGGCATACAAGTTCTACAACCTGTTGAGCGAGCAAGCTCAACCGGATCCGGATCGGCTGAATAAGCCTGAGACGTATCGGCATCCGGAAGGATGAGCCGGATCGGTATCCGGATAGTATCCGGAAACAACCGGCCGGTTCGGGGAGCCGGATCGGAGAGCCGGATTCGAGCGGGAACCGTAAGCCTAGTAGTAGCCTAGACTACTAGGTAATCATTGTCTCCTAGTTAGTGTCAGTCGCACGTGTGAGCATTGAAGTACTTGTTAGTCCTTTATGGACTTGTATAAATAGTGTTGTTTAGCACGTTGTATGCACAAAGTTTTAAAGTTAATTTTTAAATATAGTTCTATGTTCTGCTCTCTCTGTCTCCCCTGTATATACTCTGTGTTTTAAGCTATTCCATTAAACCTTCATCTCATTTTCTGTTGCTATCTAGCTGAGCCAGTCCTGTCTGACGCTTCCGCACATTAACATTCACATGGTATCAGAGCGCGAGGGTTGAGGACCTCTGCACCCAACGCTTGCTTTCGTAGAAGAACCCTAGAACCCGGCAACAATAAACAGAGAGAAGATATGGACAGAGGAATGGTGAATTCACTTCCAACAGAGAAGCTCAACCGGAGCAATTACGCGTCCTTGTCATATAAAATGCACCAGTAGTTGTTGGGGCCTGGATATTGGAGCTTCGTGGAAGGAACAAATGAAGTAGCACCGAGCCGTCACACAAAGACTTTCCGGTATGGGAGCAAGGTGCGAGTCGGGTACTGTACTGTCTCGCGTCCGGTGTGCATGATGAAATGCTTAGCTACATCAAGGATGCAAAGACGCCGAAGGAGGCCTAGGAAAATCTACGGAAAATTTTCGCCGCAAGTACAACAACTCGTAAGTTGCAACTCCAGCAAGAGCTGAACAACATCCGGCAAAGAGACATGTCGGTTATGGACTACACCACCAAGATAAAGGAGATTTGCGATGCACTCGGGTCCATCAACGTCACGGTGGACGAAGACGAGATGGTACAAATTTGCCTCGGTGGTCTAGCTCACAAGGTACGGGCCAATCCGGACAACGATCTACTCCCGGGAGAAACCACCGTCCTTCTTCGACTTACAATTGATGCTGATGGTCGAAGAAAACCACGCGAGTGGGTCAAGGACCACTCAATCGGAAGGTCGGATGCTATACATGGAGATAGATCGGCCCCATGGACATGGTGGACGAGGTGGGTTGGCATGCAATGGAGGTGGCCGACAAGAGTAGGATCGGAGGCGTAGAGGTAGTGGCGACAGCAGTTCCACACCCTCCACAAGTAGGGGGAGTGAAAGCGATGCCGGGAACCGGCAAGGAAAGGCCGACATGGAATGCTAGTACTGTGGAAAAAAGCGGCATAGGGAAAGCGAGTGCTGGAAGAAGCACCCTGATTCGGAAAAATCCGGATCCGGCAAAACCGGTCGGGAGAACCGGCAAAGCTCGCACTACGTGGAAGGATCCAGAACTGGGAAAACCGGTAAAGGGCCAGCCTTCGTGATGACAAGCCTAACTCGATGAAGAAGACTATTTCTAGATCGGAGGAAGTCTGGTACACTGATTCCGGAGCCTCCAACCATATGACGAGCCATGAAGAGTGGTTCTCTTTTTTGGAGAAACTAGAACAACCAGGGATTGTCGAAACCGGAGATGACACCCCTCATCCGATTGTGCATGTCGGAGAAGTCCCTTTAAGCCATGTCGGACAAAAGGGGAACCTGATGAACGTACTACACGTTCCGACTATCACAGAGAACCTAGTGTCAGTTGGGCAAATCGTTGACCAGGGGATCCAGGTGCGGTTTATGCACCTAGGGTTTTTCATCAAGGAAGAGGGTCAGATAATTGCGCAAGGGCGCAGAGACGGGAGGATGTTCATCCTCAACACTAATTATGTCGGCACCGCTATGTTTTGCGAAAAGGCAGAAGGTCGAATCGGACATCAACCTGTGGCACAAGCGGATCGACCATGTCAATTATCAGAGGCTTCAAGACCTGCAATCGAAACAAGTCGTTTTCGGTTTGCCGAAATTTAGCGGCTGGAGGGCCGAAATTTGTCAAGTCTGCCAACTCGGGAAGCAACACCGGCTTCCATTCCCCACCGATCGAAACCGGAGCCATAACAAGCTCGATTTAATCCATTCGGATGTATGGGGACCACCACAAAACGTTAGTCTTGGCGGGAGTCGGTATTTCGTCTCCTTCATCGACAACTACAGCCGGCACATGTGGATCTACCTCATCGAGACGAAGAGCGAAGTCTTCGAGTGTTTCCAAAACCTTCAAAGCTTGGTTCAACGGGAAATGGAGAGGAAGATCAAGTGCCTGCGGTCGGATGGCGGGGAAGAATATTTTTCTGGCCAATTCCATAGTTATCTGCAGGACAACGGAATTTAGAGAGAATTCAGTTGCAGGTACACACTGGAGCAAAACGGTGTTGCCAAAAGGAAGAACCGGTCGATTGTCGACACGACAAGGGCAAAGCTAGAGGAGAAGAGCATGCTCCATTTTTACTGGGTCGAGGTGGTTCGGACGACCGTCCACATCCAAAACAGGATCGGTGACAAGGTGTCAGCACATGAGTTGTATTTCAGGCGAAAGCCGAATTTGAGACACCTTTGGATATTCGGTAGCATAGCACATGTGCATGTATCAGATGAGAAGTGGAGGAAGCTGTATCCGAAGTCAGAGAAGTGCATTCTCGTCGGTTACTCAAATGAGCAAAAAGGGTATAAGTGTTATAACCCCTGGACTAAGCAGGTCCGAGTAAGCCGAGATGTTAATTTTGCTTAGACGGCATCATGGTACTCCTTACCGACTCCAACTCCCGACGAAGACCCGATTCCGGAAGATGAGGCTAGTGAGCCCGAGGAGGTCTAGATAAAAGATGACGAGCTGGAGACTCTAGAAGAGAGTCCGGAATCATTTCGGTTGAGCGGATTGAACGAGCAACTGCGTCAAACTGACCAATCGGATGAAGAACCGGCGAGTAGTGGAGACTTTGGCGTGCTCTCCCTGCGCAAGGAACCGAGGAGACGGTTCACGCGCAAAGAGAAGGGGAAGAAGAAGATGTCGGAATACGAAACTGGCAAGGTTGATTCGGATCGGAGCGAATCCGACTCCGAAAAGGATGAAGGCGGATCTTCGGGAACAAAGTTTGACCTGGCCAACAAGGGCCCGAAACCTGGTAATACCAAGTTACGCCAGTCTTCCCGCCTGAAGAACCCTGTTACCCGGTACAGGTACAATGAGTACATGGCATATCATTATGCATTCATGACTAAGGTGGCGGAAGTGCGTGAGCCGGTGAGCTATGCAGAAGCGGCAAAGGACGCAAATTGGCATGCCGCTATGGAGGAAGAAATGCGGGCACTAGATGGCAACGACACATGGGACCTCGTTGACCCTTCCCGACACTGTAAACCGATCAATTGCAAATGGGTGTACTGTTAGGAAATAGGTCCCTCCGGATGGGAAGTGAGAAGAACAGTGTTGATGAGCAATTCCGCCGAGCCCGATCGGCCTCGGTCGAAACCGGATGTGGAGTACCCGGCAACAGAAGACCTACTGAGAACTGGATGACGAGAACCCGGCAACAGAAGACCCAGTGAGAACTGGATGTTGCAGGTCCGGTGAGAACCTCTCACCGGATGAAGGGACATATATGTAAATATGTTCAAGAGAGCCCACTGGGCTATATTTTGTAAATAGCCGAAAGTCATATTAGTATAAATATGACCTAGGGCAAACTTTGTGTAACACTCTTTTTTTTTGGTGTAACGACTATACAAAGAGAGAGACAAAGAGAGCGATATAGAGCATGTCCCTGTTGTAACCGCCGCTAGGCGAAGATTCTGAGCAAGAGGTCGTTGCCTTTGTTCTCCCTGTTGTATTACTTTATAAAGTGATAGTTTGGAGTCTGTGGACTCCCGTGGTTTTTCCCTCTCAAGGTTTTCCACGTTAATATCCTGTGTAATCTCTTTTTGTTTCGGTGTACTTACCTCCATTCCCATTTCGTTTTTGTTTTGATTGTCATCAAGTGATCTACGCTTCGGTTGTGACCGAAGATTAATCCACGTATTTCATGTCAAACTGGTATCAGAGCGAAACGACACAGAAAAATGGACGACTCGTTGGGAGGCATGTTCAAGCTCACCGGCTCCAATTACTCAGTGTGGAAGTAAAAAATGAGGGACATGGTTGTGGTTAAAGACCTTTGGTTGCCGGTTCAGTTCAGGGACAAGAGACTAGACAAAATCAATGCCACGATATGGGAGGTGATGCACATGAAGACAATGGCGTACATACGGTGCTTCATCGACATGAGTCTATACAACAACTTCAATGAAGAGAGCAAGGCTCATGAGCTCTGGAAGAAGATCGGCATTATGTTTCAAAACAAAAATGTTGTTAATCAGGTTTCGGTATTTCGAAAGCTAGTAAGACTCCGGTACCAAGATGGCTCCAGCATGGCGGAGCACATGAATGCCTTCTAGGGGCTCATCCACCAAGCAACATCATTAGACGTACCTCTCGCCGATGAGGTACTCGCACTACTCCTGCTCGGTTCCCTCCCAGATAGCTGGGAGACGTTGGTTGTCACTTTGGGCAACGTCGGGTCGGAAGGGAAACAGTTATCCCTAACAAGAGTGAAGTCGAGCTTGCTACATGAGGAGGCGTGTCAGAAAGACAAGGATACGAACTCCAACTCTAAAGCGCTCATTACCGAATCAGAACGCGGAAGACAAAGGAACCGTAGTCCCTAGAACTAGAAGAAGTCGAGGACACGGTCAAAGTGAAGCGGGAGGCCTACCTGCTTCTACTGCGACAAGCCGGGACACTTCAAGAAGAACTGTCGGCACTTCCGGAAAGACAAGGAAACCGATGGTACCGATTCGAAGCGGACACCGGATCGGAACGGTAAAGACCGGAGGGGAACGGACCGGAAGGGAACAACGTCAATCGCGGCAAGTGAAGAAGAGTTGATGCTCATCACCGAGGAGAGTGAGTTGAACCTTGCCGGCGACGAGACAATGTGGGTTGTTGATTCCGGAGCGTCATTCCACCTTACCCCGGACCGTAAATACTTCTCATCCTACACAACCAGTGATCACGGTTGTGTCTGGATGGGGAATTGTAAAAAGTAGCGTGCGGAAACAAGTATGAAGACCGAACAGAAGGAAGAAAACTCAGGTTTAATGGAGAGCTTGAGCTTACGCAATATACGCGGGAGAGACAGAGAGAGAGTGAGAGAGAGAGAAAAAACAAGAACTATATTCAAAAAGGTCCTCAATCTCTATTCACCACACTCTATACATATGTGTGTTCAATGAACACTTTTATACAAGTCCTAGAAGGACTGACCGAAGTACTGACAGTACTTCAATGCTCATTAAGAGCTCCTACAGTAACTCCCAAATATATTCCTCACGGAATATCTTTCCTAACGGCCTCCCGGTTTACACACTGATCCGGCCCTACCTACGCACTGGTCTGCGTACAGGTTTACGCATTCGGCCTAACCTACGCACCAGTCTGCGTACCGGTTTACGCATTCGGCCTAACCGATCGAGCCCAACCGATCCAGTCCTCGGCTTCTTCAGCCGATCCGGCCGATGTTGAGCTTGTCTCTCAACACTCCCCCTCAAGCTCAACTTGAGGCTCTTCGGGATCTTCGGGCTCACAGCTCCGGTTCCTTCTGGCTTCACGCCTCGCTCGCACTCCTCGACCTGTTCGACTCTGCGCGCTTCGACCCTTTCGGTCGGCTTGTCTGCTCATGTGGCCCTTCTCAGCTCTTCTGCTATTGTGGTGTTGACGCTTCTCCTGTTGTCTTTTCTTCCGCTTGGGCCTTGGTTGATTCAGCGTATCTGAATCAAACATCCGAACCGACTCGGCTACCTCCGATCGGTTTTCCCTCTCGTCCGAGTTGGCTGTCTCCAACTTGTCTTCGGTCTCCTCGCCCTCGATGGTGTCATCTTCCCCATGCGTGGTTGGCTTTGGCTCTCTCCTTCGGCTGCTCCCCTTCTGTCCGCTTCCGAACTTTTCTGCGGGTCCGCCCTCGGCTTCTTCAGTCGATCCGAAGTCGAACTCGACAACCAAGTCAACCGACTCGGTGGTGTCGCAGTCTACGCTCCTTTCCTGCTGCCTTGCTTGGTCGTTCGGGACTGTTCTCCCCCTCAAGTTTGGCACGTCGAGGTGACTTAATACAAGCGCACCTGAGAATTGCCGCAAATTGTCTAGACCAAGAGGCTTGGTGAAGATGTTAGCAGTCTGCCGATCCGTCGGAACGTACTGAAGTTCGACTTCCCCGGAAAGGACACGCTCACGGACGAAATGGTAGTGCACCTCAATGTGCTTGGTCCGTGCGTGAAAAACGGGGTTTTTCGCGAGCTGGATGCTGTTGAGGTTGTCGCAGTAGATCGTCGTCAGATCTGACACCTCCTCTTGCAGGTCCTTAATTAGCCGCTTCAACTATATGGCTTCGCATGTCGTGACAGCCGCTCCTCCGTACTCAGCTTCGGTGCTCGATAGTGCAACTGTCGGCTACTTCTTACTGCTCCACGCGATCGCGGCACTCCTGAGGGAGAACGCGTATCCGGACGTGGATCGGCGATCGGCGGCGTTGCCAGCCCAATCAACATCGGTGTAGCCGACTAACTGCGCGGCTGCACCGGTCCGATATAGTAGTCCCCGGTCCTTAGTGCCGTTGACATATCGAAGTATGCGTTGCGCACACTGGAGATGCTCCTCGGTAGGTCGCGCCATGAACTGACTGATCACTCCGACCGGATAACTGAGGTCGGGTCAGGTGATGGTTAAGTATATGAGGTTTCCGACAATTTTTCGGAACCTCGTCGGGTCGCATACCTTTCTCGTATCGGGACGAAGCTTGACGGTTCTGTCCAGAGGAGTCGAGACGGACTTACAGTCGGCCATCCCGAATTTGAAGAGCATACTCAGCACGTAATGACGTTGGCTGATTAATATGCCTTCGGGGGTACGGATCACTTCGATCCCGAGGAAGTAATGAAGGTCCCCCAGATCCTTCATGTCGAACGATGCCGCAAGCTGGAGGTTCACGCGGTCGATTTCACCTAGGTCTGCGCCGGTGATGACCAAGTCACCAACATATAGTAAAATACTAACCAGTTCGAGTCGACCTTTCCGGATGAACAGGGAAGAGTCCGATTTTGACGTGATGAAGCCCATCCAACGCATTTGTTGCATGATCGTCGTGTTCCAGGCACGCGGGGCTTGCTTCAGTCCGTAAAGGGACTTCTTCAGTCAGCATACTGCCGAGGAGTTCGTTCCAGAGGGAAATCGGGGGGGTTGTACCATGTACACCTGTTCCTGAAGGTCACCTTGCAGGAACACATTCTTTTCATCCATCTGATCTAAGTGCCACCCCTTCATCGCAGCTACTACGAGCAAAACACGGACGGTCGTCATTTTCGCGACCGGCGCAAACGTCTCATCGTAGTTGATGCCGTGTTTCTGCGCATAGCCCTTTGCCACTAACCGAGCCTTGAACCGGTTGACCGAGCCATCGGTGTTGTACTTGACCTTGTACACCCACCTACACCCGATCGGTTTTACCCCTCTCGGTGCGTCAACCAGGTCCCAGGTCTCGTTCTCCGCCAATGCGTGCATCTCTTCCTCCATCGCGGCACGCCAATTCGCGTCTTTAGCCGCTTCTGCGTAGCTCTCCGGCTCACGCACTTCCGCTACACGGGTCATGTACGCATAATGATGCGCCATGTACTCGTTGTATCCGAACCGTAAAACAGGATTCTTCTGGCGGGTAGATCGGCGTAATCTCACATTAGCCGATGTCGAGGCCTTCTCGGTCGACGCGGACTTCACCTTTAAAGACCCGTCACCGGTTCCCTCGAAGTCGGACTCCCGTCGGTCTGACTCGTTCTTATCCGTGCCGGGATCCGACACCTTCTTCTTCCCTTTCTCTTTGCGGGTAAGCCGTCTCCTCGGCTTCTTGCGCGGGGAATGCACGGCCGAGTCTCCACTACTCGCCGGCTCTTCATCAGACTGGTCGTACCGACTCAGTCGTCCAATTGGTCCACTTAAACGGAGTGAAATCGGACTCTCTTCGCGGGTCTCGATTTCGGGCTCATCCGGAGACATCTCGGCCTCGCTGACCTCATCGTCAGAGCTCGGATTGGAGTCGGGGTTCGGAGTCGGGGGCTGGTACCAGTACGCGGACTCATCAAACACAACGTCGCGGCTAACACGCGCTTGTTTGGTGCGAGGGTTATAGCACTTATAACCCTTCTGTTCGTCCGAGTAGCCGACCAAAATGCATTTCTCGGCCTTTGCGTCCAACTCCCTCCTCTTCTCCTTCAGTACATGCACATACGCAATGCTACCGAACACCCTCAAGTGTCGCAAGTTCGGTTTTGTTCCGAAATATAGCTCATGCGCCGACACTTTGTCTCCGATCTGGTTCTGGATGTATACCGCGGTCCTTACCGCCTCGGCCCAGTAGAACTTGGGCAAGCTCTTCTCCTCCAGCATTGCCCGTGCCGCTTCCACAACTGACCGATTCTTCCTCTCGGCCACGCCGTTCTGCTCCGGCGTGTATCTACAACTGAATTCACGCCGAATTCCCATTTGTTGTAGATAACCGTTGAATTAACCGGAAAAGTACTCTTTCCCGCCATCCGACCGCAGGCACTTGATCTTTCGTCCCGTTTCCGTTTCCACGAGCCCTTTGAGGTCCCGGAAACAGTTGAAGACTTCGCTCTTCCTCTCAATGAGGTAGATGCACGTGTGCCGCGTGTGGTCGTCGATGAAGGAGACGAAATATCGGCTTCTGCCATGACTAACGTTTTGTGTCGGCCCCCATACATCGGAGTGTATAAGGTTGAGCTTGTTCTGGCTCCGGTTTCGCTCGTTTGGGAAACGAAGTCGGTGTTACTTCCCGAGCTGGCAGGCTTCACAAATTTGTGCCTTTCGGCCACTAAATTTGGGCAATCCGAACACTACCTGTTTCGATTGCAGATCTTGAAGCCGCTGGTAGTTGATGTGGCCTATCCGCTTATGCCACAAGTCGATGTCCGACTCGGATTTTTGTCCCTTCGCGAACATTGCGGTGCCGCCGTCAGTGGAATCGAGGATGAACATCCTCCCATCTCTGCGCCCTTGCGCAATCACACGGCCTTCTTCCTCAATGAAGCACCCGAGGTGTGTAAATCGAACCTCCATCCCTTGGTCGACGATCTATCCAACCGAGACCAAGTTCTTTGTGATTGTCGGAACGTGCAACACATTCATGAGTTTCCCTTTCTGCCCGACATGGCTAAGGGGGACTTCTCCGACATTCGCGATCGGATGCGGAGTGTCATCTCCAGTTGCGACTACTCCATGTTGTATTGGTTTTTCAAGGTACGAGAACCACTCCTTATGGCTCGGCATGTGGTTTGACGCGACGGAGTCTACGTACCACACCTCGTCGGATCTCGGGGTGCTCCATTTCATTGAGCTTGCTTCGTGTCTCGTCACGAAGGCAGACCCTTCTCTGGCTCTCCCGGAGTCTTCGGCGTAGTGCAATCGCTGCCGATTTCCCTTGTCGGTATGTCCGGAGCCATTTCCGGAACCGGTTCTCTCCGAATCGGCGCGCTTCTTCCAACACTCACTTTCCCTGTGGCCTTTCTTGGCACAGTACCAGCACTCCGCGATGGCCTTCCCTTGCCGGTTCTCATCGCTTCGACTCCCCCTGTTTCCGGAGGGTCCAGAGTTGCTGTCAGCATCACTTCGGTGGCTTCTTCCTTGATCTCGTCGGCCGCCTCCATTGCGCGCCGACTCGCCTCGTCCTCCACGTCCACGGGGCCTATCTCCCTCCATGTACAACATTCTACTGTCGGTGTGTGTGCTTGTAGACGCACCCGCGTGGTTCTCCTCTACCAGGAGCATTGACTGTAAGTCGAAAAAGGACGGCGTATTCTCCCGGGGACACACAGCCGTTCGGAACGCTCCAAACTTCGACGACAAACCTCTGAGACAGATCTGGACCATCTCGCTCTCCTCGATGTTCACCTCTATGGAGGCGAGGGAGTCGCAGATATCCTTGATCTTTGAGGTATAGTCTGCCACCGACAAGTCGCGTTGTCGTAGGTTGCTCAACTCCTGTCGGAGCTGAAGCTTCCTGGTTGTGGTGCTCGCGGCGAAAATCTTCTTTAGATTTTCCCATGCACCCTTCAGTGTCTTTGCATCCCGAACATAGCTCAATAGTTGTTCGCCCACACACGACACGAAGCAGTATAATACCCTGCTCGTCGATTGCTCCCACTACGGGAAGTCTCTGTGCGTCGATTCGGGTGCTGCGTCATTAGCTCCTTCGACATAACTCCAGTAGCCGTGCCCGAGCAGGTACTGGTGCATCTTGTAGGACCAAGACGCGTAGTTGGTTCTGTCGAGCTTCCCTGTTGGAAGCGAGCTCGCCATGCCTCTATCCATCGTTCTTCTTGTTCTTCTTCGTCAAGTTGTGTTGGTTGTAGAGAGGTTCTCAACCCTCGCACTCTGATACCATGTAAAAAGTAGTGTGCGGAAACAAGTATGAAGACCGAACAGAAGGAAGAAAACTCAGGTTTAATAGAGAGCTTGAGCTTACGCAGTATACGGGGGAGAGACAGAGAGAGAGTGTGAGAGAGAGAAAAAACAAGAACTATATTCAAAAAGGTACTCAATCTCTATTCACCACACTCTATACATATGTGTGTTCAATGAACACTTTTATACAAGTCCTAGAAGGACTGACCGAAGTACTGACAGTACTTCAATGCTCATTAAGAGCTCCTACAGTAACTCCCAAATATATTCCTCACGGAATATCTTTCCTAACGGCCTCCCGGTTTACGCACCGATCTGGCCCTACCTACGCACCGGTCTACGTACCGGTTTACGCATTCGGCCTAACCTACGCACCGGTCTGTGTACCGGTTTACGCATTCGGCCTAACCGATCGGTCCCAACCGATCCGGTCCTCGGCTTCTTCAGCCGATCCGGCCGATGTTGAGCTTGTCTCTCAACAGGAATGAAGTTACATGCCGAATTGTCGGCATAGGAGACGTGTGGTTGACAACACCAACCGGATTCAAGCTAATGCTGAAGGATGTTCAACACGTTCTAGAGGTTTTTCTGAACCTGATATCAGCCGGTCGGCTAGATGATGAAGGCTACACGGGTAGCATCCAGAACGGTGTTATGAATTTCAGCAAAGGGAGCCTGATTGTGGCTCGGGCCTGGAAGGTCAACACGTTGTACCTGATGAATGCCCGATTATGCCCGGAAGAAGTGAACGTGGCTTTCGACACTACCGGTGAGTTGTGGCACAAGAGGCTGTGTCACATGAACGAGAAGGGGATGAAGAGGCTTGCAGATGACAACCTCATTCCAGTGAAGAACGTGCACTTTGAGAAGTGCACTAATTGTCTAGCCGGTAAACAAAACCGGACCTCCTTCCGATCGAGGCCACCGATTAGACATCATGCACCACTGGAGTTGGTGCATACTGATGTGTGCCAAGTGGACACGAAGTCACATGCCGGATCGCAGTACTTCGTGACGTTCATAGATGAACACAGTCGGAAGCTGTGGGCCACACTTTTGAAGAAGAAGGATCAGGTGCTATCCGTCTTCAAAGAGCTCAATGCGAGAGTGGAAAGAGAAACTAGTCGGAAGCTGAAAGCGGTTCGAGCAGATAACGGAGGTGAATACTAGGGGCAGTTCGAGGAGTACTGTCGCTCGAAGGGAATCCGGCTCGAATTTACCGTGCCGAAGATGCCGGAACTAAACGGGCTGGCTAAGAGGATGAACCGGACCATAATGGAGAGGGTCCGGAGTATGCTAGCGCATGCAAAATTACCCAAGACGTTTTGGGCTAAGGCGTTGTCGATAGCGACGTATGTGATAAACAGATCACCCTCAGTGCCCTTTGGATGGAGACACACCGCAGAAGGTGTGGACTGGTAAGGAATTGTCCTACCGGCATCTGAAGGTGTTCAGGTGTCTCGCGTAGGTGCATGTTGCTAAGGACCGGAGAGGAAAGTTGGATCCAAAGACCCGGCCATGCATATTCCTCGGATACGACGATGATGAGTTCGGCTACCGAGTGTGGGATCCGGTTGACAAGAAGGCTTTCCGGAGCCGAGATATTATCTTCATGGAGGACAAGACTCTTGCTGATTGGGAGTCGGAGAAGAAGAGAATGAACTCCGATGAGATTCGGACCCACCCAGCTAAGAACCGGTTGACACTCGAGGAACCAACCGGTTACGGTGAGGATACCGAACCGGCAGAAGAAGAAGTAGAGGAAGCTGAAATCGGAACCGGCCAAGACCCCGAATCAGATTCGGATGAAGAACAAATAGTGGAGCCGGTTGCCGAAGGCCAAAGACGGAGATATCCTCTCAGAGAAAGAAGGGACCCCCGGAGATTTCCGGATGCAGAGCATGTGCTGCTGACTGATGAGGGAGAGCCGGAAAGCTTCGAAGAAGCGAAGGATGACACCCACGGCCGCAAATGGTTAAGTGCCAGGCAGGATGAGATGGATTCCCTGGATAAGAACCATACGTACGAATTGGTGGATTTGCCGAAAGAAAAGAGGGCACTCCGAAATAAGTGGGTGTACAAGTTGAAACCGGGAGATGCCGGCAAAACCCCGAGATACAAAACCAGGATCGTGGTGAAGGGGTTCCCGCAGAAGAAGGGTGTGGACTTCGACGAGATATTTGCCCCGGTAGTAAAGATGACTTCCATCCGAACGATGTTGAGCATAGCGGCAAGCATGGACCTCGAGGTAGAGCAGCTGGACGTGAAGACGACATTCCTTCACGGTGACCTCAAAGAGGAGATCTACATGCAGCAACCGGAAGGATTCATGGAGAAAGGGAAGGAGCACCTGGTTTTCCGGTTGAAGAAGAGCCTGTACGGACTGAAGAAGGCTCCCCGACAATGGTACCGGAAGTTTGACTCCTTCATGGCCGACCAAGGGTATCACAAAACGCAAACCGATCACTGCGTGTTTGTAAAGAAGTTCGAAGGAGGCGACTTCTTGATACTCCTTCTATACGTGGACGACATGTTGATCGTCGGACGGGACCAAGCCAAAATACGGATGTTGAAGAAGGCTCTCAACCGAACTTTCTCAATGAAAGACTTGGGCCCGGCAAGACAGATACTGGGGATGCACATCATCCGGGACCGATCAAAGAAGCAATTGTGGTTGTCACAGGAGAAATACATGACAAAGGTGCTTCAACTGTTCAACATGTTAGAAGCAAAACCGGTCGGATCGACACTCCCAGCAGACTACAGACTATCCGGTAAGCAAAGCCCGAAGACGAAAGCAGAGAAGGTGGATATGGTGAAGGTTCCATATGCCTCTGCCGTCGGGAGCTTGATGTACGCAATGGTGTGTACTCGGCTGGACATTGGATACGCAGTCGGAGTGGTGAGCCGGTTTATGAGCAATCCCGGCAAGGAGCATTGGAACGCGGTCAAATGGATACTTCGGTACTTGAAGGGCACTTCGAATATGTGTCTCCGATTCGGCTCCGGTAAACCTGAACTTGACGGTTTTACCGATTCGGACATGTCGGCTGATGTGGATACCAGCCGGTCTACATTCGGGTATGTAATGACATATGCGGGGGGAGCTGTTTCGTGGCAGTCGAGGCTGCAGAAGACGGTTGCGTTGTCAACCACGGAGGCGGAGTACATGGTGGCTGTGGAAGCCGGCAAGGAAATACTATGGATGAAGGACTTCATCGGAGAGCTCGATATCCGACAAGATGAATATCGGCTCTATTGCGACAGTCAAAGTGCCATCCACCTTGCTAAGAACGCAGCGTACCATTCTAGGACGAAGCACACCCAACGTAGCTATCACTGGATCCGGGAGTGAGTAGAAGATCGAGAGTTCACGCTGACGAAGATCCACACAGCCGAGAACGGGTCAGATATGCTGACCAAAGTACTCATACCCGACAAGCTGGATGCATGTCGGAAGCGGATGGGACTAGTAAGACATCCCATGTCGGAGTGAAGGGGGAGTTTGTTAGGAAACAGGTCCCTCCAGATGGGAAGTGAGAAGAACAGTGTTGATGAGCAATTCGGCCGAGGCCGAAACCGGATGTGGAGTATCCAACAATGGAAGACCAGGTGAGAACCGGATGACTAGTACCCGACAACGGCAGACCCGGTGAGAACCGGATGACGAGTACTCGGCAAGGAAAACCCAATGAGAACCGGATGTTGCAGGTCCGGTGAGAACCTCTCACCGGATGAAGGGACATATATGTAAATATGTTCCAGAGAGCCCACGAGGGCTATATTTTGTAAATAGCCGAAAGTCATATTAGTATAAATATGACCTAGGGCAAACTCTATGTAACACTCTTTTTTTTTTGTGTAACAACTGTACAAAGAAAGAGACAGAGAGAGTGATACAAAGCATGTCTTTGTTGTAACCGCCGCTAGGCGAAGATTGTGAGCAAGAGGTCGTTGCCTCTGTTTTCCCTGTTGTATTACTTTATAGAGTGATAGTTTGGAGTCTGTGGACTCCCGTGGTTTTTCCCTCTCAGGGTTTTCCACATTAATATCCTGTGTATTCTCTTTCTGTTTTGGTGTACTTGCCTCCATTCCCATTTCGTCTGTGTTTTGATTGTCATCAAGTGATCTACGCTTTAGTTGTGGCCGGAGATTAATCCACATATTTCACGTCATGTACAAGGTAAAGTACAATGCCGACGGTTCGGTTAACCGGTACAAGGCCCGGTTAGTAACGAAGGGATACGCACAGACCCACGACATCGAGTACAATGAGACCTTCATCCCGGTAGCGAAGATGATGACAGTTCGTGTGGTACTGGCGGTTGTTGCAACAAGGGGTTGGCATCTTCACTAGATGGACGTGAAGAATGTGTTTCTTCAAGGTGACCTTGAAGAACGGGTCTATATGATCCAACCTCCCGGCTTTCAGATGGAGATGAACAAGTTGGTGGTGTGCCGGCTCAAGAAGTCACTTTATGGTCTGAAACAAGCCCCCCAAGCTTGAAATGTGAAGATCACGCACCGGTTGCGTAAGATGGGGTTTGTGACCTCTAAATCTGACTCCTTGTTGTTCATCCGGCAAGGTTCGGACGGTCCGGTTTGCATCCTACTTTATGTTCAAGATTTAGTCATCACTGGATCCAGACTCAATGAAATCATCCGAGTAAAGTTCCAGCTATCAAACACATTTGAAATGAAGGACCTAGGGGACCTTCATTATTTTCTTGGGATCAAGGTGATCTGAACCCCCGCTGGCATACTACTCTCACAATGACACTATGTGTTAAATATGTTGTACAAGTTCGGCATGAAGGAGTGCCGACCTATCTCCACACCCCTGGACCGGAACCAGAAGCTTTGTCCCAACTCCGGACCGGCCTGCGATGAGAAACGGTTCTGACCAATTGTCGGAAGCCTGATATACTTGATGATCACTCGACCCGACCTCAGTTACCCGGTTGGAGTGATCAACCAGTTCATGTAGAAGCTGACCGTCGAGCACCTTCAGTGCGCACACCGGATACTCCGGTATGTGAGCGACATGAAGGACCAGGTACTGTTATACCGACACGGTATAGCTGGGAAGCTAGTCGGATATACCAATGCCGACTGGGCTGGTGATGCATCAGATCGCCGATCCACCTCCGGTTACGTGTTTTCTCTAAGTACTGCGGTTGTTCGTTGGAGCACCCAACACTGAGGCTGAGTACCGGGGCACTACCAATGCCACCTGTGAAGCCATCTGGCTTCGGCGACTGCTGCAAGACCTACGGATTGAGGTACTGACCCCAATCCTGATCTACTGTGACAACATGAGCAACATTCAGCTCACCAAGAACCCCATGTTCCATGCTCGGACGAAGCACATAGAAGTGCATTATCACTTCGTGCGTGAGCGGGTTTTGAGCGGTGAAGTAGAACTTCGGTATGTTTAGACGGATCGGCAAATTGCTGATATCTTCACCAAACCGCTCGGGTCGGACAAGTTGCAGCACTTCACCAAAATGCTTGGTGTTTAGCATCTCGACGTGCCGCACTTGAGGGAGAGAAAAGGAAAGGGAACGGATGGCACCAGGCAAGGAGACGGAGAGGAAGAAAGATCCAACAAAGGGGGAGACAAGAGGAAAAAGGAAGTCGAGCCGACCGAAGGAGTCGGCACATCCGAAAAGGTCGGAAGAAGTGGTAGCGGCGGCAGAGTCAAGAAGGACATAGCCGACCGATAGAAAACGGCCAAGACTCGGACGTGGTCCGGTGTGCTGAAGGGCCTGAAACCGGAAGATGAGTTGGAGAACACCGACTCGAGCAAGAGCTGGAACGAATCAAAGGAAACCGATTCGGTTCAAGATTCGGAGAAGTCGGATCAACTAAAGGCCAAGGGGACACAGATGTAGCGGAAGTCAACGCCAACACAAAGGAACCGACGGGTCGACAAGTGTCGGAGTCGTAGCAGCGAGGGAGCTGAAATGGGCCTGTTGAGCAGACAAGCCGACCGAGGAGGTTGAGGTGGGTAGAACCAGAAGGGTCACGACAAACAAGACCGGACCGGACGAGGAACGCGAGCGAGGCGGAGCAACGCCAGAAGGAGCCGGGTAGAAGAACCGGCTGCCGCGGACACTAACACCACGATCTGACCTCAAGTTGAGCTTGAGGGGGAGTGTTGAGCGAGCAAGCTCAACCGGATCTGGATCGGCTGAATAAGCCTGAGCTGGATCAACATCCGGAAGGATGAGTCGGATCGTTATCCGGATGGTATCCGGAAACAACCGGCCGGTTCGGGGAGCCAGATCAGAGAGCCAGATTCGAGCAGGAACCGTAAGCCTTGTAGTAGCCTAGACTACTAGGTAATCATTGTCTTGTAGTTAGTGTCAGTCGCCATGTGAGCATTGAAGTACCAGTCAGTACTTCTGTCAGTCCTTTATGGACTTGTATAAATAGTGTTGTTTAGCACGTTGTATGCACAGAGTTTTAGAGTTAATTTTTAAATATAGTTCTATGTTCTACTCTCTCTGTCTCTCTTGTATATACTCTGTGTTTTATGATTTTCCATTAAACCTTCATCTCATTTTTTGTTGCTATCCGGCTGAGCCAGTTCTGTCTGACGCTTCCGCACATTAACATTCACACAACCCTTCTACCCGAGCGGTTTGGGTAAGTCGAGACGTAGTCTTCAACGAGTCCACATCCTGGTACGCACCAGAGACAACTTCAACTCCGACTCCACTTGACCCGGAATCCACTAAACAAGAGGTAGAAGATGGAGATCTCTTCGAACACATGTTCGAAGAAAGTCCAATTACGACAAGGCTTAGTCAAGCACAAGAGCCCCCGCGCAACCCAAACACGTCGCGGCCAAGTACGACCTTGGACAAAGGCAAAGGTAAGATGCCCGAATACGAAGTCGACCACTCCGACGACAGTGATTCGAATGTGTCGGCTCCCTCACTAGAAAGTGAGTTTGGTGTACCTATCATGCAGACACCCGAAGTAAAGAAGGCGCTCACATCGGCGAGCGAAAAACTTTGATACTCTTTTAGAGAGAAGAATCCTGTCACTCGGTTCGGCTACAACAAGTACATGGCCCATCACTATGCCTTCGCGATCAAGGTAGTGGCCGAAGAAGAGCCCAAGAGCTCCACCGAAGCGGCTCATAACCCACGATGGGTGGAAGTAGTCGACATTCACCCACACACTACAAGCCTTCGTCACCGGCTTGAGGGGGAGGAACCAAGATTGCCACGACGAAAAAAGTCGAAGGCCGGACGGAAGCACACGAAGCCCACGAAAGCCAAAGCGGATGTCGGACAACTCACACTTGAGCTTGAGGGGGCGTGTTGAGAGATCAAGCTCAACTTAAGTTAGTTATTTAGTCTACCATGTAACTCCGTAGCTACCTAGATAGAATTTAGTTAGGAGTGTTGACTATAATGCCTTAAATAGGACCTTGTACTTAAGTGGGATATTCTAGATCCTCCACTCCTAAGTACATTTAATATAGGACTTACACCTTAGTACCTATATTCTACTCACACATGTGCACCTTTCCACATGAGATGTATATATACCTCATTGTGGGTATTTTTGTATCTTGATGATGATAATGCTAATTTAATATAGTTACTCATCCCCTATCTTGTGTTGTTCATAAGTGTATCTTCCTCTCTCTCTTCCTCTCACACACATACACACACATATCACTTAATCTTCCACTTAACTTAATCACATAATTAGGTACTAATTAACCCGTAGTTAATCACCTAATTCTTAACACTTTTATTCATGGGAATTTCATATGCTAAATAATATCTCCCAAGGTCCTCACCTTACCCCTTTTACTTTATTTCTACCATTGGACCCACTACAACACCGACATAGTGTAGTAGTGACATTATTGATTATGATACCATAGAAGTGTTTTTCAAACACATTTATTAATATAATTGTGTGTTCTTACCAAAAGAGAAAGAGAGAGAGAGAGAGAGCATATGGAAAAATCCAAAGGGAAACTTTATTAATAATGATATAATTATTGACCAGGATTTGGAACAAAGAATATGTTAGGAATATGTCCCTCCTATGGGAGGAGCCGACTGTTTGGCCGAGTAAAAGCCAACAGTCGAAGACATGGAGAAGCCAACTGGTCAAGCTAAGGGCCGATAGTCGAAGACATGGAGAGTCGACTAAGAGAGAGTCGACTGGGAGAGTTGATACTAAGTGGTCCA
Source organism: Azolla caroliniana (assembly GCF_043228905.1). Classification (NCBI taxonomy): domain Eukaryota; kingdom Viridiplantae; phylum Streptophyta; class Polypodiopsida; order Salviniales; family Salviniaceae; genus Azolla; species Azolla caroliniana. Next base: position 7,059,411 of record NW_028230449.1, on the reverse strand, counting down.
AGTCGAAGACATGACTGACTAGTCAGGCCGATTGGATAGTCGACATAAGAGTAAACTTGTCGAATCAACTAGTCGATCAGTCGACTGATTAATTGTTATTGTTATTACTATAGTAATAGGAGTGATAATAATTGCGACTACATTTGTAAGTAGCCCATATCGTGTATAAGTATAAATACACCTAGGGCAACCATTATGTTGATGATGAAGAATAGAGTTTCTGTAGTTGTAGTGCAGAACTATAGAACAGAAGATAGCGTAAGAGAGCGTGTGAGCGGTGCCATAGTTGTGTAACAATAGATGCCAAGAGCCTTGTGTGGTTGATACACTCTGTAGAGAGAGTGTTGTAATCCGTTCTCTCTTGTATATCTTGGATATAGTGGATATCTGTTCCCGTGGTTTTTCCCGTTTAAGGTTTCCACGTAAAACCTATGTACTTTGTGCACTCTATTCTGTGTATTTGCTGTTTTCACGCTCTATCTATACATTTCAACATATCTTCAATCTCATCCCAATAGAATAAAGATAAAATCCAAACCAAAATCGAAATTGAAATTAGGACCTTGTCAAGCTTGGGGAGATTATGCAATTGAGGTGCTTGTGCTTTAATTTGGAAATTTCTTTTTTATTCACTTTTAATTGGCACACAACATGTGATGCCCTCTTTTTAAATTGTTATCATGAGGAAAAATAAGTGTGGGAAAGTCATATTTAAACTCACTCTCCATGGGCTTTTACCTGTGAAACATGTGGGGCAGTTCACTTTATTTGACAAAGCTCTCTTAAGAAGATAATTCCATAGGATGCAAGTTGAAAATGATAAACAACAAATTGATTTCCATACTATTAAAATGATGACATTAAGCTTAAGGGGTTTCGTATGTCTAGTTTTTTATTGTGATAATATAGCAATATAAAGGGTTATATTATCTTCTTAGGAGGGTCAATTTATCTACATGTCCCCATTAATTTCATGATAACATGTAAATTACTTCATTGTAGACATGATTCAAACTACACAGGAGAGATAATGCAAGAAACCAATTTTGACAAGAATGTTGCTAATTAAATTGTAGGTGTTCTATATTAGTTGGATTAGCTTGTTCGGCAACACGAGATCATTAACATTTGGTTGTGTGGTAGTTTCGTTTGGCAACTTGGCCCTCATAATTGGAGGATGCAAGTGAATGTCATTCGTGTAAATTTTACGCAAGCTCTCTGACTCTCTCCCTCTCTAACACACACACACACACACACACACACACACTCACAAGAGTATAACCACAAGGCAAAGCTATCTGTTAGAAGAAGTAAAGAAGCCACGGTCATGAGACACGAGCCAAATTATTTTTTCCACTCTCTGGAGGTTTGACTTGGTATGAAGTTTGACCGAGAAAAAGTCATTGTGGCTGACTAGGCGTATTATTTATATGTCCCCGCAGCACTCCTCCAACTAAGAAACAAAATTTCGCTCTGCTCACAGAAAACACACACACACACACACACACCATCTCTTTCCACTCACCACTCACTCAGAGACTCAATCATCATCACCATGTCCGCGGCAATTCATCCGATCCACACGAAACATAGTATTCGCACAGATGCCTGTCCCACACTCCCTTGCGATCGATTCCTGGGGAGCTGCCATCGCCCCATAGTTGGCCCATCCTCTATTAAAAGTCGCATCACTGCCCGCATATCCTACCCCATCCATGGCCATGAAGTCCTGCACATCATGGCACAATCTAATGAGATACCGACTTCCTCTGAAATTAGCTATGGCAACAGATCATCGACGGCGGCTTCCAATATTATAGCAGATCGATGGCGTGAGTATCATGGTTGCAACCAGTGGCAGGGTTTGCTTGAGCCCTTGGACCAAGCGCTGAGGGAGGAGATCATCAGGTACGGAGACCTCGCTCAGCTCACTTATGACGCGTTCGATTGCGAGAGGAAGTGTTGCATTTACGAGGAGGCTGAGCTCCTGCAATTACATGCGAGGCTCCCCAATAGGGGCTACAAAGTGACAAAATACATCTATGCGGCGCCGGAGGTGCATCTACTGCCGGATTGGCTGCGGAAATGGCGGCACAAGGAAGAGAATCACGAAGACGGACAGGGTTGTTGGGTGGGGTTCATCGCGGTGATGGAGGATGAGGAGGAGATTAGGAGGATAGGGCGGAGGGATGTGGTGGTGGCATGGCGTGGTACCGTGACAAAACAAGAGTGGTTAGAAGATATGGACGGGGCTCTCATCGAGCTGCCGGAATACAGAAACGGGGTTGGGGCCGACATTCACAATTGTGATGTTCCCCTTGATCATGTGGGAGTAGAGCGTGGCTTCTGGACCCTCTATGCATCGGGTGAACATAGTGCACGGGAGCAAGTAACCGATGAGATCCGGCGCCTCATTTCCATCTACGGATCCCATCCTCTACATGAGGTGAGCATCACCATCACCGGCCACAGCCTGGGTGGTGCCCTGGCTTTAGTGTCTGCCTACGACGTGGCCTCCCTTGGCCTCAACTCCTCTGCCGACGCACCCATCTCCGTCATCTCATTCGCGGCACCTCGAGTAGGAAACGCTGCCTTCAAGCGCCGGCTCCACGAAGACCTTAAAGTCAATGTGTTACGCGTGGTTAACGCCCACGATATTGTGCCGAAAGTCCCCGGGATCTTAAGTCATGAAAAGGACAGGGCATCGGCACCCGACACCGTCCACATGAGTGGCGGTGAGCCATCGTGGCACAGGATTCTCGATACTCTGTTACACGTGGCACACTCTTCGTACATCCACGTGGGTGTCACCCTCCACTTGGACAACCGTCATTCCCCGTTCTTGAAACCCTCAGCTAGCCTTGCCGATGCACACAACCTTGAGGTCTATTTACATCTTCTTGATGCATATCGTAGTACAGACGAACCGTTTGTGGATCAAAGAAGAAGTAACTCTCCAGTGCACTATATTGGGCACACAAATAACCTCCACTCTCTTTCGGACAGTCTTCTACATCTCTACGTTGACTTCCTCAATCGCAACCTTGCACTCGTCAATAAGAGCTCCAACTTATTGCTCGATGACCTTCAAATTCCTCCCCATTGGTGGACAACATTCGTGACATCAAGAAACTCTACACTATAAACGACCTTATAAAGAGTCATAACCCCAACCTAGCTCATCTTATAATTAGGATAAGGCTACAAAATATCGGCCCATGGGTTTACTCTAATAACTCTTACATGGTTGATTGTACGTCCACAACCTTGGAAATTTGGGTTGGTTATACTTCCACAATTGGAAAAACTTAAACTACTATCACACATTCCAACAATGTTTGGATAACCAATTTACATTAGGGCCATGGCCCATGAATATATGCTCTAATCAAATTCTCTTCAATCAGACAATCGTTTATCAATGTATTGTGTATGTATTTGTTGTGTCATACACTAATATATGCCTAACACATTGAAATCAACAAAAAGAGAATTATTAATGTTCAATTAATACTTTATCATTGGAGAGGAAATAAGTATTAAGTACTCTAATAAATGACCTAACTCGGACGTATTTCATTTGAATAGAAAATGTTTCACATTTGCTATATGATGTCACTCATTACTACCACTATCACATTGGACAAACATAGAGAGTGAAGTAGGATCTTATGAAGCTGAAGGTTGTGGCCTTAAGTCACTCAAAATGTGCATGTGCAATGGACTAGTATAAGTGTACATGAATGATGGGGTATTAGTGAAGGGTCAAAGTCTGAGGATACATGAGTAAGTGAGCACAAGATTGAGGATGGAGTGATTTGACTAAAAATCTGGGGAACACAAATTTAATTCATTATGGGTGGCAAGAGGTGTGCCCCAATAGAGATAAAACAAAAATCATGGGTTGGGGTCCATATACTCAAGCAAATGTTCTAGTACAAAAAGGATAAATCTTGAATGTAACTCATTGAATGTGACATTGATATGAAAGACCAATACGAAATTTTTAGTCTTCAAGTGAGCAGTGCAATATTAAGTCATGGCCTTATTGAACCAAGACCCCTCTAACAAAACGACCCCTCTAACAAAATTTGGAGAGTTTAGGTGGAATTATCAACACCCTCGTGTCTAGTGTTATAAAGTCTTCATAGAAATGTCCTCGCTTCTTGTAATAATTGCTCTACTGCTCAAGTTTAAAGATAACTTTTGTGATTAAGATAAGCAACTACTTATATCAATAGAGTCTATAGCCTTCAATAAGATTCTTATTCAAAGTCTACTTTTGTAATGATACATGGAATGAACAAATGCCCATTGACGAATTTTAAGGAGGTCTAATGAGTAATGTTTGTTATGTCCCTATTAGAAGATCACGCCGGAACATGCAAAAGGAAAAAAACTTGGGACAAAATGCTCTTAGATTAAGTTTGCAACTCAAAAGATTACAACAGTCACCAAATTTAGACAAAACCAAAATCAGAATTAGAATTTTTATCGTCCATGAAGAGGCCAATTTTGACCTATGGGACCAGAGTATACATGTGTTCTTGATATGTGTCTCCTTCCTAAGAAGGGGTATTCATACATTGAAGCACAAAGTCTCTATGTGTGAATAAAGCACACATATGAGCTCAACCTTCTCGGTGGTGTCTTAAGTATGGCACTTAAGTTATCACTCCCTCTTAGTATGTCAGCATATCTTGAACGAATTGCACTATATGTCGAGCATGTGAAGAGCAAGTGACATTCATCCTCTACCATGCCTTCGTTGCATACTTTGCACGTCTTCAAATTAGTTACATTTTGATACCATGATGCAACTTCAATACCTAACATTTGAGATCGAGTGCGAAATAGTGTAAGGGCTCTACGAGCATTACTACTCATATTGGTAATGAGATAAGTTTGGATACGATCAATAAGCATTCTTGCTTTATATTGAGACCAACATTGAGGGTTGACATTTGCAATGTAGTATTCTAGCTTTGTCATGTTAGCATCTTCCCACTTCATCCTTAATGATTCGACCAACCTTTCCTCAATCATTACATACTGCATAACATTTCCCGAAAGCTCTAAAAAATCATCCAAACCCCATCTTCTAAGCCATTTCCTTATTTCAACAACCCAACTGGATGAGAGAATCTTACTTTTATGATTCCTTTGTAGCTTACATCCAACATTCCAAGCAAGATGTGGTAATCGATGATTCGGCATATTCTTGACTTTTGTAATGTATTTATATACTTTTTGGAGTGTCAATAGTTCTATGGGTCGAACACCTGTTTCCAAGAGCATAACATGGTAAGAGGTAGTGCATTTAACTCCTAATTGTCTCCTTAAAAACATCTTTTGAATTTTCTCAATCTCATTCCATGCATTAAGAGAGATGGTGCCACCTCATACTTCTACCCCATAAAGCAATACTTGAGTTACCATGACATTGAACAACATTAGTTTTACTTTCCCATCCACAAGTATTACTTTGGTTTCATTGATTCTCCAAAAAGTAATACGATTTCCAATCGGCTTGGAGCCTAGAATCAAAGCATGCACTCCATTAATTTGTGGTAGGTACATCAATACCAAGATATTTAAAGCCTTGAACAAATTGTTTATGTTCACCTCTATATGTGAGCATAGGGTAATGATGAGGTTGGATGGTTTGCACTACCATCATTTTTGTTTTCTCCACATTCATTGCTAGTCCACTACTATGGCTGACTGTTGTCCGCCGTATTATAACGCTTTTGCTTCTACCCACTTTGTGCAGTAATCCGTGGCTATGAGAATGTACTTATTGCCGGTTCGCGCCGCTGCTGGCGTAAAGGGACCGACAAAATCCAGACCCCATTGTTGGAATGGATCAAGTGGAAGAACCGGTTGGTGCGACATCCATGCGAGCTCCGTAGGTTGCCCCAACTGTTGACATAGATCACATTGCCTATAGTATTGATACGCGTCTTTCTATGTAGTTGGCCACCATAAACACGTTCGCGTTCACAAGTGGAAGGATTGAGCATTCCACTTGTAGAATCTTCTTGAAACTATCCAAATATACCCTCTCTACAAAAATTGGATGCACTAGTATCACATGTTCCACAACTTGATTAGAATTTACAAATATAAAAATACATGATAGGTCTACGAGTGGAGATCATTAGAAATCATGCAAGTCTGGACGTGTTGATAAGTTAATGTAGGCATAATAAAGTTCAACAATGGCTCAATATGTCACTAATGTGCGACATGGGAAACACTAAGGTAAAGACTTATATTAATTTGGTAAGTTTTACAAAAATATGAGGTGTACTTGTATCCACACTAATAAAATGAGTTATAATTTATACTTTGACCCATATGTGCATGTATATAATAGTGGACCATGTAGGATAGTGCAGTTTAGGATAATGTGATTGGAATAACTAACTTATTAAAGTATTCAATACTTCTATTTAAAGTTGATCTAATCTATTCCTCAATTTGTTCGTATGGGATCAAACCATATGTATATAATTGTGGACAATGTAAGACAGTGAACTTTAGGATAATGTGGTGGAAATAAAAAACCTATTAAGGCTTTCATACTTGTATTAAAAATTGATCTACTCTATTGCTTAGGTGATTCACACAGGATCAAACTCCGAACGATAACACTAGTGGAACTACAAGCGTATAAAAATATGCGGATAACGCTAGTGGAACCATTATCAACACACTACACAATCTAAGTAGTAATGGAATAGAAACATAATAGTTTTAACAATAGAAGACAAAGGTCCATAATAACAACATGGACAGTCATGACAACAATTCTACAACCATGTCATGTTAAGGTAAACTTGGACCAAAATCAGCCTAAATTTAAACTAATTCATGTTTCTTCATAAATTTGGTAGTCAGCTATGCACGCGGTGGAACCAATGTCATAAGTCTACTAACCAAGTAAAGAAGATTATAAAAAATAGAATCCACCAAGTAAAACCCAAAATTTGTATTAATAATGTGAAATCCAAACATATCGTCAATGTCATTTTCTTCATAGAGTCTATTACATAGCAATCAATTCATCAATTTTATTTTCTTCATCATCCTGTGTAGAAGTCTCTTCGGCTATACGTGCATTGGCTTCCCTTGTTAGCCGAGCCAATGAAATATCTTCTATAAGCTCATCATCAAGCTCTACTAGCCCGCCCGGCTAATGGAGGAATAGGCTCTCGCGAAGCAGGTTGAAACCTTTCTGTATCGGCGAGGTTCTTTGCACCGACCTCCTCGTCTTGGTCTGGGCATTCCCACAATGCCTTAATCCTCATGTTTATAAATATAACCTGCTCCTCGTCCTTCTCCAATGCAATTGTGTTTCTAAAGAGCTTCAATGCACATGCAAACGTCGTTCTTGTGAAGAAAGTAATAAGAAGAATTAGTTCTCAAACAAAAAAGATTCGGCATTGGTTATCTCAAGATCGTTACCCTAGTTCGTGGAATACCTGTGCCAGAAAAGAGATCTAATATCCAATCTCCTTCGATAGAAAACATCTCAATCAAGCGCATCATAAGTCGTTGAAGTTTTTGGTATGGGTTGACAAGTCCCCATTCTATCGTGGCGACATGTCACAATTTCCGTGTCACTGCTTGATATACCAGCAGATTTGAACCTCCCACTTCATTAGAATGCTCCTTGATTCTTTGTTTCTTAATTTCATCGAAGTAGCCAACCGTGATGTATTCAATGGCGTTAACGAACTGAACGGTTAGCCCCCTATTTACATTGGTTTTTATCCTATAAAAAATAATACATTGAGTTAAGAATAAATTGAACAATCTTAAGAAATGCAATATAGTGAATGAAACCTATAAATAATCCTTACCATGCAATGTTCTCGATGCCATGGCAACGAGATCTCAAAGCTTGAGCTACCGAGTACCCTTGGTCCTTACTATGAAAGACAACTATTCTCCACAAGGATGTAGTTGTTAGCTCAACAAAATCCTTGACCATCTTCTCCAAATGTTTAAACCTAAACAGTTCATCATCGTATGATGACCCAGCCATTCGAAATCCGTAAGGAATATCCGCAATCGTTAGTGTATATTCCTTCTTTGGCACCTTTTGGATCATGTCAACGACATCGCCACAAACCACATTGTAGTAAAGATCTCTCGTAATATCTTTTTTGTGGCTAAATTTTTTAAAGGAGCCATCTTCCTCCATTTCGTACGCCTTGACTAAGTGACGATCCTTTTCTTTTCTGGCTCTCTCGAGATGTGCAAGGAAGGATGTCGGAAAATCGTGTATATCCTAAACTTCTCCTTGTTTCTTGCCACGACACGGTTTCTAATAGAAGCAATAGGACATCAAGTTTTATTATACAAACTCTACATATGATGAAAGCGTAATGAAAAACCACCAATACTAACCCAATCCTTGAATGCAATAAAATACTCCGATAACGCCTTATATGAAAACATTAGAGGATAATCCTCGGTCACTTGTTCCCAAGTTATACATCCAAGTTGTTTCATCATAACTTCTTCGATCTTCATGTACACCTTATGACTGTGAAATTAGAAAATGAGATTAGAACTTTGAATTGCACCATATAGACATCAATATCTGTATTTGAAAGACTTACTTATTGAACTCAGTGACCATTTCTTCAAGGCTTAAATCTTTGGCCACAACCCTTGACAAAACAAACACAAGAAGTTGCTCATCCTTAATACCTTGCATCGCTCTCCACAGAGATAGCTTCATGTTGTCAACCGCTTCTTCAATTGTCAAGTCAATTTTCTTCGCCGCTTGTGACTTTAATTCTAGTTGAGGGTCAACCTTACGCCGTATCGAGTTCAAGTATAAAACACAAACATAATCTAGGAGCTCGATACGCGGTATCGAGTTCCTCTGTAAAAGAGTTACATAACACAGGAACTCGATACGGCGTATCGAGTTCCTGTTTAAAACACAAACATTATACAGGAACTCGATACGGCGTATCGAGTTCCTATTTAAAACGCAAACATAATACAAGAACTCGATACGTTGTATCGAGTTCTTGTATAAAACACACATATTATACAGGAACTCCATACGACGTATCGAGTTCCTATTTAAAACGCAAGCAAAATAGAGGAACTTGATACGACGTATCGAGTTCTTGTTTAAAACGCAAACATAATACAGGAACTCGATACAACATATCGAGTTCCTGTATAAAACACACATATTATACAGGAACTCGATACGGCGTATCGAGTGCATGTTTAAAATGCAAACAAAATAGAGGAACTCGATACGTCGTATTGAGTTCCTGTATAAAACCTAAACATCACACAAGAACTCGATACGTCGTATCGAGTTCATGTATATTGTTTGTGTTTTATACAGGGTTTTATACATGCCATGAGTTTTGTGGTTGTCTGGATGCTTCAAGCATTGCAAGTTAAGCGTGCTTGAGCCAGAACAGTACTGGGATGGGTGACCTCCCGGGAAGTCTTGGTTACATCTACGATAGTAATGGGTTCGGGAGGGCCCATTGCTATCAAGAGTGGACATGCTCTGTATTCGAGCGGTATACCGACCCGCACTCCTTGCAAATCCGTAAGGCAAACCCTAACGGTGTATCGAGTTCCTGATGCTAAAACATATTTACAAAAATGTCCACAGTGTCAGAGGCTTACCTGGAGTCCTAGCGCTCGATTTTCTTTGAAGAATGGTTGATATTTGTCGATTTTTAGGCGGAGATCTCGCTATCGTGCTTCGTGCTCTGTGTGCTCTTGTGTTTCATGTGAGTGAAATATGACGAGGTCTTCCTATTTATAGGGATTGACCATAGTGGTGAAAGTAACCACAGTCAGCTTAACCAGGGTTGGCAAACGTGAGGTTAGTTAATTAGTAACCATAGTCACATTAACCTGAGTAACTTATGATTGCATTAAGGATTACAAAGTCAAACTAACATATTGATGAATATTTTATAGTCAAAATAACTTACAATGACTTTGAAGGTCATGAAGGAAACAATGACAGAGGTTCATGAATGAGCCAATGATTGATTACTAAAATCAACATTTTTATGACTCTTAATTGCTTTGTATTAAAGATGTGGGCATGAATGAACCAATGATTGAAAAGTCTTATATTTAAAATGGTGGGCATTAATGACCCAATGATTGAGAAGTTCTATATTAAATATGGTTGCCATTAATTAACCAATGATTTTAACTTTAATCCAACATATATATGGCATGGTAATGATTGTAATTATATTATACTTGATATAACTTCATATAGACTAGTTTAAGTAATTATTAATATGTTAAATACAATTACTATATTAAAAATAATATTTTTTATATATTGTATTAATATAATGTTAAATAATATAAACATTATATTGAGGGAGCTTCTGTAGAGAGAGGAGTTTATGTTTTGAGAGGAGTTTAGGTTAGAGAGGAGTATATGTTTAGAGAGGAGCTTATTAGTTTTTTGCCTTAGCCTAAGCACATAACTTAAAGAGCTCTGTCCAGACCTTAAGCCATGAGTGAAGATTCATCGTTCTCGATTGAAGAATATTGTTTGCCATCAGACTCTTCATTTTCTACCGAAGAATATTGTTTGTTGACAAACTCACCATTTTCTATTGAAGAATATTGTCTGTTGACAGACTCACCATATTCTATTGAAGAGTATTGTCTGAGCTCATCTTCACCTACAACGAATGTGAATAATGACACATGTGAAGAGTTCTCTATTGAAGAATACAATATTAATAAAGATACGGAGAATGAAGGTAGTGCCAATGAAACATCGAATATCATGGGCGATGGTCACAACAAAGAATTGGATAGTAACAAGGTTAACACCAACTTCTATGCAGGAAGAGAAATCTGGAAGCCCTATGCATATTAGAAGAATTCCACGAAGAATTCGTCTGGCTAGATTTAACTTGGTGACATCAGATAAACATATTGGATTTGATGTCAAAAAAATATGTTGTGCTCGTGGTTGTATGTCTATGATTGGAAAATCAAAGTTGCGAGAATTAAGGCAATACTATTTTTCGATGACTGGTGATGAGCAAGACACTTACCTAGGGTCACATATACAACTAGTGTTTGAAAAATGTACGGGGATCAAAGTATCATTCGAGTATTATATCTTCCATGCACAACAGATATGTAGAGTTGCATTCAAAATTGCGTTATGTGTTAGTAACATGCGGCTACATAGAGTACAACAACGTCTACTTAGCGGGGATCAAATGCTCAATTGTAAAGAGGTTCCAAGTATGAAAGGTGCAATTGGAAGACATGTTATTGGTTGGATGAAAACTTACTTTCAGTTAAATTGTGAAGTAATGCCCACCACAGGTAGGATGCACCTTTCTGATAATTACACACGTCGGGAAGTTTATGATGTCTATCGATCTGATATGGTGGGCTCACATAATAAGTCTGTCACATATAGCCAATTCACAAGATTATGGAGAGCTCGGTTTTCAAATGTTATCATTCCACGTAAAGTACGCATGGGGTATTGCTCCATTTGTGCAAATCTTAAAAGTTTGGCTAAAGGTGCAAAGACATCAATGCAAAAGGATATGAGTAAGAAGTTACTACAAGAGCATTGTGAGGCACAATCATTAGAACGAAAGAAGGCGATGCATCATAGAGAGATGTGTTTGAAGAGGCCCGAACAATGCATGTGCTTAATGATAGATGGCATGGACCAGAAGAAGATGTGCTTGCCGCATATGCGGAGGCTCCCCAAAGACGTCAATGATGAGTGCCTTGTTCAAATGCACTTGGTGGGATGCTTGGTTTATAATAGGTCTGTTAGACCTCACATCTTCATTACATACCCCAATGTTCACAATGACCCTAACCTAACAGTTACAGTGATTCACCGAGTTTTGATGTCTTGGGGCCAACCTTTCCTCCCTGCTCTATACATTCAATTGGACAATACTGCTAGAGAGAACAAAAATTCAACTGTGTTTGGCTATCTAAGTATGTTGGTCAACCAAGGATTGTTTAGGAAAGTGAAAGTCAATTTTCTTTTGGTTGGCCACACACATGATCATATAGATAAGATGTTTAGCACATTCTCTAGACAGTTGTCTCGGCATGATGCTTTCACATTACCTAAACTATTTGATGTCATTTGTGATGCATATACACCATGCCCAAAAGTGTTACACTTGAAGGAGGTATATGACTTTAAGAGATATATATTAGAGGGGGGTGTTGGGAATGTTAAAGTGCTTGCCCAGTTAAACAATATAAGCTTCAATCACATTTTTATGATAAAGAAAAATGAAATAAGTGGTTCTACACTTTTTTATGCTAAACAATATTCATCTTCTACAACATGGGAACCTGAAGGTGGTTGCCAAGTATTACTTTGTATGCCGAGTACAATTGTCCCTGGAGCTAAGCAAATGCTAATTGAGAAGAAAGGACAATTGCACAGTGACTTGGTATCGAAACAAAAACGGTTATGGCTCCAAGCCTTAGAAGAAAAAAGAAAGCATATTGAGGCCGCCAAGAAATATGCCGCACAACAAGACACGTCATGCTGGGATGTATTTTATAGTGATAAGAAAGGAATTATAGACAATTGTGTATTTGGTGATAATTGGAATTTGGAAAAGCCATTCACATGGTCGCTGCAACACGATCGTGTAAATAGAACTCCGGAGCAACCAACAAATGCGATTAATGACAATTTGGTCCATCCACAACAAAGAGACATTTATGTAGGACCAAGGATGACCAAAGCAGCCGAAGCTAGATGGCAAGGCAATTTACAAGAGCTCACGGCGGGGATGTTGATTGCAACGCCGGTTGATGAGAATTCACATGGCCACCAATTTTGGGTTGGTAAAATTCTAGAAGTGCTAATGCGTGAAATAGAAAACACTATCAAGTCTATAAACGTTCATTGGTACAACACTAGAAGTGCAAATGCTTTTATAGGTAAGTATACATTGGAGATGATTGAATGCCCAACAAGAAGGGGAGGTAGGAAGAGGAAGCGAAACATTCATAACACCTCTACCCTTGATATCTCTGATGTGGATATCATCGTGTACGACTTCACACTTACAGAAGCCGGACGATTAAGGAAGTCAACAATAGATATAATAAAAGAAAAATTACCAGGTCTACAAGGTGGCTTGAGTCAAAGGCAAACGAGATCTGCTACATATAATCTAGAGTCAAACCATTTGGTTTATGACCAAGATAATGCACTGATTGGTACATTTGAGGAGGATGAGGAGGAATCGTCATTGTATATTAGTTATAGTGGTGATTCTCCGTAAAGGAATGATCATGAATGTATTTTTGGCTAAATTAAGTGTAAGTACATTCCACTTGTAACAAATCGGGTAATATAAAAGCATGTGTTTTGAATTCTTATGATTTCTAAAAAATCGTTTCTTATAAAATAACATTGGTTGTAAAGTTTGTGATATAAATTGAGAATGTAACTTTTTGAAATTCCTCTTTTTTTAGTTACTTCTAAATCACGAAAATAGTGGATTTTTAACCTTTTTCATAGTATGTTTGAACATGTATGATACTGGTATCAATGTGTTTTGTAAAATCATTGAAAAAGCCCTAAAATCAACCAAAATTTTCCTTATCCTTCCATTTATGCGTGATCCTTCCACTTGTGAACGCGAACATGTTCATAGACTTGCTTGGCATATTTTTCGGGCCGTAACATCGCCCGGGTAATGGCCCCCCGCCGTACCGAAATGAGCTTCGCACATAACGACTTCCTTTTCATCTTGGCGTATCCCGCGTCACCAGATCCCATCGTTGCCCTTGTGGTAAAGAACTCCTTCGACCAGGAAAAGGTTACGATTGCGGACAGCCAGGCGTTTCCTTTCATCCGTCCTTAGCTATGGAGGTGGTGGTGTCGTGGTAAAAAAGTACGTCATTTCCACCAGCCAACGATCCGAAAAATTCGTTTTTGCCTGCGATGCCATAGTCATGATCCTTAGAATATCAGCGTCAGGAAAGTCATCATCGTCCCTCACCACATTATCGCCATTATCCACTCTGCTTAAGGAATCAGCTACAACATGCTTTGTGCCCAACTGATGTTGAATTGCGAAATCGAACTCCTGGAGCAACAACATCTATCTAACCAGCTTCCCTGTCAGTGCTTGTTTCTCAAGTAGATGTTGGGATTACGGTCCCTCCGGATGGGATGTCCGGAGATGAATGACGGCAAGCCCGGTTGCGGTTACGGAACCGGATGATGAAGAGTACCCGGCATGAAGCCGGATGACGAGTACCCGGATGCGGATCCGGATGATGAAGAGTACCCGGCATGAAGCCGGATGACGAGTACCCGGATGCGGATCCGGATGATGAAGAGTACCCGGCATGAAGCCGGATGCTGAAGAACCCCGGCTACGGAGCCGGATGATGAATGTACCCGGAGAGAGATCCGGATGCGGGGACATATTTGTGAATATGTTTGCTAAGAGCCCTTGAGGCTATATTTGTAAATAGCCCGAAAGTCATATATGTATAAATATGACTTAGGGCAAACAGTTTTATGTTGTTGCTCATTTTATGTTTTCAGCCGAGAGAGCGAAGTGTGAGCAGCCGAGAGAGAGAGAGAGAGAGAGAGAGAGAGAGAGAGAGGAAGAGGTCGACGCCTCTGTGTATTGCCGCCGCCTGTGGCGAAGACAGTGAGCTCAAGGTCGTTGCCTTGAAGCTTCACCATTGTACATCCCTGTTCATAGTGATAGTTGGAGTTGTGCACTCCCGTGGTTTTTTCCCGTTTAGGGTTTTCCACGTTATACCCTGTGTATTCGTCTCTCGTGTCTTTCTCTGTATTTCCTATTTTCTGCTGCATTGATCCGTGTTGGCCCGGTTGTGGCCGGGAGGCGAAAGATTTGATAGCGTCAAATCTCAACAATCTGGTATCAGAGCGACGGTAACACAGAAAATGGAAGGCGGCGGTAGTGGGCCTCCGGGCATGATGGTGCTGAACGCGCAGAACTACGCCGACTGGAAGATAAAGATGGAGGATCTGCTCATTGTTCGGGACCTGTATGAACCGATCGACAGGTCGGAAATACCCAAGGGGGTACTTGAGACGGAGTGGAGGCTTCTGAACCGGAAAGCCGTTGCAACCATTCGGCAATACGTCGACGTGAGCGTTCTACAACACGTGGCGAACGACACCAACGCATATGAGATGTGGAGGAAGCTGTCGGGCCTCTACGAGAGGAAGAATGCGTTGAACCGGACCTCCCTGATGAGAAAGATTGTGAACCTCAAGTACCGGGACGGCGAGAGTATGGTGGAACACGTAAGCACGTTCATGGGATTCGTGAACCAGCTTGCGGCGATCAAGTTCCCGTTGGAGGATGCAATGCAAGCCATCATCCTGATGTGTACGTTGCCGGACAGCTGGGAGAACTTGGTGGTGACTCTCAGCACCTCCTGCACGGAAGACAACTTGTCCTTACAAACGGTAAAGACGAGTATTTTGAACGAAGAAGCGCGTCGGAGAGATAAAGAACCGGCCTCCGACTCGAAGGCGCTGCTTACCGAATCGGATCGGGGAAGACAATGGAACCGGAGTCCGCAAAGACGGGAGAAGTCGGGGACCCGGTCGCAGTCAAGAGGAAGGCCCACATGCTTCCACTGTGGGAAGCCGGGGCACTTCCGAAAGAACTGTCGGCATTACCGAAAAGACAACGGAGCCGACGACACCGATTCGAAGAAGTCACCGGAGAGAAACGGTGCATACCGGGGAGCCACGGACCGGAGAGGTCCGGATCGGCGAGGGCAGGATCGGAAAGGAACGACGGCACTCGCGGCAAGTGAAGAAGAGATAATGCTTATTACCGAAGAGAGGGAGCTGAACCTTGCCGGTGTAGAGATGACCTGGGTGGTCGATTCCGGAGCGTCGTTCCACCTGACCCCGGAGAAGAAATACTTCTCATCCTACACAGCCGGTGAGCACGGCTGTGTCCGGATGGGAAATGAAGGCACATGCCGGATTGCCGGCATAGGAGACGTGTGGCTGATGACATCAACCGGATGCAAGATGCTGCTGAAGGATGTGCGACACGTTCCGGAGGTACGATTGAACCTGATCTCGGCCGGGAGGCTAGATGATGAAGGCTACACGGGTAGCATCCGGAACGGTGTCATGAAGTTCAGCAAAGGGAGCCTGATAGTGGCTCGGGCCCGGAAGATTAACACACTGTACCTGATGAATTCCCGGCTATGTCCGGAGGAGCTGAACGTGGCAGCTGACACTGCCGGTGAGCTATGGCACAAGAGACTGTGCCACATGAGCGAGAAGGGGATGAAAAGGCTTGCAGAAGACAACCTTATTCCAGTGAAGCATGTGCACCTGGAGAAGTGCACCGACTGTCTGGCCGGTAAGCAAAACCGGACCTCCTTCCACTCAAGGCCACCGACGAGACGTAGCGCACCATTGGAGTTGGTGCACACCGATGTGTGTCAGGTAGAAACGAAGTCACATGGCGGAGCCCAGTACTTCGTAACATTCATTGATGATCACAGCCGGAAGCTGTGGACGGCCCCGTTGAAGACAAAGGACCAAGTATTGTCCGTCTTCAAAGATCTCCACGCGAGAGTGGAAAGGGAATCCGGCAAGAAGCTGAAAGCGATACGAGCGGATAACGGAGGGGAATACCGGGGGCAGTTCCAGGAGTACTGTCGCTCGAAGGGATTCCGGCTCGAGTTTACCGTGCCGAAGACGCCGGAACTGAACGGGCTGGCCGAGAGGATGAACCGGACCATAATGGAGAGGGTCCGGAGTATGCTGGCGCATGCGAAATTACCCAAGGGATTTTGGGCTGAGGCAATGTCGACGGCGACATATGTGATAAACAGATCACCCTCAGTACCTTTGGACGGAGACACGCCGCAGAGAGTGTGGACCGGTAAGGAAGTGTCCTACCGGCATCTGAAGGTGTTCGGGTGTCTCGCATACGTGCATGTGGCAAAGGACCGGAGAGGAAAGTTAGATCCAAAGACCCGGCCATGCATATTCCTCGGTTACGGCGACGACGAGTTCGGCTACCGAGTATGGGACCCGGTCGACAAGAAGATATTCAGGAGTCGAGACATCATCTTCATGGAGGACGAGACACTCGCCGACTGGGAGTCGGAGAAGAAGATGAAGAGCTCAAAGTCGACCGGTGAGGATCAACTCTACGAGGAGCAGTCCCGACCGGCAAGGGACCGGTTAGCACTCGAGGATCCGGCCGAAGACGGTGAAGAAACAGAACCGGCCGAAGAAGATGAAAATGATACCGGAACCGGCCCCGATCCCGAAATGGATTCGGATGAAGAAGAATCGGAAGAACCGGTTACCGAAGCTCTGGAACGGAGATATCCTCTAAGAGAGAGAAGGGCCCCCCGGAGATTTCCGGAACCAGAGCACGTGCTGCTAACCGACGAAGGGGAGCCGGAGAGCTTTGAAGAAGCAAAGCATGACACCCAGAGCCGCAGGTGGTTGAGTGCCATGCAGGACGAGATGGATTCCCTGCATGAGAACCACACATATGAACTTGTGGAGTTGCCGAAAGGAAAGCGGGCACTTCGAAACAAGTGGGTGTTCAAGCTGAAACCGGGAGATGCCGGAAACCCCCCGAGATACAAAGCCCGGATCGTGGTGAAGGGGTTTCAGCAGAAGAAGGGCGTCGACTTCGACGAGATATTTTCCCCGGTAGTGAAGATGACCTCCATCCGGACGGTGCTGAGCATAGCGGCAAGCATGGACCTCGAGGTAGAACAGATGGACGTGAAGACGGCATTCCTTCACGGTGACCTCGAAGAAGAGATCTACATGCAGCAACCGGAAGGATTCGAGAAGAAAGGGAAGGAGCACCTGGTATGCCGGTTGAAGAAGAGCCTTTACGGACTGAAGCAGGCTCCCCGGCAATGGTACCGGAAGTTCGACTCCTTCATGACCGACGAAGGGTACCTCAAAACGCAGTCTGACCACTGCGTGTTTGTGAAGAAGTTCGAAGGAGGAGACTTTCTAATACTCCTCCTGTACGTGGACGACATGTTGATCGTCGGACGAGACCAGGTCAAGATACGGATGCTGAAGAAGGCTCTTCATCGAACCTTCTCAATGAAGGACTTGGGTCCGGCGAGACAAATACTAGGGATGCACATCATCCGGGACCGGAGCAAGAAGCAGTTGTGGCTGTCACAAGAGAAGTGTTGGGATTACGGTCCCTTCTAATGGGATGGTCGGATCCGGACGGGACGGTCCCGGTTTCGGTTTTCGGTACCG
The DNA here is from genome assembly GCF_043228905.1 of Azolla caroliniana. NCBI lineage: Eukaryota > Viridiplantae > Streptophyta > Polypodiopsida > Salviniales > Salviniaceae > Azolla > Azolla caroliniana. The sequence continues at coordinate 7,041,098 of NW_028230449.1, read as the reverse complement.
GATGACGAATGTACCCGGAGAGCGATCCGGATGCAGGGACATATCCGTGAATATGTTTCCTATGGGCCCATGTGGCTACAGTTGTAAATAGCCCAAAGTCATATAAGTATAAATATGACTTAGGGCAAACAGTTTTACTGTTGCTTCTTATTTTTTCTGTTTTTCCACTTTAGAGGAGTGAAGAGGGAGCAGCCGTGCGAGAGAGAGAGAGATAGAGCGCGAGAGAGGAAGAGGTCGACGCCTCTGTGTATTTCCGCCGCCTGTGGCGAGGACAGCGAGCTCAAGGTCGTCGCCTTGAGCTCGTCATTGTATACTTCTCTTTGTATAGCGTTGTTTGGAGTCTTGTACTCCCGTGGTTTTTCCCATCTAGGGTTTTCCACGTTAATCCCTGTGTAATCGTGTATTTCTCTCTTTTGGTTCCTATTTTCTGCTTCATTGATCCGTAACTACTCGGTTGTGGCCGAGGGAAGAAGGTGAATCGAATCGTTCATTCACGACAAGTGGTATCAGAGCGAACTGCTGCAGAAAATGGAAGGCGGCGGCAGCGGGCAGCCGGGGATGATGGTGCTGAATGCACAGAATTACGCCGACTGGAAGATCAAGATGGAGGATCTTCTGATTGTTCGGGACCTGTACGAACCGATTGACAGGTCGGAAATACCGAAGGGGGTACTTGAGTCGGAGTGGAAGCTCCTGAACCGGAAAGCCGTAGCGACGATCCGACAATATGTCGATGTAAGCGTCCTACAACATGTGGCGAATGACACCAACGCATATGAAATGTGGAAGAAGCTGTCGGGCCTCTACGAGAGGAAGAATGCGTTGAACCGGACCTCCCTGATGAGGAAGATTGTGAATCTCAAGTACCGGGACGGCGAGAGTATGGTGGAACACGTAAGCACGTTCATGGGATTCGTGAATCAGCTTGCGGCGATCAAGTTCCCGCTGGAGGATGCAATGCAAGCCATCATCCTGATGTGTACATTGCCGGACAGCTGGGAGAACTTGGTGGTGACTCTCAGCACCTCCTGCACCGAAGATAACTTGTCCTTGCAAACGGTAAAGACAAGTATCTTGAACGAAGAAGCGCGTCGGAGAGACAAGGAACCGGCCTCCGAACCGAAGATGCTATTTACCGAATCGGATCGGGGAAGACAATGGAACCGGAGTCCGCAAAGACGGGAGAAGTCGGGGACCCGGTCGCAGTCAAGAGGAAGGCCCACATGCTTCCACTGTGGGAAGCCGGGGCACTTCCGAAAGAATTGTCGGCATTACCGAAAAGACAACGGAGCCGACGACACCGATTCGAAGAAGTCACCGGAGAGAAACGGTGCATACCGGGGAGCCACGGACCGGAGAGGTTCGGATCGGCGAGGGCAGGACCGGAAAGGAACGACGGCACTCGCGGCAAGTGAAGAAGAAATCATGCTCATCACCGAAGAAGGTGAGCTAAACATTGCCGGCGATGAGACGACCTGGGTGGTCGATTCCGGAGCATCGTTCCACCTGACCCCGGAGAGAAGATTCTTCTCATCCTACACAGCCGGTGAGCATGGCTGTGTTCGGATGGGAAACGAAGGTACGTGCCGGATTGCCGGCATAGGAGATGTGTGGCTGACAACCCCGACCGGATGCAAAATGCTGCTGAAGAATGTCCGACACGTTCCGGAGGTCCGACTGAACCTGATTTCGGCCGGGAGGCTAGATGACGAAGGCTACACGGGTAGCATCCAGAACGGCGTAATGAAGTTCAGCAAGGGGAGCCTGATAGTGGCTCGGGCCCGGAAAGACAACACACTGTACCTGATGAATGCCCGGTTATGTCCGGAAGAGCTGAATGTGGCAGCCGACACTGCCGGTGAGCTGTGGCACAAGAGACTGTGCCATATGAGTGAGAAGGGGATGAAGAGGCTTGCAGAAGACAATCTTATTCCAGTGAAGCATGTGCACCTGGAGAGGTGCACCGACTGTCTGGCCGGTAAGCAAAACCGGACCTCCTTCCACTCAAGGCCACCGACGAGACGTAGCGCACCATTGGAGTTGGTGCACACTGATGTGTGTCAGGTAGAAACGAAGTCACATGGCGGAGCCCAGTACTTCGTAACATTCATCGATGATCATAGCCGAAAACTGTGGACGGCACCGATGAAGACAAAGGACCAAGTGTTGTGCGTCTTCAAAGATCTCCACGCGAGAGTGGAAAGGGAATCCGGCAAGAAGCTGAAAGCGATACGAGCGGATAACGGAGGGGAATACCGGGGGCAGTTCCAGGAGTACTGTCGCTCGAAGGGAATCCGGCTCGAGTTTACTGTGCCGAAGACGCCGGAACTGAACGGGCTGGCCGAGAGGATGAACCGGACCATAATGGAGAGGGTCCGGAGTATGCTGGCGCATGCGAAATTACCCAAGGGATTTTGGGCTGAGGCAATGTCAACGGCGACATATGTGATAAACAGATCACCCTCAGTACCTTTGGACGGAGACACGCCGCAGAGAGTGTGGACCGGCAGGGAAGTATCCTACCGGCATCTGAAGGTGTTCGGGTGTCTCGCATACGTGCATGTGGCAAAGGACCGGAGAGGGAAGCTAGATCCAAAGACCCGGCCATGCATATTCCTCGGTTACGGCGACGACGAGTTCGGCTACCGAGTATGGGACCCGGTCGACAAGAAGATATTCAGGAGTCGAGACATCATCTTCATGGAGGACAAGACACTCGCCGACTTGGAGTCGGAGAAGAAGATGAAGAGCTCCAAGTCGACCGGTGAGGATAAACTCTACGAGGAGCAGTCCCGACCGGCAAGGGACCGGTTAGCACTCGAGGATCCGGCCGAAGACGGTGAAGAAAGAGAACCGGCCGAGGAAGATGAAAATGATACCGGAACCGTTCCCGATCCCGAAATGGATTCGGATGAAGAAGAAGAATCAGAAGAACCGGTTACCGAAGCTCCGGAACGGAGATATCCTCTAAGAGAGAGAAGGGCCCCCCGGAGATTTCCGGAACCAGAGCACGTGCTGCTAACCGACGAAGGGGAGCCGGAGAGCTTTGAAGAAGCAAAGCATGACACTCAGAGCCGCAGGTGGTTGAGTGCCATGCAGGACGAGATGGATTCCCTGCATGAGAACCACACATATGAACTTGTGGAGTTGCCGAAAGGAAAACGGGCACTCCGTAACAAGTGGGTGTTCAAGCTGAAACCGGGAGATGCCGGAAACCCCCCGAGATACAAAGCCAGGATCGTGGTGAAGGGGTTTCAGCAGAAGAAGGGCGTCGACTTCGACGAGATATTTGCCCCGGTAGTGAAGATGACCTCCATCCGGACGGTGCTGAGCATAGCGGCAAGCATGGACCTCGAGGTAGAACAGATGGACGTGAAGACGGCATTCCTTCACGGTGACCTCGAAGAAGAGATCTACATGCAGCAACCGGAAGGATTCGAGAAGAAAGGGAAGGAGCACCTGGTATGCCGGTTGAAGAAGAGCCTTTACGGACTGAAGCAGGCTCCCCGGCAATGGTACCGGAAGTTCGACTCCTTCATGACCGACGAAGGGTACCTCAAAACGCAGTCCGACCACTGCGTGTTTGTGAAGAAGTTCGAAGGAGGAGACTCTCTAATACTCCTCCTGTACGTGGACGACATGTTGATCGTCGGACGGGACCAGGTCAAGATACGGATGCTGAAGAAGGCTCTTCACCGAACCTTCTCAATGAAGGACCTGGGTCCGGCGAGACAAATACTAGGGATGCACATCATCAGGGACCGGAAGAAGAAGCAGTTGTGGCTGTCACAGGAGAAGTACGTGACGAAGGTGCTTCACCGGTTCAACATGTCGGAAGCGAGACCGGTCGGATCGTCCCTCCCGACAAACTGCAAGCTGTCCAGCAAGCAAAGTCCCAAGACAAAGGCTGAAAAGGAGGATATGAAGAAAGTGCCGTATGCCTCAGTCGTCGGGAGCTTGATGTACGCCATGGTGTGTACGAGACCGGACATCGGATATGCAGTCGGAGTGGTGAGCCGGTACATGAGCAATCCCGGTAAAGAGCATTGGAACGCGGCCAAGTGGATACTCCGATACCTGAAGGGCACAGCAAACGTGTGCCTCCGATTCGGCTCCGGAAAGCCCGAACTCGACGGCTTTACCGATTCGGATATGTCGGCTGATGCAGATACCAGCCGGTCCACATCAGGGTATGTGATGACGTATGCAGGGGGAGCTGTTTCATGGCAGTCGAGGCTGCAGAAGACGGTTGCGCTGTCAACCACGGAGGCGGAGTACATGGCGGCTGTTGAAGCCGGCAAGGAAATAATATGGATGAAGGACTTCATTGGAGAGCTCGGTATCCGGCAGAAGGAGTACCGACTCTACTGCGACAGTCAGAGTGCAATCCACCTTGCAAAGAACGCGGCCTATCACTCCCGGACGAAGCACATCCAGCGAAGATATCACTGGATCCGGGAAAGGATAGAAGACAAGGAGTTCGTGCTGACGAAGATCCACACGGACGAGAACGGGTCGGATATGCTGACCAAGGTGCTCACACCCGACAAGCTGGAAGCATGCCGGAAGAGGATCGGATTGGAGAGACATCCCATGCCGAAGTGAAGGGGGAGTTTGTTGGGATTACGGTCCCTTCTAATGGGATGGTCGGATCCGGACGGGACGGTCCCGGTTTCGGTTTTCGGTACCGGATGACGAATGTACCCGGAGAGCGATCCGGATGCAGGGACATATCCGTGAATATGTTTCCTATGGGCCCATGTGGCTACAGTTGTAAATAGCCCAAAGTCATATAAGTATAAATATGACTTAGGGCAAACAGTTTTACTGTTGCTTCTTATTTTTTCTGTTTTTCCACTTTAGAGGAGTGAAGAGGGAGCAGCCGTGCGAGAGAGAGAGAGATAGAGCGCGAGAGAGGAAGAGGTCGACGCCTCTGTGTATTTCCGCCGCCTGTGGCGAGGACAGCGAGCTCAAGGTCGTCGCCTTGAGCTCGTCATTGTATACTTCTCTTTGTATAGCGTTGTTTGGAGTCTTGTACTCCCGTGGTTTTTCCCATCTAGGGTTTTCCACGTTAATCCCTGTGTAATCGTGTATTTCTCTCTTTTGGTTCCTATTTTCTGCTTCATTGATCCGTAACTACTCGGTTGTGGCCGAGGGAAGAAGGTGAATCGAATCGTTGATTCACGACAAGAAGTACGTGACAAAGGTGCTTCAACGGTTCAACATGTCGGAAGCAAGACCGGTCGGATCAACCCTACCGGCAAACTGCAAGCTGTCCAGCAAGCAAAGTCCCAAGACAAAGGCTGAAAAGGAGGATATGATGAAAGTGCCGTATGCCTCAGCCGTCGGGAGCTTGATGTACGCCATGGTGTGTACGAGACCGGACATAGGATATGCAGTCGGAGTGGTGAGCCGGTACATGAGCAATCCCGGCAAAGAGCATTGGAACGCGGCCAAATGGATACTCCGATACCTGAAGGGCACGGCAAACATGTGCCTCCGATTCGGCTCCGGCAAGCCCGAACTCGACGGCTTCACCGATTCGGATATGTCGGCTGATGCAGATACCAGCTGGTCCACATCAGGGTATGTGATGACGTATGCAGGAGGAGCTGTTTCATGGCAGTCGAGGCTGCAGAAGACGGTTGCGTTATCAACCACGGAGGCGGAGTACATGGCGGCTGTTGAAGCCGGCAAGGAAATAATATGGATGAAGGACTTCATTAGAGAGCTCGGTATCCGGCAGGAGGAGTACCGACTCTACTGCAACAGTCAGAGTGCCATCCACCTTGCGAAGAACGCGGCCTATCACTCCCGGACGAAGCACATCCAGCGAAGATATCACTGGATCCGGGAAAGGATAGAAGACCAGGAGTTCGTGCTGACAAAGATCCACACGGACGAGAACGGCTCAGATATGCTGACCAAAGTGCTCACACCCGACAAGCTGGAAGCATGCCGGATGAGGATCGGATTGGAGAGACATCCCATGCCGAAGTGAAGGGGGAGTTTGTTGGGATTACGGTCCCTCCGGATGGGATGTCCGGAGATGAATGACGGCAAGCCCGGTTGCGGTTACGGAACCGGATGATGAAGAGTACCCGGCATGAAGCCGGATGACGAGTACCCGGATGCGGATCCGGATGATGAAGAGTACCCGGCATGAAGCCGGATGACGAGTACCCGGATGCGGATCCGGATGATGAAGAGTACCCGGCATGAAGCCGGATGACGAGTACCCGGATGCGGATCCGGATGATGAAGAGTACCCGGCATGAAGCCGGATGCTGAAGAACCCCGGCTACGGAGCCGGATGATGAATGTACCCGGAGAGAGATCCGGATGCGGGGACATATTTGTGAATATGTTTGCTAAGAGCCCTTGAGGCTATATTTGTAAATAGCCCGAAAGTCATATATGTATAAATATGACTTAGGGCAAACAGTTTTATGTTGTTGCTCATTTTATGTTTTCAGCCGAGAGAGCGAAGTGTGAGCAGCCGAGAGAGAGAGAGAGAGAGAGAGAGAGAGAGAGAGAGAGGAAGAGGTCGACGCCTCTGTGTATTGCCGCCGCCTGTGGCGAAGACAGTGAGCTCAAGGTCGTTGCCTTGAAGCTTCACCATTGTACATCCCTGTTCATAGTGATAGTTGGAGTTGTGCACTCCCGTGGTTTTTTCCCGTTTAGGGTTTTCCACGTTATACCCTGTGTATTCGTCTCTCGTGTCTTTCTCTGTATTTCCTATTTTCTGCTGCATTGATCCGTGTTGGCCCGGTTGTGGCCGGGAGGCGAAAGATTTGATAGCGTCAAATCTCAACAGTAGATACAGTAACGTCGCGTGATCTATATGAAACGTAAATCTGCGCTCTAGTAGATAGTGCCGGAATTTGTTGATGCTATATATCATCCCCAAGTCTTCACGCTGGGTTGTGGAGTAGTTCCTCTCGGTAGTTGATAGTTTACGACTGGTGTAATAGACCGGTCTTTACCAAGTCAGCTCTGTGAGTTGCATTAATGCATTGCCTATTGCTATATCTGAGGCACCCACAAAGACGTGAAAAGGTTTAGTCCAATTTGGTGGTTGTACGACCGATGCTTGGGTTAACATTATCTTGAGTGCGTCCTAAGGTTTCTCTTCTATTGCCGTCCACTTGAAGGGTGTTCGATGTACGACGACGTGTAATGGGGTCGCAAAATCCGCCAAGTACCGTAACATGCGACTATGCCAACGTATTTGACCTAGGAAGCGGCTGAGGGGTTTGGCATTAGTCGGAGTCTTTGCTTCAATGATCGTCGTGATTTTGTTCAAATCCATCGCTATCCCTTCCTTGCTTACGATGTGGCTGAGAAGTGCCCCACTGGTGACGCCGAATGCACATTTGACCGGATTAAGGCTGAGGCGTGACGTACGACAGCACTCCAAACAAACTCGGAGATGGCCCAAATGTTCGCCTTGTGTTCCATATACTGCGAAATCGTCGAGAAAGACTTGCATAAAGGCGGGTATGTACTCCCCAAAAATCTCCGTAATTGTTCATTGGAACGTGGGAGGCCCTGTCTTTAACCCAAACATCATGACCACAGCGACAAAAATACCCCACTCCGTGACAAACGTAGTCTTCTCCTAGTCATCAGGGTGCATGTGTACCTGATTGTATCCGCTAAAGCCATCTAGAAAACTATACATGTCATGGCCCGTGACCACGTCTAGTAGGCTATCAGTGAAGGGTAAGGGGAACGCATCCGTTATCGTTACGGCGTTAAGCTTACGATAATCCACACAAACGCGGATTTTACCATTTTTCTTTGGTACCATGACTATCGGGCTCAGCCACGTGGTCTGCTTCACAGGCCGGATAAACCTTGCTTTTAGAAGTTTGTCAATCTCTTCTTTTACGCGAACCGCGTAATTCGGGTTCATCCGATAGCAACGTTGCTGCACCTGTTTCGCATCGGTGGACAGATTGATCTTGTGCTGATAGAATTTTGGATCCAACCCCTGCATGTCCTCATGTGACCATGCGAAAACATCCTTATATTCCTTGAGCAGCTCGATCATTGTCGTCTTCTCACTTGGGACGAAGTCCTTTGCAATTGAGAGTAGTTGAGGTTCCGCCGTGGTTCTGATATTGACTTCTTCTAATGCCGAAGCGGTGACTCGCCGCGAGATTTCCATTTCTCTCTCAAATGTTCGTGCTCTACTTAACTCCATTAGCGACTCTGGGTTTGGTTTGTATTCAACTTCCTGTGGCATATTAGGTGGGGCATATTCCGCAGTGGTTTCTATTACATCAATTTCGAATAATGGAACAATCCACGGGTGGTCCTCTAGGTACGCCTCTAGCTCTGTATCATCTACTCCTTCCAGCATATTTATATCTTCCACGTATAATGGTGTTATGCCCTTGGTTGGTGCTGCCGTTTCTTGAGTGGGCACGTGAGCTTGGCTTCGGCCTCGACGGAAGCTGATACAATTATGCTGCGAATTCTGTTTAATGTTGGTTGAATGTAGCCAAGGTCTGCCGAGCAATATTGGGTATGCTCCCAGAGCGTCTAGGGCGAGCACTGCCGTAGACATGTCGAAGCGATGGACACCAACGACAATGCCCAGTTTCCAAATTAACCCTAGGGGTCTGACAAAGCGGGTGTCCGCCATGCGGAGCGAAAAAGGGCATGCTTCCCATCTTGTAATTCCTAGTCGTGCACATGTATTCGTCTTGATGACATTAACATTGGATCCCCCATCAATGATACATCCCGAGATTTCCTTTCCTTGTAGTACCAACTTAATGGCTAGATTGTGTAAACGTAAGTGTTTGCGGAAGCGTAAAATAGAGAACAACAGAGAGAGACACAGAGAGAGCAGAACACAATTTCAAAATTATATCAAGACTTTGTACACACACTGTGCTAAGTAGCACTATTTATACAAGTCCTCTTGGGACTGACAGAAGTACCATGTACTTCAATGCTCACACGAGCATCTGACACTTACTACGAGACTATAGCTACCTAGTAGTCTATCCTATACTAGGCTTCCGATTGGACTTCCGGTTACAGATTGCACCCGGCCTCCACTGCTTGCCAGTTCGGTTGCTCATCGTCATACCGATCCGTTTCGCCCGATCCGTCTCGCTTACCGGCTCCGACTTATTCAGCCGATCCGGCTCCAGTTGAGCTTGCCGCTCAACACTCCCCCTCAAGCTCAACCTGAGGTGGGGTCGTAGTGTCGACCTCTGTGGCAGTCGGTTCTTCCAACCGACTTCTTCTGGCGTCACTCCGCCTTGCTCGCGCTCCTCCCCGGTCCGGTTCTGTTTGCCGCAACCCCTTTGGTTCTGCGCACCTCGACCCTCTCGGTCGGCATGTCTGCTCAATAGGCCCATCTCAGCACTCACGTTGTTGTGACTCCGGCGCTTGCCGATCCGTCGGTTCTCCCACGATGGCATCGACTTCCGCTGTGTCCATGTCCCCATGGCCTTCAGTCGATCCGACTCATCCGGATCCATCTGTTGATCCGAGTCAGTTGTCTCCGACTCGTTCCAGCTCTTGTCCGAATCGGTACACTCCGATTCGACTTCCGGCTTCAGGCCTCTCACCACATCGGACCACTTCCGAGTCTTGGCCTTCTCCATGCTTCCCTCGGCTTCTTCAGCCGGTGAACCGAAATCGAATTCTTCATTCGACTCCGCATCATGGTCAATACCGTCGTGATGACCTCCGCACAGCATGCACTTCTCTTCCAAAGTGCACAACTCTTCTTCACAGCCGCTTGCTTCGACCTGTTCGGATGTGTCGACTTCCTTCGTCGACTCGGCTCCTTCATCTTCTTGTCTCCTCTTCTTCCGGCTCTCCTCTTACCGACGGGTTCAACAGTTTTTTTGCCTTTGCCTGTTTCGATAGAGACTTTGCCCTTGCTTCTCCCCCTCAAGTGCGGCACGTCGAGATGCTGAATACCAAGCATGTCGGTAAAGTGCTGCAACTTGTCCGATCCGAGCGGCTTGGTGAAGATGTCGTCAACTTGCCGATCCGTATGAACATACCATAGGTTAATTTCACCGCTCAGGACCCGCTCACACACGAAGTGGTAGTGCACCTCGATGTGCTTTGTGCGAGCATGGAACACAGGGTTCCTGGCGAGCTGCAGGCTGCTCATGTTATCACAGTAAATCGGGATCGGGGTCGGTACCTCGATCTACAAGTCTCGCAGCAGTCGCCGAAGCCAGATGGCTTCACAAGTGGCAACGGTAGCGGCCCGGTACTCAGCCTCAGTGCTTGACAAAGCCACTGTGGGCTGCTTCTTACTGCTCCACGCAACGGCCGCACTACCTATGGAGAACAAGTATCCAGAAGTGGAGCGGCGATCAGACGCATCGCCGGCCCAGTCAGCATCTGTGTAACCGACAAGCTCTTCGGGTATACCCCGCCGGTATAGCAGTCCCCGGTCCTTAGTGCCGCTGACATACCGTAATATTCGTTGCGCGCACTGAAGGTGCTCCACGGTTGGCTTCTGCATGAACTGACTTACCATGCCGACTGGATAGCTGATGTCGGGTCGGGTGATGGTTAAGTAGATCAGGCTTCCCACAACCTGTCGGAACCGTTTCTCATTGCAGGCCGGTCCGGAGTTGGGACGGAGCTTCTGGTTCCGGTCCAGGGGTGTGGAGACAGGTCGGCAATCCGTCATGTCGAACTTATACAACATATTCAACACGTAATGTCGTTGTGAGAGCAATATGCCGTCGGGGGTCCGGATCACTTCCATCCCAAGAAAATAATGAAGGTCCCCCAGGTCCTTCATTTCGAATGCGTCCGACAACTGGGACTTGACGCGGTTGATTTCGGGAAGACCCGGTCCGGTGATGACTAAATCATCCACATACAAGAGTATACATACTGGACCGTGAGAGCCTTGTCGGATGAACAACGAAGAGTCCGACTTAGAGACAACAAACCCCAGCTTACGCAACCGGTGCGTGATCTTCCCGTTCCAGGCTCGGGGGGTTTGCTTCAAGCCGTAAAGCAACTTCTTCAGTCGGCATACCGCCGACTCGTTCATCTCCAATTGAAATCCGGGGGGCTGAGTCATAAAGACTTCTTCTTCAAGCTCTCCTTGAAGGAATGCGTTCTTCACATCCATCTGGTGAAGATGCCACCCCCTTGCCGCAACAACCGCCAGTACCACACGAACCGTCGTCATCTTCGCCACAGGAGCGAAGGTCTCGTCATAGTCGATTCCGTGGGTCTGCGCGTATCCCTTCGCCACTAACCAGGCTTTGTACCGGTTAACAGAACCGTCGACGTTGTACTTGACCTTGTACACCCACTTGCATCCGATCGGTTTACAGTGACGGGGAGGATCAACTAGGTCCCAGGTTTCGTTGGCATCGAGTGCCCGCATTTCTTCGTCCATAGCGGCACGCCAATTTGCGTCCTTTGCCGCTTCTGCGTAGCTCTCCGGCTCACGCACTTCTGTTACCTTAGTCATGTACGCATAATGATGCGCCATGTATTCATAGTACCCGTACCACATGACGGGATTCTTCTGGCGGGTTGATCGGCGTAGCGCACCGTCACCTGATTTGAGGCCCTTCTTGGCCAGTTCGGTCTTCGTTGCCGAAGATCCGCCTTTCTCCTTTCCGGAGTCGGATACGCACCGATCTGACTCATCGTTGCCGGTTTCGAATTCCGGCATCTTCCTCTTCCCCTTCTCTTTGCGCGTGAACCGTTTCCTTGGTTCCTTTCGCGGGGAGAGCACGGCAGAGTCTCCACCACTTGCCGTCTCTTCATCCGACTCAGTCGCTTGTTCGGTCCACTCAACCGTAAGGATTCTGGACTCTCATCTTGAGTCCCAGCTTCATCATCCTTTGACAGGGCTGATTCAGGCTCACTGGCCTGATCTTCCGATATTGGGTCGGGATCGGAAGTCGGAGTCGGTACGGAGTACCAGGATGCCGATTCGTAGAACTCGACATCCCGGCTAACTCGGACTTCCTTTGTCCGGGGGTTATAGCACTTATACCCCTTTTGCTCTTGAGCATAGCCGACTAGGATGCATTTTTCCGATTTTGCATCCAGCTTTCTCCGCTTCTGATCCGGCACATGCACATACGCTATGCTACCGAATATCCGAAGGTGTCTTAAGTTCGGCTTGCGCACGAAATACAGCTCATGAGCTGACACCTTGTCACTAATGCGGTTTTGTATGTAGACGGCCGTCTGGACCACCTCCGCCCAGTAGAACCGGGGCATGCTCTTTTCCTCCAGCATTGCCCTTGCCACTTCGACGAGTGTCCGGTTCTTCCTTTCGGCCACACCGTTTTGCTCCGGTGTGTATCTGCAGCTGAACTCTCGCCAAATTCCCTTCTGCTGCAGATAACTAGTGAATTGGCCGGAAAAATATTCCTTTCCGCCATCCGACCGAAGGCATTTGATCTTCCTCTCCGATTCCCGTTCCACCATCTTCTGGAGGCTCCGGAAACAGTCGAAGACTTCGCTCTTCCGCTCAATGAGGTAGATCCAAGTATGCCGAGTATAGTCGTCGATGAAGGAGACGAAGTATCGGCTCCCGCCAAGGCTTACACTTTGTGCCGGTCCCCACACATCCGAATGGATGAGACCGAGCTTGTTACGGCTCCGGTTCCGTTCGGTGGGGAATGGAAGCCGGTGTTGCTTCCCAAGTTGGCAAGCTTCACAAATTTTGGCTCTCCGGCCGCTAAACTTCGGCAAACCGAAAATGACTTGTTTCGTTTGCAGATCTTGAAGCCTCCGGTAGTTGACGTGGCCTATCCGCTTGTGCCACAGGTCGATGTCCGACTCAACCTTCTGTCGTTTCGTGAACAGAGCGGTGCCAAAGTCATTGGTGTCGAGGATAAACATCCTCCTGTCTCTGCGCCCTTGCGCAATGACTTCGCCCTCATCCTCAATGAAGCACCTGAGGTGCGTAAACCGCACCTGCATCACCTGGTTGACAATCTGACCGACGGACACCAAGTTCTTTGTGATCGTCGGAACGTGTAACACGTTCATCAGCTTCCCTTTTTGTCCGACGTGGCTTAGAGGGACTTCTCTGACGTGCACGATTGGGTGAGGAGTGTCGTCTCCGGTTTCGACTACTCCTGGTTAATCCGGTTTCTCCAGAAAGGAGAACCACTCTTTGTGGCTCGTCATGTGGTTCGACGCGCCGGAATCAACATACCACACTTCCTCCGTTTTGGAAGTGGTCTTCTTCATTGAGTTTTTCCTTGTGATTCATCACCAAGGCTGGCCCCTTACCGGCCTTTCCGGTTCCGGATCCTTCTGATCCGTTTGCATAGTGCGAGTTTTGCCGGCCATCCTTACCAGTCTTGCCGGATCCGGATTTGTCCGAATCGGCACGCTTTCTCCGGCACTCGCTTTCCCTGTGGCCCTTTTTGGCAGAGTACCAGCATTCCGTAGCGGATTTGTCTTGTCGGCTTCCGGCACCGCCTTGACTCCCCCTGCTTGTGGAAGTCCCGGAACTGTTGTCGGCACGCTCATAGTGCCTCCGTTCCTGCTCTTGCCGGCCGCCTCCATTGTGTGCCGACCCACCTCTTCCACCACGCCCACGGAGCCGATCCGTTCCCGTGTACAGCATTCGGTTGTCCGGGGATGCACTGGTAGATGCACCGGCGTGGTTCTCCTCTACAAGGAGCATCGACTGTAAGTCGAAGAATGAGGGGGTATTCTCCCTTGTACACACCGCAATCCAGAACGCTCCGAACTTGGACGCCAGGCCTCCGAGGCATACCTGCACCATCTCGTCTTCCTCTACGGTAACATTGATAGAGGCGAGCAAGTCGCAGATCTCCTTTATCTGGCCCGTGTAGTCTGCCACGGACATGTTCTTCTGTCGAACATTGCTCAACTCCTGTCTGAGTTGCAGCTTCCGGGCAGTGGTGCTTGCGGCGAAAACCTTTTTCAGGTTCCCCCAAGCATCCTTCGGTGTCTTGGCGTCACGGATGTGGCTGAGCAGCTGATCGCCGACACTGGACGCGAAGCAGTACATCACCCTGCTTGCCGCCTATTCCCATACCGGGAAGTCCTTGTGTGCCGAGTCGGGCGCTGCATCATTCGCTCCTTCGACATAACTCCAGTACCCGTGTCCAAGCAGGTACTGGTGCATCTTGTAAGACCAGGATGCGTAGTTGCTCCTGTCGAGCTTCTCCACCGGGAGCGACGTAGCCATGCCTCTATCCATGTCTTCTATTGTGTCTGTTTTCAACCTGTTAGGGTTTTCTTCTCAAGAGTAAATTTCTGCAGCAAAGGTTCTCAACCCTCGCGCTCTGATACCATGTAAACGTAAGTGTTTGCGGAAGCGTAAAACAGAGAACAACACAGAGAGAGAGAGAGAGAGAGACAGAGAGAGACAGAGCGAGCAGAACACAATTTCAAAATTATATCAAGACTTTGTACACACACTGTGCTAAGTAGCACTATTTATACAAGTCCTCTTGGGACTGACAGAAGTACCATGTACTTCAATGCTCACACGAGCATCTGACACTTACTACGAGACTATAGCTACCTAGTAGTCTATCCTATACTAGGCTTCCGATTGGACTTCCGGTTACAGATTGCACCCGGCCTCCACTGCTTGCCGGTTCGGTTGCTCACCGCCATACCGATCCGTTTCTCCGGATCCGTCTCGCTTACCGGCTTCGGCTTATTCAGCCGATCCGGCTCCGGTTGAGCTTGCCGCTCAACAGATTGTCATGATCTACGACTATTGGGCCAGTACTAGACTCCGCAAAATTTGATGATATATCTAATCTGGCGGTGCCCCTTATGTGATTTTCCACGACCTGCCGGAATTGTGGCACCAGTCGGAGAGGCTTTTCCATGGTCATTGTTATCTCATAGTCCGCCAATGCTTGCCAGATGGGATCCGGCGAGGATGTATTTTCTTTCATTGGCAAACTGTCGTTTGCGGACTTGTGCTTCATATGCCCCACGTTTCCCGCATTTGCTTTTTCTACCCAAGCATGGGCGACATCCACGGAAAAATTTCGTTATGAATACATTTGGCGTCGTTTTGATTGCCCAATTGAGCTCATCAATGATCAAGGGAGGCACTTTCTGAATTCAGTCATCTACGAGCTAACACACCATTACGTTGTAGTGCATAAGAAGAGCACGCCATATTACCCACATGCGAATGGGTTAGCGGAGTTCACGAACAAGACCTTACCGACCATAATGAAAAAGATCGTAAATGAGAATAGAACAGACTGGGATACCAAGCTGCACAGCGCCTTGTGGGCATATCAGACGAGTTACAAAACTAGCGTACAGTCCACACCTTTCCGGTTAGCGTTTGGGTTAAAAGTTGTAATGCCCATTGAATTCCAGGTGCCCAGTTTGAGAATTCAAGTATGAGACCGACTGTCAGAAGACAAGTCCGAGCAAATACGACTACAACAACTTCTCGAATTAGATGAGGCTCGGGTCCATAGTATGGCCATACTCGAGCAAGAGCAGCGATGGCGTAAAGCGTTCATGGATCGACATCGGGGCAGACGGGAGAAATGCTTTGCAATTGGGAAGGTCGTATTGGTCTTTCAAACATGCATGGGTCAAATGCTAGGTAAGTTACGGTTGTGCTGGACATGGCCGTATTGGATAGTTGGAGCGAAAAATGGCACCTTCCAATTGGGTACCCTCGCTGGAGTTATACTTTGGCAAAAAGTGAATGGGTTCCGATTAAAACCTTATCTGGGACCTACGCCCCCGAACCCATTTCATGTTGTAACTGACATGGCAGAGAGGTCCCTACACTAATCAGTAGCTGGGACTCATGCATAATAAAATGTAATAGTAATATTGTACTTTACCGTTAAAAGGTGTTTATGCATGCACAAACTTCAAGATCAAGCACACACGGCACCACAATGTCACATAGGCCAATAAACCCTAGAGCACAAAGAGAGGGAAAAAGAAGGTTTTTTGCACACTACAGAAAACAGACTAACTCTCCTCGCCCTCCTCGCTCCCCACCATACCACAGAGTCCACGATCACCGTAGTTTGAGAGCTTCACCTATTCTACACGAGCCTCTTCCACCCACGATGCCGGTTCCCATCACTACAACTTTACACAGGTGGCTCCTGGAAAAGGGTTTTCAGGGGTACATCAGGGTCACCGAGGCACCATCACACCCTGATGCTCTCGACATCGCGAAATAGCTCAACGTGGACACTGTGACAAACGTCACCATTCGGAAAAAATTGGACCTATCTGCAATTGGGGAGAAACACTTTGACATTCCCCCTACAGAAACCCTAGAAGAATATTTTAGGGAATACTCTGTATTAGCCAAGGCATACAAAACGAAAGACATCCTGAACCCATTCTTTCGGGAAATAGCCAAGTTTGTACATGAGGTCGGTTGCGTGCACGTCAACGCGTACATGATGCTGAAACAGAAGGCAGGCATTATCATTGATACATTCGAAGGGCATGTAGTAGATTGGGGAGTGATTACAGGACCAAGGCTAAGAGAGGGCATGCATGCATACCAAGCCAGCGAAAGGCTAAGGACGATTATACAACAATACCTTACAATACTATTTCCGCCTCGCGGTTTGCCCGCCCCACCACCCAGTAAACCTACGCCTCCGCCACGATCCGCGAAACGACAGTTATCGGAATTGGCAACCACGGAATGGGAAGAGGAACCACAACCTTCCCACCCCGTAGCACAATCATTGCAGCCGCAACAACCAGCAAGGCTGGTGGAAGCACCAACAGCAACAATTGAGCAAGAAACGGAATAGAATTAAGAAAGCCCCAAGCCAAAACGACGAAGATTAGATCGGAAGGATGGCCACGGACTGGTCAAAAACACAGCCACACCAGTCGACACTTCCGCCCCTATGGAGCATATAACGACACCGGGAACCACATCCGATCATTACGGCTCAGTCACAGCGCGGCAAAGGAGTGCTCACAGCGGAAAGCGAAGTTCTCAAGTATCTAGACATTCCAGATATGGCCCATGAGTTCGGCGCATTGTTACTATAAAGAATGGATGGTGATTTTTTGCAACGGAATAGATATGAGTGTTATGTGTGTGTTTGTGTGTGTGAGAGAGAGAAAAATAGAGGAGACAAGAGAACATAAGATAGATAAGCAAGAGAAATAAAATACTCAAGAAGAAGGTGTATATTTCACAAGTAGAATGGAGATATAAAACTGTAGCATTACAAGGAGTCACAACCGACTTAGTATGAAGTATGAGGAGGGTGCTTTATATAGAGTCACGCTCTCTCTTCATTAACTTATAACAAACACTCTCTCTCTTGGGGAATGTGAAGACTCATAGTCATGGGGAATATGTAACTCATTAGTTATGTGTCATAGAATATGATTCTATGACACATAGTTAATGTGTAGAGAGTAGTGGTGTCACTCTTGACCTTTGCGTAATTATGGATTCTCAAAAGGTGTGTTCACACGTTGCACTATGTTGAGCTTGATTCTCAACACACACCCTCAAGCTCAACTCAGGTCGGTTCCTTTTGATTGATGTCCGCTTCGGGTGGTATCTGGTTCGAACAATCTTCAGTGTCTGTTTCGCCTCGTACCCGGTTCGGAAGGTATCTGGTTCTCACTTGTACTCCCCCTCAAGCTTGGCAAGTCAAGGATCGTCAATTCGAGGTCTGACATGAATTTCCGAAGCTTGTCGGCTCCTAGGGCCTTGGTAAAGATGTGGGTTGTCTGAAGATTCGTGTTGATGTGTAGAAGATCAACATCTCTGGCCTATACGCACTCTCAAAGATTCGTGTTGATGTCGAGGAGCGCAGAATCGAACAGGTCGAGGAGTGCGGGCAAGGTGTGAAGCCAGGAGAAGCTAGATTGAAGATCTAGAGGAGCATATGGAACTTCAAGTTGAGCTTGAGGGGGAGTGTTGAGTGACAAGCTCAACATTGGGTGCGTAACATGGTGCGTAACCCAGTGCGTAGACTGGGTGCGTAAAACAATACGCATAATATGGGCGTATTGGTGTGTAAACCGAAAGGCCGTTAGTATGGTATTCCTCATAAGGAATAATTTTGGGAGTTAGTGTAGTAGGTTCATTTATGAGCAATCAAGTACTGTCAGAACTTGTGTCAGCCCGATAGTCAAGGCTTGTATAAAAGGTGCTCATTGAGTAGGAAGTATGTACAGAGTGTCATTATTTTGAAATAGAACTGAGTTGTCTCCTCTATCTCTGTCTCTCCTTCTCCATCTCCATATCTACGTTTTTTGTGTTTTTTACCAAACTGTCATTCTCCGAACTGTGTACTCTGTGTTTCGCATACACTTCTGCACACGTATTCTTTTACATGGTATCAGAGCGCGAGGGTTGAAGTCCTCTGCATCCGACAGAAAAGCTTGCGAGAAAGACAAAGTTGAGTTTGTTCTTCCTACTTCGGAAAGATAAGACAACAACATGGACAAAGGAATGGGAAGCTCGCTACTCACAGAGAAGCTCGACAAGAGCAACTACGCATCTTGGTCATACAAGATGCACCATTACTTGCTTGGCCATGGCTACTGGAGTTATGTCGAAGGAGCTAATGATGTTGCACCCGATTTGACATACAGAGACTTTCCAAGTTGGGAACAAGCGGCAAGTAGAGTTCTCTACTGCTTTCCATCCTGTGTGAGCGACCAGCTATTGAGCTATATTCGGGATGCGAAGACGCCAAAGGACGTGTGGGAGAATCTCAAAAGGATTTTCGCTACAAGCACAATGACCAAGAAGCTGCAGCTCTGACAGGAGCTCAACAATGTTCGGCAGAAAGATCTGTCTGTGGCCGATTATACAGCCTAAATCAAGGAAATTTGTGACTCACTCACCTCCGTCAACGTGAACGTCGAGGAGGACGAGATGGTACAAGTGTGCCTTGGTGGGCTAGCGTCCAAGTTCGGAGCTTTCCGAACGGCGGTCTGCACGAGGGTTAGTACGCCTTTGTTCTTCGAGCTTCAGTCAATGTTGCTCGTAGAGGAAAATCACACGGGTGCATCAACGAGTACACATGCTAATGGCAAGATGTTGTACACGGAGGAAGGTAGGCCCCATGGTCGTGGTGGACGAGGCAGATCGACGCGTAATGGAGGCGGCCGAAAAGAGCAGAATGGATGGCATAATCAAAATGCCGGAAGCAATTCCGAACCCTCCGGAAGCAGGGGGAGTCATAGCGACGCCGGAAGCCGGCAAGAGAAGGCTACGTTGGAATGCTGGTATTGTGGCAACAAAGGACACAAGGAGAGCGAGTGTTGGAGAAAGAAAGCCGATTCGGACAAAGCCAGATCAAGCGGAAGAGATGCAGGAAGCTGTCAAAGATCGCACTATGCTGAGGGCTCCGAACAAGCCGGAAATGGATCGGGCCCTACCTTCGTAATGAAGCACAAGGCCAATTTAATGGCCTTGAACACCTCGAAATCGAGAGAGGTGTGGTACATTGTGTTCGGCTTGCCGAAATTTAGAGCCCGAAATGCCCAAGTCTGCGAATCCTGCCAGATGGGAAAACAACACCGACTTCCATTCCCCAACGAGTGTAATCGTAGTCGGAATCCGCTAGATTTGATCCATTCGGATGTGTGGGGTCCGGCATAGAACGTGAGTCTCGGTGGAAGCCGTTACTTTGTAACCTTCATTGACGACTTCACTCAGCACACGTGGGCATACACGATCGTAAAGAAGAACGAAGTCTTCGCATGTTTCCTGAAGGCGAAGAGCCTTGCGGAAAGGGAACCAATGCGTAAGATCAAATGTGTATGGTCCGATGGCGGGAAGGATTACTTCTCTGACCAGTTCACAAGTTATCTACACAAGGAGGGAATTCGACGCGAATTCTCGTGTAGATACACGCCACAACAGAACGGCATGGCCGAGCGGAAGAATCGAACAATCGAAGAAGCGGCCAGGGCAATGCTTGCAGAGAAGCATATGCAAAAATTCTATTGGGCTGAAACCGTTAGGATTGCTATCTACCTGCAGAATCGGACTTCTACTAATGGAGGAGAGTCGCCACATGAATTGTATTTCGGGAAGAAGCCGAACTTGGCACACTTGAGGATTTTCAGTAGCATTGCATATGTGCATATGCTGAAGGAAAAGAGGAGGAAGCTGGACGTCAAAGCCGAAAAGTGCATCTTAGTCAGCTATCCAAACGAGCAAAAGGGGTATAAGTGTTATCAACCCCGAACAAAGGTAATGCGTGTAAGTCGAGATGTCGTGTTCGACGAGTCCGCTTCGTGGTACTTGGCTTCCCTTCCACTACCTCAGGACTCCATTTTGAATTCTGAAGAAGAAGTCAGCGAAGCTAAGATGCCTTCGCATGATGAGGATATCGAAGGTCTAAGAGAGAGACTGACGTCATTTCAGCTGAGTAGGCCGAATGAGGGGGTTGGACCGAAATGGCCAACCAAATGAAGAGACGACGAGTAGTGAAGACTCAGTTGTGACGTCCCCGCGTAAAGAACCGAGGAGACGGTTTACGCGCAAGAAGAAAAGGAAGAAAAAGATGTCGGAGTACAATTTCAACAATGCCGAGTCAGATCAGAGCAAGTTTGACTACGAGCAAACTGAAAAGGAACCTCCACGGAAGAGGTCGACAGTAGCCGAAAAGGTAGTGAAATCGGGTAATTCTGAATTACGCCGACCTACCCACCGGAAGAACCCCGTAAAAAGGTACAGGTATAATGAGTACATGGCACACCATTATGCGTACATGATGCAAGTGGTGGAAGTCCGTGAGTCGGACAGCTAAGCAAAAGTGGCGGAAGACGCAAATTGGCGTGCCGCGATGGAGGAAGAGATGCGCGCTTTAACGGACAATGAGACTTGGGACTTGGTTGACACACCAAAGGTTGTTAAACCGATCAGATGCAGGTGAGTGTATGAAGTGAAATACAACACCGACAACTTTGTCAATCGATACAAGGCTCGTTTAGTTGCGAAAGGTTACGCGCAAAAGCACAGTGTGGACTACGACGAGACCTTCGCGCATGTCGCAAAGATGACTACCGTGCTTGTTTTGCTATCCGTGGCTACGGCAAAGAATGCAAGCCCCGCGAGCCTGGAACGTGAAGATTAGGCAACAGTTGCGTAGGATGGGGTTTATGACATCGAAATCAGACTCTTCACTATTTGTTTGGCAAGGTCAATATGGACCGGTTAGCCTTCTACTGTATGTTGATGATTTAGTCATCACCGGTGTCGAAATGAAGGATCATGGAGACCTTCATTACTTCCTCGGGATCGAAGTGATGCATGCCCCCGAAGGCATATTGATAAGCCATCATCATTACGTTGTCGTGAAAATTAGCCAATAAATGTGGATCGTGAGGCGAAACCGTCGGGGTTCTGGACGGGAAGGATTTAGGGCTTAATACTTAATGTATTTTAGGGTTAAAGACAACGATTTCCCTCTAATAAGAGTAAATTGGTAGTATAAGAGATCGAATAATAGTTAATTACATTTATGCATAAGCAAATCTTCGAGTAGGAGATTATGTGAGATTGAATAATACTTAATAATGCTAATAACTAAGAAAAGCTTAGATTACGAGAGTATGAATGACACTTAATTATCTTTATACATAGGCAATGTTTAAAATAAGAGAGCATAAGAGAAGAAATATGGACAGTATTTATTACTCTATCATCAATATAATGGACTTGTTTTGATACATGATTTTATTTTTTTCTATCTCCACTTTTGGGGTATAAGAGTATGAGAGAGGAAATATAAATCTTTTCTGATTCAATCCCCGTCTATATATTCTTCTTAAAATAAGCTCTTATTTATAGGTTTACTATGGTTTGCTTTATTTTTCTCTTAAAAAAAAAGCTTGTCTATATGAGTTGCGTTTTATTTCTATCACTATTTTATTTTTGTAAGTCCAAACTAGACATGAAAGCTATTTTTGGAAAGCCCTTTGAGTTAGCTTTCTTATGAAAGTTTTCTTGTCTAATTTTGACACCGGATGAGGAAATTATGAGCTTTTTTCTCTACCTTGCTCCTCAATTCCACGCCTTGCTTTTTTGTTTTGCGTTATTATTATTATTATTATTTTACTTTTTCTAATTTTTTCTAGTTTTGAAAGTTCGCTTCTACCTTCTTATCTTTTCATCATTTATTGCAAAAGATGACTTCACAATATTAGTTTATTTCAACTACTACTTTGTTCTTTTTTGGTGGTGGTTTCACACTATGTGTTGAAAACATCACGACATCCATCCCCACCAAACCTGCACATCAATCGGTATGTGCCAAGTGTGTTATTGAGTTGCATCCTCCTAGTTGAAATCTTTAATCCTTGTCCTAATATTTTCTTTCCTTCATAAGCTAACTATCTATGATAGAGATTGACCTTGAACCAACTCATTGGCTCCTTATCTCTCTTCTTCCAATGCCACTATGACCATTCTTTTCACTATAACCATGGAGACCATCCAAACCACCAAATCCTTCGTCTGAGCTTTGTACTGCAACATTTGGTTTTCATGTCCTCTTCTACCTTCCCGAAGCATAACCCTTCATGCATCATGCATGTGCTACCTTGATTTCGACCATCGCCATGGTTAACACACTTTAGTCTTCCTTCTTTCGTCAATCTAGGTTTGTCTTCATTAGACCTCACTTGAACATCAACTTTGCTACTCGTAGCCCATGCTTCAAGTCCACGCTCACATTCAAAATCTGGGATGACCACATTTCATGTTTCCCACATCCACTTTTTTCATGGTATGCTCTCGTGTGACAGTTGACCATCGTTTGTTTGATCTTCACACTAGAATCCCCTTTTGATTCGGAGCATGGGATCATATCTCGCGGAACACCCTTAGACTTCACTTGCCTCGCTTGGCCATTGTCATGCACCATTGTGCTTTGTTTGACCTCTTCATTGTATGTTTTAGCATTGACCTTCACTTCCTCGCTGCCACCTTCCATCTCTTGGGTCTTTATTTGGTTCGGGTATGTCTCTTCGGTGATGGCCCTTTCTCCACCGACTGATATGTTCTTGTCTACCATTGCCCAAATATCTTGAAATAGTGGGGAAGAAGTCTCGACACACTTGCCATCCTCCTTCATTATGTTGTCCATAGCCACCTCTACCTCTAATTCGTTATCCGTGGCCATCTCTTCAAACTCATCGGCTTCATACCCATTGACCTTCTCAATCGAGCATGCCTCGATTATGCTTGCCTCTTCATCGTACGCATCGGCTTCGACCTTCGCTTCCTCGCCTCCACCTTCCTTCTCTTGGGTCTTAATTTGGTTTGGGTATGATTCTTCGGTGATGGCTCTTTTTCCACCGACCGATATGTCCCCATCCACCATTGCCCAAATCTCTTGAAATAGTGGGGAAGAAGTCTCAGCACACTTGTTGTCCTCCTTCATTGTTCTCTCGGTTGGCCCACTTTGCTTTGACATCTCAGATACTAGTGGAACCTTCCATCTTCGAACTATCGACTCCGCCATGTTGGAACCATCTACCCATCGACGACGCTTGTCGAACCGGTCACATGCTCTTCTTACCTCAACCCAATCCGTTATGAGACCATTGGGTTGTGCTTCATCCTCGAATAGACAACCTAGTTCTCATCTATCTTTCACATCCACCGCCTTTAAGAAGTATAGAACCTTATCTTCTTCGAGAAACATCTGGTCAGTGCTTGGAAGACGATTGTACATTTGGTCGAATTCGTTGTACACCCCCAATGCATTCATGTTCTTCTTCTTCTTCTCGATCCACTTCATCAACGTGTGTTGAGTCATCCTCGATGTGTCTTCAAGCATATATTCGGTCAAATTGGCCCTTTTGAATCCCGCCCATGTTGTTTGTATGGCTTGAATCTCCCTTATATGGCCTTGTAACTCATTTCCCACGACACGCTTGAAGCTTGATATTTGTTTCTCTTCGATGACATCTCGTTGTAGCATCTCTGTCTTGTATATAACGAGGAAATCTGTAATATTTCTTCCACCAAATTGGCCTGCTATATCAATGATCCGGTCGATGGCCTTATTTAATCTTGCATCGTTATCACGAGCTCTCATCATATGCTCGACAATAGCTACCAACTTCTCCACTTCGTCAACTTGGGTGTTTGTCGAAGAAGCCATCTTCCATTCTTCTATTTCAAGCACTTGAATCCTTCCTACTGCCTCTTCACGTCGTGTGGTTCACCACTTTATTATGTCATGAAAATCCGCCAATAAGCGCGGATCGTGAGGCGGAACAACCGGGGTTCTGGATGGGAAGGATTTAGGGCTTAATACATAACGTATTTTAGGGTTAAAGACGAGCGATTTCCCTCTAATAAGAGTAAATTGGTAGTATAAGAGATCGAATAATAGTTAATTACATTTATGCATAAGCAAATCTTCAAGTAGGAGATTATGTGAGATTGAATAATACTTAATAATGCTAATAACTAAGAAAAGCTTAGATTACGAGAGTATGAATGACACTTAA
Organism: Azolla caroliniana; assembly: GCF_043228905.1. Classification (NCBI taxonomy): domain Eukaryota; kingdom Viridiplantae; phylum Streptophyta; class Polypodiopsida; order Salviniales; family Salviniaceae; genus Azolla; species Azolla caroliniana. Next base: position 7,016,612 of record NW_028230449.1, on the reverse strand, counting down.
TTATCTTTATACATAGGCAATGTTTAAAATAAGAGAGCACAAGAGAAGAAATATGGACAGTATTTATTACTCTATCATCAATATAATGGACTTGTTTTGATACATGATTTTATTTTTTTCTATCTCCCCTTTTGGGGTATAAGAGTATGAGAGAGGAAATATAAATCTTTTCTGATTCAATCCCCGTCTATATATTCTTCTTAAAATAAGCTCTTATTTATAGGTTTACTATGGTTTGCTTTATTTTTCTCCTAAAAAAAAGCTTGTCTATATGAGTTGCGTTTTATTTCTATCACTATTTTATTTTCGTAAGTCCAAACTAGACATGAAAGCTATTTTTGGAAAGCCCTTTGAGTTAGCTTTCTTGTGAAAGTTTTCTTCTCTAATTTTGACACCGGATGAGGAAATTATGAGCTTTTTTCTCTACCTTGCTCCTCAATTCCACGCCTTCCGTTTTTGTTTTGCGTTATTATTATTATTATTTTACTTTTTCTATTTTTTTCTACTTTTGAAAATTCGCTTCTACCTTCTTATCTTTTCATCGTTTATTGCAAAAGTTGACTTCACAATATTAGTTTATTTCAACTACTACTTTATTCTTTTTTGGTGGTGGTTTCACACTGTGTTGAAAACATCACGACAACGCACTGAATATGCTCTTCAAGTTCAGGATGGCCAACTGTAAGCCCATCTCGACCCCTCTGGATTGAAATGTAAAGCTTCGCCGAGATTCGGGAAAGGCATGCGACCCGACATGGTTTCGACAGATTATCGGAAGCCTGATATATTTGACGATCACGAGACCGAACCTCAGTTTATGTCACAGCCTACGACGGAACACTCACTGCGCGCAAAGTACATTGCGATATGTCAGCGGCACGAAAGACGTGGCGCTGTTGTATCGGGCAGGCGTAGCCGAATCGGTTGTTGGCTACACTTATGCCGATTGATTGTCGGAAGCCTGATATATTTGACGATCACGAGGCCGGACCTCAGCTACTCGGTCGAACTGATCAGTCAGTTTATGTCACAGCCTACGGCCGAACACTTTCAGTGTGCGCAAAGGATATTGCGATATATCAGCGGCACGAAAGACGTGGCGTTGTTCGTTGGTTGGCTACACTTATGCCGATTGGGCCGGAAACGCCAGTGATCTTAGATCCAGATCCGGATACACCTTCTCATTAGGAAGTGTGGCGATCGCGTGGAGCAGTAAGAAGCAGCCGATAGTAGCACTGGCAAGCACGGAGGCCGAATATCGAGGGGTGATTGTCGCTACGTGCGAAGTCATTTGGCTGAAACGACTATTACGGGATCTGCATGTGGAGGTGTCCGATCCGACGATGATCTATTGCGACAACCTTAGCATTATCCACTTTGCGAAAAACCCTATATTCCACGCCCGGACCAAGTACATTGAGGTGCATTACCATTTTGTCCACGAGCGGGGCCTTTCAGGTGAAGTCGAACTAGCGTATGTTTTGACGGATCAACAAGTTGCCGACATTTTCATCAAGCCTCTGATCTCGACAAGTTGCGGCATTTCTCGGGTGAGCTTGGGTTGTGTCACCTCGACACGCCGAACTTGAGGGGGAGACATGAACAAGAGAGTGAAAGGAGTGGAGGCGATCATCGCGGTGGAAGTGACTGTGATGCGGAGTCAGATGAAGAATTCGATTTTGGGCTGGCTGAAGAAGCCGAAGAAGAGAGCAAGGGCCGTAATCGTAGGGAAGAGCCGAGGACAGTCGAAGTAGGGGGAGGTAAGGCCTAAAGACTGAAGACGAATTGGAGACAGCCAATTCGGATGTAAGTGGAATTGAATCGGAAGAGAATGATTCAATCGAAATGTTCAATTCGGATATTACGAATCGACTGAGGGCCAAGCGGAGGAAAGGGCAGCGGAAGAGGTGCCAACACTGCAACAGCAAGGGAGCTGAGAAGGGCCAAATGAGCAGACTAGTCGACCAGAAGAGTCAAGGAGCGCGAGCAAGGCGTGAAGCCAAGAGAAGCCAGAGTGAAGATCTAGAGGAGCATGTGGAACTTCAAGTTGAGCTTGAGGGGGAGTGTTGACTGACAAGCTCAACATTGGGTGCGTAACATGGTGCGTAACCCAGTGCGTAGACTGGGTGCATAAAACAGTACGCATAACGTGGCCGTATCGGTGCGTAAACCGAAAGGCTGTTAGTATGGTATTCCTCGTAAGGAATAATTTTGGGAGTTAGTGTAGTAGGCTCATTTATGAGCAATCAAGTATTGTCAGTACTTGTGTTAGCTTGATAGTCAGGGCTTGTATAAAAGGTGCTCATTGCGCAGGAAGTATATACAGAGTGTCATTATTTTGAAATAGAGCTGAGTTGTCTGCTCTCTCTCTGTCTCTCCCTCTCCCTCTCCCTCTCTACGTTTTCTGTGTTTTTTACCAAACTGTCATTCTCCGAACTGTGTACTCTGTGTTTCGCATACGCTTTCGCACACGTATTCTTTTACACCGATGCATAGAGAACGCCGTAATCCATTGTGCCGCTCACGTATCGTAATACTTGCTTAGCGCAATCGAAATGGATATCTCGTGGAGTTTGCATGAATTGGCTTAGGAGTCCGACTGGATAACTAAGTTTGGATCGAGCGATCGTGAGATAGATGAGGCTCCCGATCAGTTGACAATATTCGGTCGGCTCACACTCATCTATGCCGGAGTCAACATGTAGTTTGAGGTTTCGATCAAGAGGCATAGCAACCGATTTGCACTCAGTCATCCCGAACTTGTATAATAAGTTGAGGATGTAGTGCTGTTGAGAGATCATAATGCTGTTCGGAATCCGAATTACTTCGATGCCAAGGAAGTAATGGAGCTCCTTCATGTTCGTCATCTCAAATTTTCTGGAGAGGAGGAACTTGACCTTGTTGATTTGACTAGACTTTCACCTTCAATGACCAGATCATCCACGTATAGGATGATGAAAATTAGGCTTCTAGAGTCGTGTTGTACGTAGAGGGATTTTTCGGATTTCGACATTCGAAAGCCGATTTGATGAAGATATTGTGTACACAGTGCTTGCTTGACGCCGTAGAGTGACTTCTTGAGTCGGCACACGGCTTTCGGATGAGTACACGATTCGAAGCCGGGTGGTTGTACCATGTACACCTCCTCTTCTAATTCGCCTTGAAGAAAGGCATTCTGGACGTCCATTTGGTGGAGGTGCCACCTTTTACCGCTGCAAGTGCGATCACGGTTCGCACCGTCATCATCTTTGCCACTAGGGCAAAGGTCTCTTCATAGTCGACTCCATGTGTTTGTGTGTATCCTTTCGCTACGAGTCGAGCTTTGTAGCAGTTGACGGAGCCGTCAACATTATACTTCACCTTGTAGATCCATCTGCAACCGATTGCCTTCTTGTGTGGTGAGTGGGGAACGAGATCCCATGTCTCATTCTTGTGTAGTGTATGCATCTCCTCGTTCAATGCTTCGATCAACCGCCGGTCCTTCGCGTCTTCAGAAAATGTTTTCGACTCTCGTACAGTTGCCACCTTCATCATAAATGTGTAATGGTACGCCATGTACTCATCGTAGCCGAACCGTCTTACGGGGTTCTTTTCATGGGTGGATTGGTGGAGCTTCTCGTTTGCAGATTGTAAGGCTTTCTTCACTCCATTTGTCCGGATGTCAGGGCCTTCGAACTCACTATCAAGGGAGTGAGTCGATTCGATGCCGTCGAAATGATCATCTTCATACTTTGGCATTTTCTCCTTCCCTTTGTCCAGCTTCAGACTCAGCCGAGATGTGCTTTGATCGCTCGGAGGCTCTTGTGGTCCACTAACCCTTGTCGTAATCGGGTTTTCTTCGAACATGTTGTTGTCGGGGTTGGGGGTGAAACCTAGAATGGCTTCACCCCCCTCCCAAGGGGGTTACGATAAAGAGAGAGCTAGAGATAGAGAGAAACACAAATACACAAAGACACCAAAATGAGTGGGAAAAATGCCTATCCATTACATGCCCCATAAGGGGTTTATATAATACAAAATGTAACAGTAAATAATGACCGTTAATGTGCTCACACATACTCATCTTCACACTCATATACATTACACATACCAAACAACCCCTTTAATGTGTTTTACCCTTATACTGCCTCCTACAACTCCTACGGGTAACACATGGCACGCATGTGGGACAGTGCATTGCACGGTGAACCCACTCGCCATTGAAACTCTTCTCGACCGGAACTCCATCGGTCGTCTCAAAGATCGGAAATCCATCGACTGGATCATAGCTCTACAATCGATAACTTCAATTAGAGCATTGCTTGATTCGAACCTTCTCATTCGGTTAGCATGTCGCTCAAGTAGATCACACACCAATTGGCTCATCCATTGTGGCATGGGTCTTTCATGATTCTGTTACATGTATGTGTATTTTTCAATTTCGTCATGTGAATTGAGTTTTGTATTTTGTACCCTTGGTTTCTAAAATTTTTACCCTCAAGTTTTTCTTTTTTCTTTTTTCTCTTTTTCAAATTTTATTTTCGGCCCTTTGAAATTTTAAAATTATGCATTCTGCCCTCCAATTTTTGAAATGTTCTCTTCGTACCCCTCTTCTCTTTCTTCTTTTCTCTTTGTCTTTTGCTTGGCTGTCTTCGCGGTTGTCACTTGGCCGTACTCTTGGTCGCATATCTGGGCCGTACTCTCAGGTGCATGTCTCGATCATGCTTCTCGGCCACACATCTCGGCAGTGCTCTTGGCCATACGTCTTGGTCGTACTTCTCGGCCGTGCATCTTGGCCATATTCTGGTCCGCGTGTTTTGGCCACGCATCTCGACCCCGCTTCGCTTCGACCGCACGTCTCGGCCGTGCATTTTGGCCACATGTCTTGGTCGTGATTTCGGCCACGCGTCTCTACCATGGTCTTGGTCACGCGTCTCTAGCGGCATCGGCCATCTCCGTGCCTTTGTGCTCGGCCGAGTCTCTGGTGTCCCTGGCCATCTCTTTGGCTCTTTGGCTTTTCCTCCGTTGGCTTTTCTTCTTTCGTCTTGCTTTCTATCTGCATCTTTGTCTTGTTCTTCTTCATTTTCTTCATTTTCTTCCTCTTTTTCTTCTCTGCTTCTGTCATACCTTGTCTTCTATGGTGGCGGTGGTGATGATCATCTTCGTCTTCCTCTTCATTCTCTGATGATCATCTTCTTCTCCCGCATGTTTGTCTGTCTGTGGCCGTCTTGGTTTGTAGGCTGTCTAGAGCCGTCTCTCCGTGGGCCGTCTCTGTCGTCGTCCGTCGGCTCTGTTCGACAGCCACCTGTGGGACCCTTTGTTTGACGGCTGTCACCATTTTCTCCGGTCGACTCTGTCGGACGTCGGCCGGTGTTGTCTGCTTGAGTGGCCGGCTCTCTCTGCCTGTACTGTCTGTCGATGTTGTGCGTCGGTCGGCTCTGTCCGGCGGTCTTTGCCTTCTAGCCATGGTCGTCTGCCTATTCGGCGGCCGAATGTCTCTAGGCGTGTCTCTAGGTCGTCGCCGTCTCTCTGTGCGGCCGACTACCGGACCTTCTATCCGGCCGTTGCCTATTCGCCGACCAGACGCTGTTCGCCCGGCTGTCGGACGTTGGCTGTCTCTGTCCGAACCCGCCTTTGTGTCTGGTGGTCGTCCTTCTTCATCGTCGTCAGAGCCGGCTGCTGATGACTGTCTGTCCTCTTCCATATCTTACTTTTCTCCATCTTCTTCACTCAACCCTTCTTGACTCAAGCAAGGGATTGATTGTCCGAAGCCGAGCCCGTTGATGCTCGTTTATGTTCTTTTGAATATTTGTAGAGACATGAATCTGATGATCTAGAAGTTGAACTTAGCTACAGAGCTCTTGACACATAGGAGCTACTGTGGAAGCCATCGCGCCCTCCCATTTCCACAGCTGCTGCGTATTGCCATTGTTGAAGAAGCCGCATACCTAATGGTCGCCATGCCCACGTTCTTCTCTTCTTCCACTTCTTCTATGAGGACTTAGGGTTTTCATAGCATAGATAGAAACAAACCAATGAGCCTGAGGGGAACGAGAGAGACACAACACACACAACACAAGCAAACACATGAGGGGAACGAGAGAGACACAACACACACAACACAAGCAAACACACAAACGTGTAGAGAGTTGAAGCTGTAAATCACCATTTTCATCTCAGATTGGTTGGGACGTAGAGAGATTAGTGATGGAAGGGGAGCATGAGGGAGAGTGAGACTTCTTCTCAAAGGAGGGTCGGCCGTTCGGGTGTGCCAAAAGTGTTGTCGGTGTGGGGGGTGCAACCTAGAATGGCTTCACCCCCCTCCTAAGGGTGTTACGATAAAGAGAGAGCTAGAGATAGAGAGAAACACAAATACACAAGGACACCAAAATGAGTGGGAAAAATGTCTATTCATTACATGCCCCATAAGGGGTTTATATAATACAAAATGTAACGGTAAATAATGACCGTTACAAAAGAGACCGTTACACTCTTGTCACATGCACATAATTGTGCATGTGCTCACACATACTCATATTCACACTCATATACATTACACATACCAAACAACCCCTTTAACGTGTTTTACCCTGATATCGCCCCGTATAACTCCTACGGGTAACACATGCGCATGAGTTGATCTTCGGCTTCTATCTCTATTTTGGCAGAATCTGGGTCAAGCAGAATCGAAGTCGAAGTTGTCTCTCGTGCATACCAAGATACCGACTCGTCGAAAATGATATCCCGACTTAATCGAGATTTTCGAGTTGAGGGGTTATAGCACTTGTACCCCTTTTGCTCCAGCGAGTATCCTACGAGGATACATTTCTCCGACTTCGGGTTGAGCTTTTGACTCTTCTCGTCGGGGATGTGCACGTACGCAATGAAGCCGAATATCCGAACATGTGATAGGTCTGGCTTCTTTCCGAAAAACTTCTCATGCGGAGTAAATTCGTGCACACTCGATGTCATACACTGATTCATGAGGTATATGGCCGTGTTAGCTGCTTCCACCCAATACGATTTCGGCATGTGCTTTTTGTTAAGCATAGCTTGTGCCACTTCGAGGATGTGCCTATTCTTGCGTTCGGCTACTCTGTTTTGTTGTGGCGTATGTCAACACAAAAACTCTCGTCATATTCCTTCTTTTCATAGAAACGCCGAAAATTCGTCTGTGAAGTACTCCTTGCCTCCATCCGACCGAAGACATTGTACATGTCGGCCCGTGGCTTTCTCGACTTCATTCTTAAATATTTGGAAGTGTCCAAACACTTCGCTCTTTTGTTGTATGGGGTAGATCCAGGTGTGCCTGGAGAAGTCGTCGATGAAGGCCACGTAGTATCGGCATCCGCTAAATGTAGCTGTCTGAGTCGAACCCCATACATCGGAATGAATTACGTAGAGTACGCCTTTGCTCACGTTCCGTTCCTTCGGAAATGGGTGCCGATGTTGCTTGCCGAATTGGCAATCTCTCTCTCTCTTTGAAGGTCGGGAGTCCGATGACGACTCCTTTCGATTGCATCGCCTTGAGCTTTTGAAGGTTGATATGGCCAATCCGCTTGTGCAATCACTCCATGTCGGACTCGGCTTTCGTGCCTTTTGCGAACATGGCCAATTTCATCTCGTGCGGGTCCAGAATGAACATTTGGCCTTCTCTTCGTTTGCGCGCGATGAGTCGACCCTCTTTTTCGATGAAGCAACCACCTTGATCAAATCAAACTTGCATTCCTTGCTCTACAATTTGGCCGACGGAGACCAAATTCTTCGTGATAGTTAGTACATGCAAGACATTTTTAATGTAAGTTTGCTTACCTTCTTCTCCGAATGGAACATTTCCGATGTCCTGAATTGGATGCATAATGTCGTCTCCGGTTTCGACATAGCTGGGTCGTTCCGGCTCTCGAAGTTCTCGGAACCATTCTTGAAGAGACGTCATATGGTTCGAGGCACCGAAGTCGACGAACCATACGTATTCCGGACCCGAGGCACTAGTTGAAGTAGAAGCTGACATATAATTTGCTCTATGTCTCATCATGAACATTCCACCACAATCGTCATAATCGGAGTTGGTGGGTAGTTGGTGAGTTGTCGGCTAGTGGAAGACGACTCGCGTATCTTCTTACGACATTCTTCTTCGTGGTGACCGATTTTTCCGCAATATCCGGATTTGACAGAGTTTTGTCGGCTCAGATTGGAATGGAAGCTCCCCCTTCTTCCGAAGGTTCCTTGATGGCTTCCGTCTTGATGCCGAAATCGTAAGTCGGGCCTTGTCCGCCTCGTCCTTCGCCGAATTGCCTCTTCTTGCACGGTCGTGTCCTCTTCATCCATTCGAATGCGTGTAGAGCATGTGGCCTTCCGAGGCATTGCTCCTTGTTCGAACATGGTTTTCTTCGACCAACAACATGGATAGAAGGTCGAAGAAGGAGGGCAGATTCTCTCGTGCTAGTGCGGCGGTTCTTATCGCGCCGAACCGTGGTGGAAGGCCACCGAGGCATATTTGCACCATCTCATCATCGTCCACATTGATGCTTATCGAGCCGAGCGAATCGCAAAGCTCCTTGATCTTCAAGGTGTAGCTTGTAACGGACATATCCCGTTGTTGAATGTTGTTCAACTCTTGGCGGAGTTGAAGCTTTCTCGCAGTCGTGACGTCGGCGAAAATCTTTCGTAGATTCTCCCATGCTTCCTTCAGTGTCTCGACTTCTCGAATGTAGCGAACATGTGGTCGTGAACACATGTCGCCAAGCAATACATCACTCGGCTTGCCGCTTGCTCCCAAGTTGCATAGTCAGTCTTTCGAGTGGGGTCGGTCTTCTTGTGCTCCCTTGATGTAACGCCAATAGCCTTGGCCGACAAGGTATTGGTGCATCTTGTACTCCCAAGATGCAAAGTTGTTGCGATCCAACTTCTCGCTACGGAGAGCTCTCCCCATTTGAGTATTCATTGTCGATTAAGCTTCCTTTCTTCTTTTCCTTCACTCTCGAACACGAGCTATGTAGTGGTACTACGATAACGATGAGCCGGTTCTTCTTGAATGTCGGCGTAGAGCACAACACACGATCACGATGAGGCAAATGGGCTAGATCGAGCTACCAAATCGCTCTGATAGCATGTAAAGAATCGATGGTGATTCTTTTGTGTGATGTGTGTGTGCGTGTGTGTGTGTGTGAGAGAGAGAGAGAGAGAGAAAAATAGAGGAGAGAAGAGAACACAAGATAGATAAGCAAGAGAAATAAAATACTCAAGAAGAATGTGTATATTTCACAAGTAGAATGGAGATACAAAACTATAGCATTACAAGGAGTCACAATCGACTTAGTATGAAGTATGAGGAGGGTGCTTTATATAGAGTCACCCTCTCTCTTCATTAACTTACAACAACCACTCTCTCTCTTGGGGAATGTGAAGATTCATAGTCATGGGGAATATGTAACTCATTAGTTATGTGTCATAGAATATGATTCTATGACACATAGTTAATGTGTAGAGAGTAGTGGTATCACTCTTGACCTTTGAGTAATCATGGATTCTCAAAAGGTGTGTTCACACGTTGCACTATGTTGAGCTTGATTCTCAACTACAGTTTGGGACGACTTACAAACTCCTGGAATTTTTGGCGACACAATAGATCAAGGTGTCCTAGAGAATGGCCAAGGAACACGCAGAACAACAAATGATTGAGCGTGCACTAACGAGAACGGCGGAAAGGGACGATGAGGGACCCCTCGCCAAGATAGGCAGATTGCGGAATCCAGGGATTCGCCGCATGGGCATTGAATTACCCCCATTGAATACGGCCCTCGTCGAAGTACATAGGGAGTTGGCCACAGTCAGTATGGGAGCCAAAGATATGGTTATCAAAAATAAGAATATTTGGAAAACAATCAAGCTGACTCAAACCCAACTACACAAGGACCAAGAGTGCATTGCGGAATTAGAACGCAACACAACTACGGCGCAACAACACCCCAGACTCGCATCCATCGATGATGCAGCGACGACTTTACGGGAGGAGGTCAAAGCACAAACCGCCATCACCGCAAAAGCAAAAAGAGTTAGGCAGTTAGCTGAGTCCGAGATTGACCGTGTCCACGCGGAACTGGCCAATCATCAGATACAGAAAAGGATGTTCGGGCAAAAGGACGAAGGGCGGTGAAAGCACTGGAGGATAAGCTCGCGGCGGAGATAGTAGCGCATAGCCTTACAAAAGAAGAAAATAGGAAGCTGCTTGAGGAAGCCCAAAAGATAGAAGCCGTTATCACGGGACTCTGAGAGTTATTGGAAAAGAAGAAAGCATGGTACGACGAGCAACTCATGTGGGAACAGGAACTGAAGCATCAGGTAGAAGTCCGCTTGAACAATGAAATGGGCTGTCTCGAGGAACTACACTTGAAAGAATCCCAGATATGGACGAAGATGAAGAGCCTCTATGAGGAGAGATGGCTACAACCAATAAGTGTAAAATCAAAAACCTCAAGAAAGCCCTGGACGATGTGCAAACCCACTCCCAAACAATAACGGACAATGTATGTGTCCTTCTTCAAACAAATTGCGAGCGGTTTACGACACAGTTGAAAGCGGCATTGGACAAAAGATGGATGGTGTGGGCAATGCACGCAGTAGAATTGCACACCTACCGGGTGGACTGGGAGAACCGACGAAAAGAAGCCAAAGTCTTCTACGAGCTCAATAAGGAAAGCATTGCTGCAGTACACGAGGACCTCACGTAGGACTATCGCATGCTAGCGGACCAACACTCTGAAGAAATCACACAGTTGTTGGAAGATTTCGGGGAAAGTCAGGAAGACATTTTCTGTCGGCTAATGGAGATCAATAGCGAACAATAGAGGACGGAGACAATTGCGGTAGCAACAGTCATTCTGCCGAACAAGATGAGCCTCAACCCAATTCAAACATCCCACCAGAGGTGACCAATACGCCTATCAACGCTACGGAAGAGATGGATAGGGAAGAGCCCCGACCAACCGCTTGCCCATAGATTGAAGAGCCCACACCTAAACCTCGGAGTACAAATGACAACATGGGAACTCACACACCGGTTGAAAGTCGTGAAGAGGACGACACGCAATTGGAGGAGCCAATCGAGTAGAACAACGAAGCACCTACGGACGTCAAGCCGCTTCCGGACCAGGCCGTACAAACGGAGCTGAACATCCTCGACATTTTGAACGATGAGTAGAGGGACGGGTCCGACGTGCCATGGCACTGTCCCACAGGCATGCCAAGTGTTGTCCACCGGTGTTGTCCGCCGGACCTAACGCTTAGACGAGCAGAATATTTTATTAGAAGTGTTACGGACTAAAATCCCTGTGTATATAAAGGGCAAAAATCTTCTATAAAGAGCTAGCGTGTAATTAGGGAGCTACCTTTTGTAATACAATACTATCTTCTTTGATTCCTGTGTCTGTGTAAGTCGTCTACTGATTCGATGTAGTACTCTGGTGGTAACTGTGGGCTAGTAACCGTAGGGTAAGTGTGTATATGAGATCATACACTGGTGAGATTCGGTTGTAGCTGTCTCCCTTCCCGTCCAGACAATACGCTTTGCTTTCTAAGCCTGTTACGTTTCGCGCACCTACAGATCTATTCCTTGCACCACAATCACCTTGAAGTCTACCTCGATGGACTGAGAGTAGACAGTGTTTCTAATTGGTAACACAAAGTTGGGATGAGTTGGGACAAGTAGAGACAACTGCAAAACTGCTCGAGAGAAAGAGAAAGTCACTACACTCATGAGAGCCAAAATCTGAGAATGCATGGAATAAATGAGAATGAGGAAATGATCATCCTTATATTGGGACAATGATGGCAATTGGGGCTAGCTGTTGAGACTAGCTGATGGGTCATCCCTTGGGACTACTTATTGGGGCCTTGGGTTAAGACATCCATGGTGGTGCCTCTTTTGGTACTAGGACTAGGGTCCCTAGGTACTCCTAGTCAATTTTGGGACTCTAACTATCAATACTGAATAGAGACACTACATTCACCTAAGTCCTGTAGAGGTTGACTCCCATCAAGCTCGCAAGATTGTGACAAGCACTTCAAGCCACAATGGCTTGAGCCTTCATCTTGTCTCATGTGAGTTGTTCTGAATCTTTTTCCGTTGTTGTTTTGGGACATTTTCTTCATCCTTCTAACTTGCTCTTCCATATATGCCGAACATAGCTTCCTCAAGTTGTCTTAGATCCTTAGCTTTATGGCTTGTTCTTCCTCACCCACGTAACTTGGTCGAGCTCACCTCGTCTCGGTCTCATCCTCCAAGGCCCTTTGAGGTTTTTCTTTTACCATCATCCCTTGTTCACCCATTTCAGTTGGGGAAACCTTGACCTCCAATTCTCACTCTAAGGACTTCCGAGGAATTTCCTTCATTTTGGGACTTAGCTTGTCGATCGAGCAAACCTTCCTTGAAGGTGTCCTTTCTCAAAATCAGGCATCCGACTTCTCTTCTTCTTCTTCTTCTTCTTCTTCTTTATTGACCTCCACTTGAGCTCCTTCTATTGGAAATGAACCCCATTCTCGCTTGGGGCACTCCCGAGCTAAATGTGGTCCTTCACAATTGAATCCAACCTCACTCAAATCAGGATGTCCATTGGACATTCTTCCTACTTGAAATATTTGAGGGAGTGTCTCGTCCCATCGACTTGCCTTCCCCCTTGTTCTTTGCTTGATCATATGATCTCATGGTTTTGCCTTTCTCCATAGCCACTTGTGTGGGGAAACCTCCCAATTACCCACACACTCCACTATCACGTAAACAGATGTGTGTGCACTACTCGAGTGGGATCACAGGAGTCTTGAACTAGGGATGATGTGATGTCATGCAAGAAGATTCTTCAGAAAGCCTTTTCCGGTCACCTTCCTAATTAGTGTTCAAAAACCGTGCGGTGTTTAGGATAGGATTGAAGATAGCGAGGCGATTATAGGAGGCGAAGTGAATGTAGGGAACGCGGCATATGTAGGCATCGAGTGTGGCAAAGCTCTAGCTTCATCCACGTGTGACTTCTCCTTCTTCAAACCCAAGGCATGATCTATGTATATACACACTAGTATGGAACACCGATGGGGGACTTCGATCTCTTTGTCACTATCGCGAGGGTGTGATCAAGTGGACTGACATTCTTTCTTCCTTACTTTTTCTCTTTATTTTTGCTTAAGGTTAATTAAGATTCTAATAGTATAGTTAGAGTCTAACCAATTAATGAAGGAAAACTAAGGAATTATAGACCAAAGAAAGTAAATAGGGCTGGGGTGAAAGCAAGCTGAGATGTACCAACTTTTGGCCAAAATTCTAGTGTGTTGAATCTAAAAAGCATAAAAACTAATAATTAGTCTAAGAATTGGGACTAAAAAGTCAATCATCACTTCTCCTAAAAATTAAAGTCACATTTAATGAGAATTGTTTGAGAAAGAAACACAAACACACAACCTCTCCATGTTATGTCTCCCTGCTTGTCTTATGGTGTGCATCTAAGGTTGTTAATGCATATGTCGAGGTATAGGTGTATAGAAATCTCTTGACTAAAAAGATCTCTTCTCTCTCTCTCAAAGGATTCAAGGTTTAGGAAACTACAATTTACGCTCTTTGATATGGGAGAAAAATCCAAGACAAAGAAGAAGACAAGGAGGGTTAGCATATTTGAATAAGATGGAAATAGAGAAATATGCGTCAATCATAAAAAATGATGAACATAAATGTGACATATGGCTCAAAATAAAACACCTAATGGTTTACCCACTTTTGTAGTTGGATGTTACATTCCTCATCAAGATTCTAACTTTTATGCTTGTTTGGATTAAGATCAACCTTTTGCCAATCTACAAGATGATAATGCTTATTTCAAATACAAAGGGGATGCTATTGCCTTTGGCGACTTGAATGCCTATACAAGAACTTTTCAACTTGATGCACAACAATCTTTCATGCCACATATCTCAAGGATGCAAGAGGATATACAAATGTATAGCCACTCTTCTAGCAATGAAAAAGATCCAAACCAATTTGGGAAGTTACTCTTACAAATGTGCAATAGTACTGAATTGATTATTGCAAATGGTTTCTCCTTATAGCCCAACACTAATGGCTTTACATGTAGAATACAATGGAAATAGTGTAATTGACTATGTGCTACATTTTGAAGGTATTTTGGATCGTATACATAAGTTCTCACTTGGTGAATGAACATTGGAATTTGATCATAGGGCTTTATGTATTGACCTCAAATGTATGCATAGGTTCGATTGTGAGAAGACCATTGAAGATAATAAAAAAACCCCACTTGAGGATGAACCTTAACCGAGCGCCCATGTATTGCAAGATGGTTGAGGATATGTTACAAATGACAAAGATACAACATGGTGCCACACTAGAATGCAAATGGGAAGCTTTAAGAAAGTCATTTTTTCATGTGCAAACGAATGTTTTTTGACCAAACTGACATCTTGGAAATGCATCAAGAAATGTAGTTCAAAGAAAAAATGGTTTGATTAAGAATGTCACGAAGCTCAAAAGAGCCTTATGGTTTTTGATGTAGTTAAGGATAAGGAAAATTTCCAAAAGTATTTGCATGGTTACAAAAGGCTTATTCAAATAAAGAGATAAATATGGGAAGTTACTCAACAATTTCTCCAAATTCAAGAGAAAGCACATGCATGTGCTAAAATTTGGGGAAATCTAAAAGGAAAATGTGTTGACAGTTACAATAACTTTACTTTTCTTGACTTGTCTATGCATTGTAAGAATCTATATGAGGTATCTCTTGCGGGAAAGATAATGCATTATGGTTCTCTTTTACATATGTCTCCCTTCTTTACAATCGAAGATATATGCATAGGACTTAAGAAATTGGCATCTCGAAAGGCAAGCAATCTTGAATGTATAAAGACTGAAATGCTCAAATGGATGGGAAAGGAAGCACATGCATAGATAAGCGATATGTTTAATCATGCATTGCAACATGGTATGCCATAATGATTGAACGACAAATATGATCAAATTGGACGGTAGCTTCCAAAATGGTGGATGGAAATTTTGCAAAGGAAATTTGATAGTGGCTCAAACATAAAAGCAAAGTACAATATATGTAATGAATACAAAACTATGTGGATATGAGGCAAATGTAGTTGCCGACTTAGATGGTTAGTTATGACATAAAAGGCTTGGCCACAAGAGCGAGAGGAGAATGTATATGCTTGCTGAAAAGGATCTCCTTCGAAAGTGAATGGTATGCATCTAAAACAATGTGTTGATTGCTTGGCCGATAAGCAAAATAGGGTTGCCTTTCACTCCAGGCCTTTGATGAGAAGAGAACATGCCTTAGAATTGGTCTATACATATGTATATTATTTGGATGCAAAGTCACATTGTGGTGCACAATATTTTGTGACTTTAATTGATGATTACAACAGAAAATTGTGGGCTTTCGTGTTGTAAAGTAAAGACTAGGTGTTGTCGGTCTTTAAGGAGTTCTAGGCCAGGGCTTAGAAAGAATCTTGACAGGAGCTAAAGGTTGTCCAAACAGACAATGGTGGTGAGTACTGGGGTAAATTTGAGTTGTGTTGCAAGAGTCAAGGTATCAAACTTGAGTATACAGTGCCAAAGACACCTAAGCTAGGTTGAGAGGATGGCCATGATCATAATGGAGAGGATGAGAAGTAGGTTTTCACATGCTGCAAAATTGTTGCAGTTGTATTGGGTTGAGGCAATGACGACGGCTATTTTATCTTACAGAGTACTGGGGTAAATTTGAGTTGTGTTGCAAGAGTCAAGGTATCAAACTTGAGTATACAGTGCCAAAGACACCTAAGCTAGGTTGAGAGGATGGCCATGATCATAATGGAGAGGATGAGAAGTAGGTTTTCACATGCTGCAAAATTGTTGCAGTTGTATTGGGTTGAGGCAATGACGACGGCTATTTTATCTTACAAAAAATTACCCCTCAGTGCCTCTAAATGGTAATGTCCCATAGAGGGTATGGACAGGAAGAAATGATTCTTACCAAATGAGGGTGTTTAGATGCCTGGCTTATATGCATGTTGAAAAGATTAGAGATCAAAGATAGACAACAAGTCCAAGCTATGCATATTCTTGGGGTACTCAAAAGTTGAATATGGAGATTGAACAACTGGACATAGAAATAACATTCCTACATGATGGTTTGGAAGAGGAAATCTATATACAACAACATGAGGGTTTTGAGGTTAAAGGAAAAGAAAATCTTGTATGCAGATTGAGGGAGAGCTTATATGGTCTAAATGAAAAGAATGGCGTGTGGAAGCAATATAGGAAACCGAACAACAGAAAACGCAGGTTTAATGGAAAACTTAGGTTTGCATTGTACACATGGGAGAGACAGAGAGAGAGTAAACACCACAACTTAATTCAAAAAATAATACTCGATTTGTACATCGGATGTGCTCAATGAGCACTTTTATACAAGCCCTGACAATCGGGCTGACACAAGTACTGACAGTACTTGACTGCTCATAAGTGAGCCTCGACACTCACTCCCAAAATTATTCCTTTGTGAGGAATATCTCTCTAATGGCCTTTCGGTTTACGCACCGATACAGCCTCTCGTTACGCACTGGTTTACGTACTAGTTCACGCATCTGTTTTACGCATTCGTCTGGCCTAACCGATCGGTTCCAACCGATCCGGTCCTCGGCTTGCTCAACCGATCCGGCCGATGTTGAGCTTGTCTGTCAACACTCCCCCTCAAGCTCAACTTGAGGCTCTTCGGGTTCTTCTGGATCACCGCTCAGGTTCCTCCTGGCTCCACGCCTCGCTCGCGCTCCTCGACCTGTTTGACTCTGCGCACTTCGACCCTTCCGGTCGGCTTGTCTGCTCCCACGACCCTTCACAGTTCCCTTGCCGTCGTGGTGTTGGCGCTTCTCCTGATGCCTTCTTCTCCGCTTGGCCCTCGGTTGATTTAGTGTATCCGAATCAAACATCCGAACCGACTCGGCTATCTTCGACCGGTTTTCACTCTCGTCCGAGTTGGCTGTCTCCAACTCGTCTTTGGTCTTCTCACCCTTGACGGTGTCATCTCCCCATGCTTGGCTGGCTTCGACTCTTTCTTTCGGCTGCTCCCCTTATGTTTGCTTCCGGAATCTTCTGCGGGTCCGCCCTCGGCTTCTTTAGCCGATCCGAAATCGACGAATTCGTCTTCTAACTCGGCGTCGCGGTCTTCTCTCCCCCTTCCGTGGTAATTCGAGACATCTCTCCCCCTCAAGTTCGGCACGTCGAGGTGACGCAACCCAAGCGCACCCAAGAATTGCCGCAACTTGTCCAGTCCAAGAGGCTTGGGGAAGATGTCGGCGGTCTGCCGATCCGTCGGAACAAACTGAAGTTCGACTTCACTGGAGAGAACACGCTCACGGATGAAATGGTAGTGCACCTCAATGTGCTTAGTCCGGGCGTGGAAAACGGGGTTCTTGGCGACCTTGATGTTGTTGAGGTTGTCGTAGTAGATAGTCATTGGATCAGACACCTTCACCTGCACATCCTTAAGTAGCCGCTTTAACCATATTGCTTCGCATGTCGCGACAACCGCTCCTCTATACTCGGCTTCGGTGCTCGACAGCGCAACTGTCGGCTGCTTCTTGCTACTCCACGTGATCGCGGCACTCCCAAGAGAGAACGCGAAACCGGACCTGGATCGGCGATCGATGACGTTGTCGGCGCAGTCGGCATCGGTGTAGCCAACCAACTGTGGGGTTGTATCGGACCGATATAGTAGTCCCCGGTCCTTAGTGCCGCTTACGTACTGCAGTACGCGTTGCGCACACTAAAGGTGCTCCTTGGTAGGTCGCGCCATAAACTGACTGATCACCCTGACCGGATAACTGAGATCAGGTCGGGTGATTGTCAAGTAGATAAGGCTTCCGACAATTTGTCGGAACCTCGTCGGGTAGCATACCTCTCTGGAATGGGGGCGAAGCTTGACAGTTCTATCCAGAGGAGTCGAGATGGACTTACAGTCTGCCATCCCGAATTTGAAGAGCATATTTAGTGTGTAATGACGTTGGCTAATCAGTATGCCTTCGGGGGTGCGGATCACTTCGATCCCGAGCAAGTAATGAAGGTCCCCCAGATCCTTCATGTCGAACGATGCCGCAAGCTAGAGCTTTACGCGGTCGATTTCACCTAGGTTGGTGCCGATGATGACCAAGTCATCAACATATAGTAAAATATTGACCAGACCGAGTCGACCTTTCCGGATGAACAGGGAAGAGCCCGATTTTGAGTTACAAAGCCCATCCTTCGCAGTTGTTGCGTGATCTTCGTGTTCCAGGCACGCGGGGCTTGCTTCAGTCCGTAAAGGGACTTCTTCAATCGACACACTGCCGACGTGTTCGTTCCGGAGTGAAATCCGGGGGCCTGTACCATGTACACCTGTTCCTCAAGCTCACCTTGCAAGAACGCATTCTTTACATCCATCTGATGTAAGTGCCACCCCGTTGCCGCAGCTATGGCGAGCAAAACACGAATGGTTGTTATCTTCACAATCGGCGCAAACGTCTCATCATAGTCGATGCCGTGTTTCTGCGCGTAGCCTTTTGCCACTAACAGGACCTTGTATCGGTTGACCGAGCCGGCGATGTTGTACTTGACCTTTGGTGCGTCAACCAAGTCCCAAGTCTCGTTTTCCGCCAATGCGTGCATCCCTTCCTCCATCGCGGCACACCAATTCGCGTCCTTAGCCGCTTCTGCGTAGCTCTCCGACTCACACACTTCCGGTACACGGGTCATGTACGCATAATGATGCGCCATGTACTCGTTGTATCCGAACCGCACAATTGGGTTCTTCTGGCGGGTAGATCGGCATAATCGTTCATTAGCCGATGTCGAGGTCTTCTCGGCCAACGCAGACTTCGCTCTTGAAGACCTGTCACGGCTTCCCTCGGAGTCGGACTCGTGTCGGTCTGACTCGTTCTTATCCGTGCCGGAATCCGACACCTTCTTCTTCCCTTTCTCTTTGCGCGTAAGCTGTCTCCTCGGCATCCTGCGCGGGGAATGCACGATTGAGTCTCCACTACTCGCCGGCTCTTCATCCATTCGGTCCACTTAACCGAAACGAAATCAGACTCTCTTCGCGGGTCCCGATTTCAGGTTCATCCGGAGGCATCGCGGTCTCGTTGGCCTCATAGTTGGAACTCGGATTGGAGTTGAGATCCGGAATCGGAGGCAAGTACCAGGATGCTGATTCATCAAACACAACGTCGTGGCTCACGTGCGCTTGTTTGGCACTTGTTTGGTGCACTTATAACCCTTCTGCTCATCCGAGTAGCCGACCAAGATACATTTCTCGGCCTTTGCGTCCAGCTTCCTCCGTTTCTCCTTCGGCACATGCACATACGCAATGCTACCGAAAACTCATAAGTGTCGCAAGTTCGGCTTTGTTCCGAAATATAGCTCATGTGCCGACACTTTGTCTCCGATCCGGTTCTGGATGTATACCGCGGTTCGTACTGCTTCGGCCCAATATAACTTGGGCAAGCCCTTTTCTTCCAGCATTGCCCGCGCCGCTTCCACAACCGACCGATTTTTCCTCTCGGCCACGCCGTTTTGCTCTAGCGTGTATCTACAACTGAATTCGCGCCGAATTCCCATCTGTTGTAGATAACCATTGAATTGGCCAGAAAAGTATTCTTTTCCGCCATCCAACTACAGGCATTTGATCTTCCTTCCTGTTTCCATTTCCACGAACCCTTTGAGGTTCCAGAAATAGTCGAAGACTTCGCTCTTCCTCTCGATGAGGTAGATCCATGTGTGCTGGGTGTAGTCGTCGATGAAGGAGACGAAATATCGGCTCCCGCCAAGACTAATATTTTGTGCAGGCCCCCACACATCGAAGTGTATCAAGTCGAGCTTGTTCCGGCTCTGGTTATGCTCGTTGGGGAAGGGAAGTCAGTGTTGCTTCCCAAGCTGGCAGGCTTCACAAATTTGTGCCTTCCAGCCACTAAATTTGGGCAATCCGAACACCACTTGTTTCGATTGCAGGTCTTGAAGCCGCTGGTAGTTGACGTGGCCTATCCGCTTGTGCCATAAGTCGATGGTTGACTTGACTTTTTGTCCCTTCGTGAACATTGCGGTGCCACCGTCAGTAGAGTCGAGGTGAACATCCTCCCATCTCTACGCCCTTGCGCAATAACACGGCCTTCTTCCTCAATGAAGCACCCGAGATGTGTAAACCGAACCTGCATCCCTTGGTCAACGATCTGCCCGACCGACACCAGATTCTTCGTAATTCTCGGGACGTGTAACACGTTCATAAGTTTCCCTTGCTGCCCGACATTGCTCAAGGGAACTTCACCGACATTCACGATTGGATGTGGAGTGTCGTCTCCGGTTGCGACTACTCCTGGTTGCGTCGGTTTCTCAAGGTATGAGAACCACTCCTTGTGGCACGTCATGTGGTTTGACGCGCCGGAGTCGACGTACCACACCTCCTCCGACTTTGGGGTGATCTTCCTCATGGAGTGTGCTTCGTGTCTCATCACGAAGACTGACCCTTTTCCGACTTCTCCGAATCCTTCGGCATAGTGCGATCGTTGCCGATTTCCTTTGTCGGTCTGTCCGGAACCTATTCCGGACCCGGTTCTCTCCGAATCGGCGCACTTTTTCCAGTACTCAATCTCCTTGTGACCTTTCTTGCCACAATACCAGCATTCCGCCTCCATTGCGTACCGACTTGCCTCGTCCGCCACGACCACGGGGCCTATCTCCTTCCATGTACAACATCTTGCTGTCGGCATGCATGCTTGTCAACGCACCCGCGTGGTTCTCCTTTATAAGGAGCATCGACTGTAAGTCGAAAAACGACGGCGTATTCTCCCATGTACACACAGCAGTTCGGAACGCTCCGAACTTTGACGCTAAACCCCCGAGACAAACCTGGACCATCTCACTTTCCTCGATGTTCACATCGATGGAAGCTAAGGAGTCGCATATGTCCTTGATCTTCGAGGTATAGTTAGCCATCGACAAATCGTGTTGCCGTAGGTTGCTCAACTCTTGTCGGAGCTGAAGCTTCCTGGCTGTGGTGCTCATGGCGAAGATCTTCTTTAGATTTTCCCACGCACCCTTTGGCGTTTTTGCATCCCGAACGTAGCTTAATAGCTATTCGTCCACACAAGACGTGAGACAGTACAACACTCTGCTCGCCGATTGTTCCCGCGCCGGGAAGTCTTTGTGTGTCGAATCGGGCGCTGTGTCATTTGCTCCATCGACATAGCTCCAGTAACTGTGTCCGAGCAAGTACTGGTGCATCTTGTAGGACCAAGATGCGTAGTTGGTTCTGTCGAGCTTCTCCGTCGAAAGCGAGCTAGCCATTCCTCTGTCCATCGGTTTTCTTGTTCTTCTTCGTTGGTTTTTCTTTCAAGCAACGTCGTGCAGAGGTTCTCAACCCTCGCGCTCTGATACCATGAAAAGAATGGCATGGGGAAGCAATATAGGAAACCGAACAACAGAAAACGCATGTTTAATGGAAAGCTTAGGTTTGCATTGTACGCATGGGAGAGACAGAGAGAGAGTAAACACCACAACTTAATTCAAAAAATAATACTCGATCTGTACATCGGATGTGCTTAGTGAGCACTTTTATACAAGCCCCGACAATCGGGCTGACACAAGTACTGACAGTACTTGACTGCTCATAAGTGAGCCTCGACACTCACTCCCAAAATTATTCCTTTGTAAGGAATATCTCTCTAATGGCCTTTTGGTTTACGCATCAATACGGCCTCTCGTTACGCACTGGTTTGCGTACTGGTTCACGCATCTGTTCTACGCACCGGTGAAACCTAACCGATCGGTCCCAACCGATCTGGCCAATGTTGAGCTTGTCTCTCAACACTAAAGCAAGCTCCTCGACAATGGTTTAAGAAGTTTGAATCCTTCATGCTAAAACATGGATTCCACAAAACACAAGCCGATCATTGTGTATTTGTGACGAGGTATGATGATTAGGTGCTTTTGTTATTCTACTCCTCTATGTAGACGATATGATGGTTGTCAGACACAATGCAAATAAGATTGCAAGTCTGAAAAAGGTTCCGAGTACGTCCTTTGCAATGAAGGACTTAGGTCCAACAAGACAAATTTTGGGAATGCACTTAATCTGGGACAAGAATAAAAATATGGTGTGGCTATCACAAGAGAAATATGTGACAAAAGTATTATAAAGGTCTAATATGTATAATGCAAAACATGTCGGATCTACACTACCGATGAACTGTAACCTGAATTCTGGTCAATGTACGAAAGGTGAATTAGGAATGAAGCAAGATAAATTCCTACTTCACTGTGATAATCAGACTATCATCCACCATGCAAAGAATGTTGCCTACCACTCTCGTACCAAGCACATCTAGAGTGTAAGGAATAGACCCTTCTATCCTCCTTTCTTATCTCGGCCACAACCGATTAATCGCGGATCAATGGAGCAGAAAATAGGAAACACACGTAGAAACAAGACGAAGAAACGCGAGTACACAAGGATTAACGTGGAAAACCCTAAACGGGGAAAAACCACGGGAGTACAAGACTCCAAACAACACTATACAGAGAAGTATACAATGACGAGCTCCAAGGCGACGACCTTGAGCTCGCTGTCCTCGCCACAGGCGGCGGAAATACACAGAGGCGTCTACCTCTTTCTCTCTCGCGCTCTCTCTCTCTCTCTCTCTCACGGCTGCTCTCTCTTCACTCCTCTAAAGTGGAAAAAACAGAAAAAATGAGAAGCAACAACAAAACAGTTTGCCCTAAGTCATATTTATACTCATATGACTTTGGGCTATTTACAACTGTAGCCTCAGGGGCCCATAGCGAACATATTCACGGATATGTCCCTGCATCCGGATCGCTCTCCGGGTACATTCGTCATCCGGTACCGAAACCGGGGTCTTCGTCATCCGGATCCGAAACCGACAACCGGATCCGACCATCCCATCCGAAGGGACCGTAATCCCAACAAACTCCCCCTTCACTTCGGCATGGGATGTTTCTCCAATCCGATCCTCTTCCGGCATGCTTCCAGCTTGTCGGGTGTGAGCACCTTGGTCAGCATATCCGACCCGTTCTCGTCCGTGTGGATCTTCGTCAGCACGAACTCCTTGTCTTCTATCCTTTCCCGGATCCAGTGATATCTTCGCTGGATGTGCTTCGTCCGGGAGTGATAGGCCGCGTTCTTTGCAAGGTGGATTGCACTCTGACTGTCGCAGTAGAGTCGGTA
This sequence comes from Azolla caroliniana, assembly GCF_043228905.1. NCBI lineage: Eukaryota > Viridiplantae > Streptophyta > Polypodiopsida > Salviniales > Salviniaceae > Azolla > Azolla caroliniana. The sequence goes on along the minus strand of NW_028230449.1, from coordinate 6,993,378 downwards.
CTCCTCCTGCCGGATACCGAGCTCTCTAATGAAGTCCTTCATCCATATTATTTCCTTGCCGGCTTCAACAGCCGCCATGTACTCCGCCTCCGTGGTTGACAACGCAACCGTCTTCTGCAGCCTCGACTGCCACGAAACAGCTCCCCCTGCATACGTCATCACATACCCTGATGTGGACCGGCTGGTATCTGCATCAGCCGACATATCAGAATCAGTAAAGCCTTCGAGTTCGGGCTTACCGGAGCCGAATCGGAGGCACACGTTTGCCGTGCCCTTCAGGTATCGGAGTATCCACTTGACCGCGTTCCAGTGCTCTTTGCCGGGATTGCTCATGTACCGGCTCACCACTCCGACTGCATATCCTATGTCCGGTCTCGTACACACCATGGCGTACATCAAGCTCCCGACGGCTGAGGCATACGGCACTTCCATCATATCCTCCTTTTCAGCCTTTGTCTTGGGACTTTGCTTGCTGGTCAGCTTGCAGTTTGTCGGGAGGGTCGATCCGACCGGTCTCGCTTCCGACATGTTGAACCGGTGAAGCACCTTCGTCACGTACTTCTCCTGTGACAGCCCCAACTGCTTCTTCTTCCGGTCCCGGATGATGTGCATCCCTAGTATTTGCCTCGCCGGACCCAGGTCCTTCATTGAGAAGGTTCGGTGAAGAGCCTTCTTCAGCATCCGTATCTTGACCTGGTCCCGTCCGACGATCAACATGTCGTCCACGTACAGGAGGAGTATTAGAGAGTCTCCTCCTTCGAACTTCTTCACAAACACGCAGTGGTCGGACTGCGTTTTGAGGTACCCTTCGTCGGTCATGAAGGAGTCGAACTTCCGGTACCATTGCCGGGGAGCCTGCTTCAGTCCGTAAAGGCTCTTCTTCAACCGGCATACCAGGTGCTCCTTCCCTTTCTTCTCGAATCCTTCCGGTTGCTGCATGTAGATCTCTTCATCGAGGTCACCGTGAAGGAATGCCGTCTTCACGTCCATCTGTTCTACCTCGAGGTCCATGCTTGCCGCTATGCTCAGCACCGTCCGGATAGAGGTCATCTTCACTACCGGGGCAAATATCTCGTCGAAGTCGACGCCCTTCTTCTGCTGAAACCCCTTCACCACGATCCTGGCTTTGTATCTCGGGGGGTTTCCGGCATCTCCCGGTTTCAGCTTGAACACCCACTTGTTTCGAAGTGCCCGCTTTCCTTTCGGCAACTCCACAAGTTCATATGTGTGGTTCTCATGCAGGGAATCCATCTCGTCCTGCATGGCACTCAACCACTTGCGGCTCTGGGTGTCATGCTTTGCTTCTTCAAAGCTCTCCGGCTCCCCCTCGTCGGTTAGTAGCACGTGCTCTGGTTCCGGAAATCTCCGGGGGGCCCTTCTCTCTCTTAGAGGATATCTCCGTTCCGGAGCTTCGGTAACCGGTTCTCCCGATTCTTCTTCTTCATCCGAATCCATTTCGGGATCGGGAACGGTTCCGGTATCATTTTCATCTTCCTCGGCCGGTTCTCTTTCTTCACCGTCTTCGGCCGGATCCTCGAGTGCTAACCGGTCCCTTGCCAGTCGGGACTGCTCCTCGTAGAGTTTATCCTCACCAGTCGACTTGGAGCTCTTCATCTTCTTCTCCGACTCCCAGTCGGTGAGTGTCTTGTCCTCCATAAAGACGATATCTCGACTCCTGAATATCTTCTTGTCGACCGGGTCCCATACTCGGTAGCCGAACTCGTCGTCGCCGTAACCGAGGAATATGCATGGCCGGGTCTTCGGATCTAGCTTTCCTCTCCGGTCCTTCGCCACGTGTACGTATGCGAGACACCCGAACACCTTCAGATGCCGGTAGGATACTTCCCTACCGGTCCACACTCTCTGCGGCGTGTCTCCGTCCAAAGGTACTGAGGGTGATCTGTTTATCACATATGTCGCCGTCGACATTGCCTCAGCCCAAAATCCCTTGGGTAATTTCGCATGTGCCAGCATACTCCGGACCCTCTCCATTATGGTCCGGTTCATCCTCTCGGCCAGCCCGTTCAGTTCCGGCGTCTTCGGCACAGTAAATTCGAGTCGGATTCCCTTCGAGCGACAGTACTCCTGGAACTGCCCCCGGTATTCCCCTCCGTTATCCGCTCGTATTGCTTTCAGCTTCTTGCCGGATTCTCTTTCCACTCTCGCGTGGAGTTCTTTGAAGACGCACAACACTTGGTCCTTTGTCTTCATCGGTGCCGTCCACAGTTTTCGGCTATGATCATCGATGAATGTTACGAAGTACTGGGCTCCGCCATGTGACTTCGTTTCTACTTGACACACGTCCGTGTGCACCAACTCCAATGGTGCACTGCGTCTCGTCGGTGGCCTTGAGTGGAAGGAAGTTCGGTTCTGCTTACCGGCCAGGCAATCGGTGCACTTCTCCAGGTGCACATGCTTCACTGGGATAAGGTTGTCTTCTGCAAGCCTCTTCATCCCCTTCTCACTCATGTGGCACAGTCTTTTGTGCCACAGCTCACCGGCAGTGTCGGCTGCCACGTTCAGCTCTTCCGGACACAACCAGGCATTCATCAGGTACAGTGTGTTGACCTTCCGGGCCCGAGCCACTATCAAGCTCCCCTTGCTGAACTTCATGACACCGTTCCGGATGCTACCCGTGTAGCCTTCATCATCTAGCCTCCCGGCCGAAATCAGGTTCAGTCGGACCTCCGGAACGTGTCGGACATTCTTCAGCAGCATTTTGCATCCGGTCGGGGTTGTCAACCACACGTCTCCTATGCCGGCAATCCGGCACGTACCTTCGTTTCCCATCCGAACGCAGCCATGCTCCCCGGCTGTGTAGGATGAGAAGTATCTTCTCTCCGGGGTCAGGTGGAACGATGCTCCGGAATCGACCACCCAGGTCGTCTCATCGCCGGCAATGTTTAGCTCACCTTCTTCGGTGATGAGCATGATTTCTTCTTCACTTGCCGCGAGTGCCATCGTTCCTTTCCGGTCTTGCCCTCGCCGATCCGAACCTCTCCGGTCCGTGGCTCCCCGGTATGCACCGTTTCTCTCCGGTGACTTCTTCGAGTCGGTGTCGTCGGCTCCGTTGTCTTTTCGGTAATGCCGACAATTCTTTCGGAAGTGCCCCGGCTTCCCACAGTGGAAGCATGTGGGCCTTCCTCTTGACTGCGACCGGGTCCCCGACTTCTCCCGTCTTTGCGGACTCCGGTTCCATTGTCTTCCCCGATCCGATTCGGTAAACAGCATCTTCGGGTCGGAGGCCGGTTCCTTATCTCTCCGACGCGCTTCTTCATTCAGAATACTTGTCTTTACAGTTTGTAAGGACAAGTTATCTTCGGTGCACGAGGTGCTGAGAGTCACCACCAAGTTCTCCCAGCTTTCCGGCAATGTACACATCAGGATGATGGCTTGCATTGCATCCTCCAACGGGAACTTGATCGCCGCAAGCTGGTTCACGAATCCCATGAACGTGCTTACGTGTTCCACCATACTCTCGCCGTCCCGATACTTGAGATTCACAATCTTCCTCATCAGGGAGGTCCGGTTCAACGCATTCTTCCTCTCATAGAGGCCAGACAGCTTCTTCCACATCTCGTATGCGTTGGTGTCGTTCGCCACATGTTGCAGGACGCTTACGTCGACATATTGTCGGATCGTCGCTACGGCTTTCCGGTTCAGGAGCTTCCACTCCGACTCAAGTACCCCCTTCGGTATTTCCGACCTGTCAATCGGTTCGTACAGGTCCCGAACAATCAGAAGATCCTCCATCTTGATCTTCCAGTCGGCGTAATTCTGTGCATTCAGCACCATCATCATCGGCTGCCCGCTGCCGCCGCCTTCCATTTTCTGCAACAGTCGCTCTGATACCAGTTTGTAAGGAATAGACCCTTCTATCCTCCTTTCTTATCTCGGCCACAACCGATTAATCGCGGATCAATGGAGCAGAAAATAGGAAACACACGTAGAAACAAGACGAAGAAACGCGAGTACACAAGGATTAACGTGGAAAACCCTAAACGGGGAAAAACCACGGGAGTACAAGACTCCAAACAACACTATACAGAGAAGTATACAATGACGAGCTCCAAGGCGACGACCTTGAGCTCGCTGTCCTCGCCACAGGCGGCGGAAATACACAGAGGCGTCTACCTCTTTCTCTCTCGCTCTCTCTCTCTCTCTCTCTCTCACGGCTGCTCTCTCTTCACTCCTCTAAAGTGGAAAAAACAGAAAAAATGAGAAGCAACAACAAAACAGTTTGCCCTAAGTCATATTTATACTCATATGACTTTGGGCTATTTACAACTGTAGCCTCAGGGGCCCATAGCGAACATATTCACGGATATGTCCCTGCATCCGGATCGCTCTCCGGGTACATTCGTCATCCGGTACCGAAACCGGGGTCTTCGTCATCCAGATCCGAAACCGACAACCGGATCCGACCATCCCATCCGAAGGGACCGTAATCCCAACATAGAGAAGGTATCATTGGTTACGAGAGAGAGAGGATGACGATGATTTTGCTCTAGTGAAGATCCATACAGATGAAAATGGGTCTGATATATTGAGAAAGGCCATATCTATGGAAATGCTTGTTGTTTGTTTGTGTAAGAGCTTTCTTGGTTGATACCCGACGTAGGAGTGAGGGGGGATTTTGTTGTTTTCTCCCTCCTCTTGGGGCTGGCTAAGGGCTGAAAGCCGGCTTATGGCTAAGAGTCTTTTCAAGTTCCAACTAAGATCCCGTAAAGAATCGGTGATGATTCTATGCAGCGGAAGAGATATGTGTGTGTGTGTGTGTGTGTGTGTGTGTGTGTGTGAGAGAGAGAGAGAGAGAGAGAGAGAGAGAGAGAAAGAGAGAACACAAAAAAATACAGGAAAATAGAAAACTGTATTAACACTAGCAAGAATGAGCCAACAACAAAAACCGTTACAAAGAGAAGGAGAAGGTGCTTATGTAGTCACCTTCTCTCTAAGTTCTCTCACTGAGTTGACCCCTTGGGAAAGAGGTCGAGCCTTAACTACTTAAAGAATATGTGTCATAGGATAATAACATCTATGACACACTAGGTACTATACAAGGAGGAGGGTATTCACACACTTGAGTGTCCTATGGTGCGCATGGATGGCTGGTTCACTCTAGCCGCTCCTTACTCCCCCTCAAGCTCAGTTGTTTGATGGTCGAGAGACCTAGATTCATCGTGAATTGCCGTAGCTTGTCAATGCCCAGGGCCTTGGTGAAGATGTCGATGGTCTGCAAATTTGTGTTGATGTATTGTAGGTTGACATCGCCGACTAGAACACGCTCCTGGATGAAATGATAGTGTACTTCGATGTGCTTGGTTCGAGGGTGGAAAACTAGGTTCTGAGCTAGGTGAATACTGCTCATATTGTCGCAATAGAGGAGAATCCATGATGGGAATGCCCAGATCCTTCAAGATTCTTTTAAGCCAAATGTCTTCACATGCGGCGACCGTCGTTGCGCCCTTGTATTTGGCTTCTATGCTTGACAGTGTGACTATCGACTGCTTCTTATTGCTTGAGGATATGGCTCCACTGATGATGGAGAAGAAAAACCTTGGGTTTGATTGTCTATCGGCTTTGTAGCCGACCGAGTTGGCAATTGTGTACCCTTCGAGTCATATCGGTGTGGTCGACTTGTAGAAAATGCCGAAATCCATGCTTCCACTCACATACCTTAGCACTCGCTTAGCATGGTCAAGATGGATGTCTTGTAGATTTTACATGAACTGGATAAGGAGACCGATGAGGTAACTCAAGTCGGGTAAGTTTATGGTGAGGTAGTGTTGGAAGCAATGTCGTCTGTGCGGAAGATCTTGAAGCACTCGATTCCTGTTTATTCCCTGTGTATGACAGAATGTAGGTCGTTGCACAGAGAGAGAGAGAGAGAGAGAGACACAAAAGCGTTTCTTATTTGATAAAGCAACAATACAACAACCAACCTCACAAAGAGGTTACAAGGTCACTATATATAGTGACCGACTTAGGGCAACTGCCCTTTATGCTAATTACATAAATGGCCAAAACGGGATGGTGTGAATACGTCCATTATACACAGGTATTCGACACTCCCCCGTAATGGGCGTATACATGGGTTATCTAAGGTTACAGGTATAGACTTAGGTTCTCGGACATATCAGCTTTGTTCGAGTCGGCAGGGTCCGAAGGCAGAAGACCGAACTGGTCGGGTCGGAACAGTTGAAGCCGATCATTAAGGAACTGATGTCGGTTGTCGGGAACCATCCTGCTCTGTGTCCGGCTCTAACCGGACTGGTTTGTCGTTACGCCCATCTGATGCCGAAGAGACCGAAAACGGTCTGCCGAAAGACACTTGGTCATTCCATCTGCGACATTGTCGGTTGTGGATATTTTCTCTAGACCGATTTTCCCTGAAATGACGCAGTCCCGAACGAAGTGATATCGAACATCGATATGTTTGGAGGCGTTGTGGTGAACCGGATTTTTCGACAAGGCAACAGCACCTTGACTGTCGCTGTAGACAACTGGAGCCGAGTCATGTTCGACTTGTCGAAACGTGTGCGCCAGCCGACCGAGCCACAAAGCTTCTTTTGCTGCGTCGGACGCAGCTACATATTCTGCTTCGGTCGTTGAGGTCGCTGTGCACTCCTGAAGTTTCGACTTCCACGAGATTGCTCCATTGCCGAATTTGAAGCAGTATCCGGTTGTTGATTTCCGACTGTCTATACAGCCGGCGAAGTCCGAGTCGGTGTAACCGACTACGCCTGAGGTTCGGTTCGGACCGAAAAGAATGCCGTGATCTTTTGTGCCAGCCAGATATCTGAACACATGCTTGACTGCGTTCCAATGCGATCGGCCAGGATTGTGCATAAATCTGCTAACGACTCCTACGGCATGAGAGATGTCAGGCCGTGTCGCGACCATCAGGTACATAAGGGAGCCGACTGCCGGTGCATACGGTACTGACTTCATATCTTCCCCCTCCGAACCGGATGTCGGGCAGTCTCGCTGAGAGAGCCGAAGATTCATAGGGAGTGGGGTTGAAGCAGATTTGGCTGATTGCATGTTGAAGCGTTCCAAGACACGTCCGATATAGTCGGTCTGAGACAAAAAAAGATGTCGTTTATCGCGATGCCGACTAATCTTCATGCCAAGGATGTGTCGTGCCGGACCGAGGTCCTTCATGGAAAACTTCAACCGCAGTTGCCGAACGAGATCGGCAAGTTCGCCCGCGTGGCGGCCAGAAATTAGCATGTCGTCCACGTAAATGATGAGGAAGATGGGTGATCCATCTTGAGCTGTATTGGTGAAGAGACAATGGTCCTCATCGCTTTTGGAGAAGCCGATCGATTGGATGAAGTCGTCGAACTTCTTGTACCATTGTCGCGGTGCCTGTTTGAGGCCGTATAGACTCTTCCTGAGTCGGCAGACTAGATGTTCTTGGCCAGTTGCCACGAAGCCTTTTGGCTGCTCCATATAAATTTCCTCCTCGAGATCACCATGGAGGAAGGCTGTTTTGACATCTAGCTGAATCAGCTCCAAGTTGTCGGCTGCCACGACGCCGAGCAGAAAACGAAGGGTTGTCATTTTCACCACTGGTGAAAAAATCTCGTCGAAGTCGACGCCATATTCTTGTCGGAAGCCCTTCGCAACTAATCTGGCCTTGTACTTTGGGGTGGTCGAATCAGACGTCTCTTTTAGTCGATAAACCCACTTGCAAGGAAGAGCACGTCGGTTCCTAGGTAATTCGACCAGATCCCAAGTCTTGTTTGCACGGATGGAGTGCATTTCCGACTCCATCGCCAGATGCCAGGTGGCCGAATCGACAGATGTCGATGCTTCTTCGTAAGACGTCGGTTCGCCGGCGTCGGTGAAGAAAATTCCAGGAGAATACCTCTCCGGAGGTTGCGACAGTCTCTCGGATCGTCGAGGTATGATTGGACTGGTCGCATCGGGTATCGAGGTCGGATGGTCCGAAACCGAATCATTCGGCTGTGCCGAGTCAGAGTTGTCCGAGTCGGTAGGATAAGGTTCAGCTACCCGTGAAGCTGACCGTGTGTTAAGAGCGGGGCCTTCTTGAAGGGTCGGCACATCGGAGAATGTTACCCTTCGGACTTCGATCGGTTTTTCGACTGATGGATTCATAGCCGACTCGTTGAACACAACGTCCGAACTTCGAACGATTTGTCTGCGTTCGGGGTCCCAGAGTCGGTATCCCATTTCGCCGTCTGATCCATATCCAAGGAAAATGCATTTCCTGGACCGAGGTGCAAGTTTTCGGCGATCATCTTTCGGAATAAGGGCGTACGCCTCGCATCCGAAGATCCTCAGCTTGTCGTAATTCGGCTTGCTGCCGATCCATAGTTCCTGAGGAATTTGAAGTCCTAGAGGTCTACTTGGCGACATATTGATTATGTGTACTGCCGTGAGTAGAGCCTCTGCCCAGAAGCCATCCGACAGTCCGGAGTGTTGGAGCATGGAAACTATCCTTTCTTGGATTGTCCGATTCATTCGTTCTGCAATCCCGTTTTGCTCCGGACTGTGTGGTGCCGTAAATTCATGTCGGATGCCGCGTTGTCGGCAGAATTTGACGAATTCGTTGGATTTGAACTCTCCCCCATTATCGGTCCGAAGGCATTTCAGCTTTCGGTCGGTTTGATTTTCTACCATAGCGAACCAGTCGGTGAAGATCGAGAAGACACGATCTTTAGTGCGAATTGGATAAGCCCACACCTTTCGAGTCGAGTCGTCAATAAAAGTGACGAAGTAAGAGGCACCGCCTAGAGACTGATGCGGCATTGGGCCACAGACGTCCGAATGGACTAGATCGAGAGGTCTCGTTTCTCTTGGTGCGGATGTCGGGTGTGATGCGGCTGCTTGTTTGCCATACTGGCAATGCTCGCAGAATTGATGGTCCGAGAAGGAGAGTTTGGGGATGTATCCGGCTCTGGATAGGTGCGTGATGCCGGCCTTGCTGAGGTGTCCTAATCTTCGGTGCCATAGTGATGACACAGGAATATCCACCAAAAACAGGTTACCCTCTCTGAGTGTAACATGTAACGGATACAAGGAGTGTATCTTAGGTCCTCTAGCAAGCAGGAGGTTCCCCCTGTGGAGTGTCCACCCTCCCGAAGAAAAACCGGCACGAATGCCGTCTTCATCTAGTTGTCCGACTGAGATCAATGGCCTTGAGAGCTCGGGTACATGTCGGACATTGTGGAGTACAAGTGTAGAGCCACCGGCAAGGTTGAGCTCTACTGTGCCGATTCCGATGATGTCACAGTGTTGTGAGTTGCCGACCCGAACTGAGTCGGAGTGACGGATCGTATATTGCCGAAATTGGGATCGATGAGGAGTCACGTGAAATGACGCGCCCGAATCTAAGAGCCATGTGCTCGATTCTTCAGTCGTGAGGAGAACTTCTGATCCGACTGGATTTTCGATTGATAGTATATTCGGGTCGTCCGGTAGTACATCAGCTGAGAAGCTGACGTAATTGATCTCCTCATGCCGGCCACTCTTCTTGTTGTTCTTGTTCTTGAGTGCGCGGCAGTCGGCTTTGATGTGTCCGGGTTTCTTGCAGTAGTTGCAGATTCGGTGATCCCGTGACTGGCTCCGTCTTCGCTGATTGTTCGGCGGTCGTGAGGAATCTCTTCCTCGTATGTTCGATCGGTCTGTCGAACCTTGTACTACGTAAGCGTCGTCTGTTGAGTCTTTGGCGAAAGACTTTCTCCGAGCTGCTTCGGTCAGGATTGCGCTCGTGACTTCGGAGTATTTAACAGCCGTGGTTGACGCGTTGCACACGGTTGTGACGAAAGTTTCCCATGATGAGGGAAGGCTACTCATGAGTATCATTGCTCTGAGTTCATCCTCGATTGCCGTCCCCTGTGACGAGATTTGGGAGCTTATGCTTTCGTACTCATTGAGGTGTGCTTGAACCGAATCGGACTCTTTCATCCGCAAGTTGTAGAGGCGCCGGATCAGAAACATCTTTGTTGCGGCGACCTTCTTTTCGTAAGTGTCCGACAGTGTTTTCCACAGTTCGAATGCTGTCGTACACGATTGCACTGTGAAGTATACTGATTCCGATAGGTGCATCCGAATCGTGGCGCGGACGATTCTGTCCAGCTTTTGCCACTCAATTGGTTTGTATCCTTCTGGAGGTTCTTCATTTTCGATGGGATCGATCTGCCCCTTGACTATGAGATAGTCCTGCATTTGTTCCTTCCAGAAGTTGAAGTTCGATCCATCGAACTTTCGTAGACTCATTTCTGACGAGCCGGATGTTGATGCCATCAAATTCGGTTTCAGTTGACGAAGCTCGGTTCGAAGTTGACTACGAACCTTGTTGGAGTGCAGCCGGTTGGCTCACCCGATATCGTTCTAGTCAGATTTGAACCCGAGTCGGTTCGGCTTCGGAACTTGCTCGAATTGACTTCGGTAGCTTGAGGGACAGAACCGACTGGTCTTCCCGAATGTTGCCGAGTCGGAGCCTGGTTCGTTTCGGATATATATGCCGAATACCGATTATTAAAACCGATTATCTGAACCGATTTTGCTTCGGTTGACTGCAGCGACGAGAGAGACGGATCCGACTGATCCTCCCGAATGTCGATCAGCCAGATGAAGCACGAATTTGGGTTGTTGTCAGAGTTGCACAAGGGGATTTCACCTCAAGCGGTTACGATCACGGGGAGCGGAGTACAACCTGCTGGCTTACTCCAAACAAAGATGATCTAACGCGATGAGATGCAAACCTGGTTTTTCTTCTTCTTCTCTCTTCTTCGAATGACGCAGGAAACCGAATGCAGAGACGACGGCCGACAGCGGATTGAGGGACCGACTACTGTGCAGGCTCTGATACCAGATGTTGGAAGCAATGTCGTCTGTGCGGAAGATCTTGAAGCACTCGATTCCTGTTTATTCCCTGTATATGACAGAATGTAGGTCGTTGCACAGAGAGAGAGAGAGAGAGAGAGACACAAAAGCGTTTCTTATTTGATAAAGCAACAATACAACAACCAACCTCACAAAGAGGTTACAAGGTCACTATATATAGTGACCGACTTAGGGCAACTGCCCTTTATGCTAATTACATAAATGGCCAAAACGGGATGGTGTGAATACGTCCATTATACACAGGTATTCGACAGGTAGATGAGGCTTTTGACTATATGACGATAGAGCGTCGGCTCACACTCGCTTGTGCCTGAATTGGCATCTAGCTTTAGGTTACGATCGAGAGGGGTAGTGACAGGCTTACACTATGTCATCCCAAACTTGTAGAGAAGATTGAGGATATAGTGATTTTTAGAAAGTAGGATGCCATCAGAAGTCCGAATTACTTCTATTCCTAGAAAGTAATGGAGCTTCTTCATATCTTTCATTTCGAAACGGCTGGAGAGGAGTTTCTTGATCTGCTCAATGTCTATTAAGTGCCCTCCTCCTATGAACAAGTCATCCGCGTGTCCTCTGGAGTCGCTCTGGATGAACAGAGAGTTGTCGAACTTGGACATGTTGAAGACGATTTGATGAAGATACCGAGTTACCTTTGAATGCCATGCTCTCGATGCTTGCTTGAGGCTGTAGAGGGACTTTTTGAGTCGACATACCGCTTGCGGGAGTGTGCTCGACTTGAAGCTTGGTGTTTGTACCATGTATACCTCCTGATTTAATTCGCCTTGGAGAAAGGCGTTCTTGACGTCCATTTGGTGGAGGTACCACCCCTTGGCTGCTGGAGTGCTATCATAGTTCGAATGGTATTTATCTTTGTGATTAGGACAAAGGTCTCTTCATAATCGACACCGTGCATCTACACATAGCCCTTCGCCACAAGTTGGGCCTTGTACCAATTGACAGTGCCGTCAGCGTTGTCATAGTGTATTTCGTACACTACGTGAAAAAGTAAAAATAATATAAACGATTTAATTACATATAAATAAATAAAATAATATATCAAGATATTTATCACGTGCATAGGGCAAGATTCGAACCCTGTACCTCCACGTAGCCAAACCTCAACTTTACCATTATGCTACCTTATCTTTAGTGTTCTATAAATAGATTTAATAACTATAAGTGCTTTATTTGCGCCTACCTTTATTAAAAAGGTAAATCATGCATTTTTAGAGTGCGTGAATATTTTATAGAAAAACGCAAGCAACTAAAAAGTGACTCATGCACATCTAGCGTGCATGAGCACTATATTTAGCAAATAAAAGCAAGGATTAGAAAAGCATCACATGCACATTTAGTGTGCATGAACATATTAAAAAAAAGCATGTAGCTATGCTTAGTCTCTCCCATCACTACATAAGGATGGGGAGCACAATGTAATAGGTGTGTGAAATATTTGGAAATTGGATATATTTCCGAAAACACCAACCGATTAATATAATCGTGGGATTCACGAAAATAATATAATCTATACTTGTGGGATTCACAAGTTTCTTATATCTTTCTTTCAATCTAAATACATATTCTTATCTAAATATTGATTAATCGAATACAATACACTCGTGGGATTCACGAAATTTCTATCTCTCTTTCTAATAATCTATTCATTACTAGCCTCATCTCATATTCTTCTTTCTCCTAGTCCAAAACCTCGGTGGTTCCCACCCGACTCACGCAACGATCCGGAGCCGAAAGGCACGACAGCGTTGTCCTTCACTTTTAAAATCCACCGGCGTCCAATTTCCTTTCAGTGGTGTGAAGAAGGGATGAGAAACCATGTCTTGTTCATGGAGAGTGCTTGCATTTCCGTATTCATTGCTTCAACCCATTGTGGGTCTTTAGCGGCTTTGGAAAAGTTTTATGTCTCTCGAACTATCTCCACCTTGATCATGAATGCATAATGATATGCCATGTAGTCGTTGTAGCCAATCACCTGACTACGTTCTTCCCTCATGTGGAGCGACATGGTGCTCGTGATCTCCTCATGATGACCACATCTAGTCCACTATATTCACTGTCATGTGAGTGAGTCGATGCATTTCCATCTGAGTCTTTGTACCTAGGCATTTTGTCCTTACATTTGGTGTTTGTCTCCGGACTTGGGGCACGACGTTGTTGCGGTTTTCCGCGAGTATGTGTCGAAACGGGCAAGAGACCATGGGGGTCTCGATCCAAGGAGTTAGAGGGAGTAGGTGTCACGAAATGAGGCTAAGTACTAAGAGAGAGCGAGAGCATAAGCAAGATCACAAGATTGTCAAGCTCAAGTAGACGAGGCTCAATATTAAGGGATAGTGGGAGAGAGAGCATAGACAAGAGAACAAGCAAGAGAGAGGATAGAAAAATAAACAAGAACTATATATGCTTTCGTAACTTGTGTTGTTCACCTTGATTGCAATCAAGCTGAACCCCAATATTTATAAAAGAATGTGGACGTATGCATGAAAGCTAGAAGACTTCTAGAGAGGGCATGGAAACTTCTAGAGAGTGCATGAAGATGCATTCTCTAGAAGGTTCTTGAAAGTTCTAGTGATCAATCTACAATGAAATAAGTTGGGTCTTACACAATACAATAATGCATAGATGGATGTAGCTCAATTAGTAAGGTTGCCCAATAAGACCAGAAGGTCATGGGTTCAACCCCCACCATTCTATGTGGCATCCTGTCTATGACATTGTCCTCCCTCTAAGGCCGCCTCCTTGGACCCGCGACCGGTTTTTGTGGATAACGTTCATGAAATGCTCGAAGCTGGCAACGGAAGAGACGAGAGTCGAGAATTTGGTCGACCTCATATTCTTCTCCGGTTGAGAGCTAGATTGGTGGTGGAGGAGATGGGTGACAACTGGGGATTTCAGATATATGGCGAGGTTCTAGAAGGGAGACATGGAATACATTATGAATACGAAAGTGGGATGGTAGCTCTAAGCAGACAGCCATGGAACCAATTTTCTCAATCATTTGGAAAGGGCCTAACTTCTTGTAATCAAGCTTTGGACAAGGAAGAGTGGTGGCAACATTGCGACGGAGAAGCCAAACAAAGTCTCCTACCTCAAACTGGGGAGCATCTAAGCGATGAGGGTCAGCTTGCTCCTTGTAGCGTTCACTAACGAGGGTGAGATCCAAGGAAAGTCGCGATGTACATCCTCCAAGAGACGTGCCCGGTCCTCCACAAAAGGATTGATAGAGTCAGAGGGAAGTGAAATGTTGAAGCGGGGGTGGAGACTATAGTTGGCAAAAAATGGATTAACTCATGTAGATGCATGCAGAGAGTTGTTGTAGGTGAACTCAGCAAATGGGAGAAGGTCAACCCAGTTGTCTTCTTGGTAACTAAGAGAGCACCGCAAGTATTGTTCCAAGATTTGGTTAACCCACTCCGTTTGTCCATCAGTTTGCGGATGATAAGCGGAAGATAGATTCACAGTACAACCGAAGGTTTGCAGAAGGCGCTGCCAGAAACTAGAAACAATTTGTGGTCCTCGATAAGAAGTGATATTGTTTGGGAGTCCATGTAGTCGAACCACATTTTTGAAAAACAAATCAGTTGTATCCTCTCTGGTAATGGTTTTGGCACATGGAGCAAAATGAGCCATCTTGGTGAAGCGATCGAACATGACGAATATTGAGTCATAACCACCAACAAAGGGAAGGTCAGTGATGAAATCCATGGAAAGAGAGGCCCAAGGCCATTTGGGGATTGGGAGAGGGCAAAGGAGACCATATGGTCGATGATGAGATGCTTTAGAGCAAGCACAAACATCGTATGACTTAAAGAACTCTTTGACCAATTTCCTTGGTTGGGACCACTAGTATCCCCGAGATATCAACTCCAAGGTTTTTGCAACGCCAAAATGACCAACAAGTGGATCATCATGACACTCGTGAAGCACCCTTGTCCGACAAGGACCTTTTGGGACATACAAAAGATTATCTCGAAACAAAAGATTGTCCTGAATTATAAAATGAGCTAAATCAGGTCTTTTGGGTTCATGGGAGGGGTTTGTGATACTTGCCTTGACCTCTGCGGCAAACTTGTCAGACCTAGTGGCTTCTACTATTTGCTTGAGCAAAGAGTCATCCTGGAGCAAGCAAGTCGTGAAGTTGTAGAATTGGTTAGGCTTTAACAAACACTGGGACTGCTGAACATCGGCTTCATCCTCCGGAGTGAGCTTGAACTCAGACCGACGATATAAGACATCGGTCGTCGTGTGTTGAGTGTTGGGTCGAAAGATTATCTCAAAATCATAGTCTGCCACGAAGGTCGACCATCGCACCTGTCTACGATTTAAGGTTCATGTGGTAGAAAAGTATATTAGATTTTTATGATCGGTAATCACTTGGATACAGTGTTGTGCCCCAACTAAATAGGGTCTCTATTATTCAAAAGCAGCAATAATAGCAAGAAGCTCCTTGTCGTATATGGGGTAGTTGATTTCTGGGGCCATGAATTTGTGGGAGTAGTAAGCCACCGGGTGAAGCACACCGACCTAATCTGGCTGGGAGAGGATCGCCCCAATGGTGAAATTGGAAGTATCCGTTTTGACTTGGAAAGGCTTAGTTGGGTCAGGATGTAAAAGTACTGGTGCCATAGTAAAGGCTTGTTTCAGCAAGTCGTATGCCTTTTGGGAAGCTATTGTCCATTCGAAAGTAACATCCTTGTGGGTAAGAGCAATGAGAGGTTGTGCTATCACTGAGACTCCTTTGATGAAGTGACGATAAAAATTGGCAAAACCAAGGAATGATTGCACATCTCGTACCCGAGTTGGGACAACCCACTCTTGGATAGTCTTGACTTTCTGTGTGTCCATTGTGATTCCCTGTGTCGAAATGACATACCCAAGAAACAAAACAGAAGTATGATCAAATTCACATTTTTCCCTTTTAGCATAGAGTTCGTGCTTGACTAACCTGACATGTCGAGTATGCTCCTTGAAGTTCAAAGAGAAGACCAAGATATCATCTAGATAGATCAAAACAAAGTGATCTAGATATTCTTGGAATATGTCATTCATCATATGCTGAAATACTGCAGGAGCATTAGTGAGGCCGAAAGGCATTACCTTATACTCGAAATGTCCATAGCTCATTCTAAAGGCGGTTTTCCATTCATCTCCAAGTTTGATCCGTACCAAATTGTATGCTCCCCTTAGCTCAATCTTGGAGAAGATCTTCCCAGTCCGGAGTCGATCCAACAACTCTGGGATGAGAGGTAGTGGATAGCAATTGCGAACATTAATCTTGTTTAGACCCCAATAGTTGACGTAGAGGCATAAGGATCCATCTTTCTTTTTCACGAACAAAACATGAGCTCCTCTTGGTGATTTTGAGGGTTGAATAAAACCCTTTCCAAGGTTCTTGTCAAGATACGTTCAGAGTGCCTGGAGTTCTAGTTCCGACAACCCATAAATTAGACCAAAGGGAGGACTGGCACCTTCTTGCAGATCGATTGGATAGTCGTAGCGTCGATGCTCAGGCAAGTGATCAACATTCTTTTTCTCAAATATTTCCTTGAAGTCTTGATACTTGGACAGTAGTGAGTCAGTAGTTGTCCTCATTGGATTGCTCGACAAGGCACTATGCACTATTTTCCTTGTTGTGACTGGGATGTGAGCATCTGCCTTGGAGCTAATTCCTGCATTAATGGGAGGGTGAGCGCCTACAACAACATGAGATATTTCTTGCACCTCTGAGCTGGTTTGGGAGAAAGTAATCAAGTGATTTCCCCAATCAACAAGTGGATTTTGTGCCTTCAGCCAAGACAAACCAAGGATGACTTAGTCTCCAAACCAACAACACTTTGTCCTCCCCTAAACGCCGATCCCTCAAACAGGTTCAAGTGTTCCCTTTTATAGCACAAGTGATCGTTACATCGTGCTCAGTGTCCAACATCCCCCCCTTTGATTTCGGTTTGTGCATGAGTGACTTTAAAGTACCTCCTTAAATCCTACTACCTAGAACATACTAGTCATATGCTATCTACATTCTAATTGCACGTAATGCTTGATTCACGTGGATCGGTGCACACACCTGTCCGCGTGCACTTGGGTCCGTTTCTCCCTATGGCCGGAATTCTTCACGACATCCACCCACCACCAAACCGCACATCCACCGACATGTGCCAAGACAAGAGAAACTGTGAAGGATTCCGACCATAGTCCTCAACTCGCGCTTCGATAATCCGCATCCCCGCTGCCGCGTCGGCCTCCGCTGGTCCCAAACCGTCGGCTTCAGTTGCTTACTTCCGACTCACGCTCGCCTCTTCATAGGCTCGTTCTGACCTTTCGGTCTTCGCCACGACTCCTCTAAATGCATGCTTGTTCTTTGGTCCTCGATCGACCACACACATGCTTCCTGCTTCGCCCCTAGAATCAGTGTCCTCCGCATCCGAGGAACACCCCTTTTCATCGGTCTGCTTGGACTCCTTTCTATAATGCCCCATTTGGGTCTGGTGCTGTTGTCCACTATTGCCTTCTTCCCCTCGCCACCACCTTCCTTCTCCTCGGTCTTACATTGCCACGATGGACGAACTATCGACGTCTCCAAAATCAGTGTGGAGGATCCCACCCGGGCCTTCTTCTCTTAATGCCACCAACCTGTGAAACTCGCTTCAGGCTCGTGCTTCTGTCCCTAGACTTCCGTGTGCCGCCTCGCGAGAGCCTTAGTTTGCTCCACCTCGTTTGCTTAGCATCGCCAGTGCCGAACTCCGGTCTTTCCTCGTGCTTGTTCCTCGGCTCTTAGTGGCCATATGCACGTCCTTCAATTTGCCTCATTGCATGCCCTTTTCGGCCATTTAATCGGATGTGGTTCACCTGCCGCAACCATCCATCTCTCTCGGTCTCATGTCAGCTCTCAGGCTCGACTGCCGAAGTCTCCGGATCAGTGTGAGGATCGTCGTAGGATTTTGTTCAGCTTCATGCTCGGCCTTTGCTTTCTCGCTGCTACTTTGTCCATAGCCACCTCCTTCTCAACATCGCGGCCAGTGGCTACTTCTTCTATGCAAGCTTCAACCGTGCTTGCCTCGCTCTTGCTTCCTTCTAGCGCCGGATCTGGTTCCGGCTCGCACCGCTTCTTGAAAGCCTTTATCCGCTTCCCCGCAACAAGCACCGTGATCCTTGTCCCATCAAGCTTGGCAAGATGGTATGTCGCATTATCATTGGCGCTTTTCACCACATATGGCCCGAACCACCATCGTGCGAATTTCTACGTCGATCGATGCTGATTGTTGAGGCTACTATCGTAGACCAGCAACGAGTCTCCTTCCTCAATCTTCCTCGGTCAGAGTCGGTGCGTCCTGTCAAACTAGGCCTTGTTCCACTTCCTCGCTTCCCCCGTTCTCGCCATTGCTCGCATGATGTCTTCCGGTCTCCACTCAAGTTGTCTGATCCGGGCTGCCAAGAGCTCCTCTCGGCTCATCTCCTCTGACTAGTGAACTGCCATCTAGGACGATATTGTCCGCTCCACCACCATAACCGGCTTTTTCCTGAACATAAGTTTCGCCGGCAGGTACCCGGTTACCGAGTTGTGCGTAGTTTGGTCGGCCCATTGCGCGTAAGGTAGGAGCCTCGGCTAGTTTCCTACTCGACCCTCGCATGCTCATACTATAGCCTTCACAATTGGCCCGTGCCTGTGCCCGTGCTCGATCTTCTCGTTGTCTTCCGGATTGTATTGTGGTGAGTGCAAGCTTGACTCCTGATCGTTTGAACAACTCCTCAGCTTCCTGTGCATCCAGCTCCCCTCGGTCGGCCACAATCTTACCCACACACCCGTACCAGCAAATTACATCCTCGATCAAAAATTGACATACGACTACGATCGTCTTGTTCGTGAACGCCCGACCTCCCACTTGGTTCGTCAAGTCTTCTCTAGCAAGCACCAGGTACCTCCTCTGCCCCACCCCTATTGCCATTGTCACCAGGTCGACAATCCATTTGAAATGAATGGCCGGCGGTCAAGTGTAGCTCGTCACGGTGCCGAACTCCGGAATGGACTTGGAAATTCTTGTACGTCGTTACGAAATCGTGCATGTCCCAATACATCCCCGGCCACCAATACTTCTCCTTTAGTTTCTCCAACGTAGCCCAGGTGCCGCATTGTCCGGACCGATTGCTCTTCCTTCTTTGCCACCACCCGGAGTGGTGTGCCGGTCTATCACTTTGGGTGCTTCAATATCTTACTGTTCAGTAGAAAGAAACAGTAATCTTTGTTCCAGATCTGCCTCGCTTCGTCTTTCTTCCATGCCGCGTCCGGAACTTACCAAGCTCGAGCCACTCCCCGTCGTAGTTGTCCTCATCAAACTCATTCAGCCCCGGAGTGCTCCGCTTGTTTGCCGACATTCGAGCTGACTCGAAGAAGTACATGTCAACCTCTTCGTCTTCTGACACCATGCCATCCTCGATCTTGAACCGTGCTCTTGAGAGCATATCGGCCATGGTGTTGTCGTTTCCGGAGATGTGTCGCATCTCCGGATTCAGGGACTTGATGTACGCGATCCACCTGAGCATTGCCAGGTTCGGAGTCGCGCATCTGGAAACCATACTGAGGATCGGTAGGCAGTCTATCTCGATTATAACTTCTATCCCGATCAAGTAGTCTTTATCGGCCTTGACCGCTGAAATGATACCCAGAGTTCGCGTTTAACCTGGGCGTACCCTCGTTGCCGCTCGCTCAGCACCTTCGCACCGAACTGGATGGGGGACCGTGTGCCGTCCTCTTTTTCCGGATTAATCACCCACCCGATTCCGGTCGGACTCGTATCCATCATTATGTAAACCGGAGTGTTCGGCTTGTATACCGCGTTCCGAAGAGCCGACACCGCTGACAGTGCCTCCTTCAGCCTCCGGTCCGATTCCGTGTGCTCTTCTTTCCATTGAAACTTACGGCCTTTCTTTTGCAATGCGTTCTGCGATATGCTCGTAGTGCGGAATCCAAATGTGGTAGAAGGTGCACGCTCCCAGGAATCTTTGGACTTCTGTAACCAACCTACATTCCTCCTTCATCCCGGAGATGGCCTCTACCTTTGCTGGAGATGGTTTCCAGTGGTATCATCCGCACAGGTGCCCTACTACAAGGAACTCGGATTGCCCGAAAGCCGACTACTCCCCAGAGAACGTAAATCGAGTGCCCTCAAGCCTTTGAAGTATCTTCTTGCAGTCGGAGATGTGACCCGTGACGAACTTCCGGCATCCGTCCGGCCTAATCAATTCATCCTTCGCTTCCACCGGACCTCCCTTGATCGAGATGTCATCCAAGAATGGCATGGTAATGTCCAGGATGCAGTCCCACAAAACCTTGTTCATTGTGTTCACCATCTGTGCCACTGAATTGGTCCCTCCTTGCGGCGGGGAACACATCCGAACTAGGCCAAGAGGGTATCGTATCGTTGTGATGTCCTTGGTCTCCACGACTATCTGGAATTGGTCGTACCTCGAGTACAAATCCCCAATCAAGTAGATCGACCTTCCGGAGAAGGCCTCCGAAAAGTCATCAATAGCTGGCCCGATTCCTGCATTTCGAATGGTTACCTTGTTGACTGGCTGCAGGTCCTGGATGAAGCGCAGTGTGTCGTTCTTCTTCGGCACCGTAAACCACCGATTTGAGTATGGGGCGCTCGATGGCTCGAGGATGCCCATCTCCACTTTCTGTTTGAGTAGCTCCATTAGCTTCGGGATGTGAGCCCTCGGCACCGGAATCGGTTTAAGACTCCAAAGACACGTGTAGTACAACGATAGTTGGGTCTACACAACCAATTTCCCCCGGCGAGAATGCAAAGGGTTTCCCGTGCCTTCTGAGCATCCTGTGAAAACGGACCTCCTCCGCGGGCACTAGGAAGCCAGCCCCACCGATCTTGAGCTTCCAAAACATCTCGTTGGTGAACCAGTTTCCTATGCATGCCGAATTTCGTAAACTTAGGTCGATAGCGAGCCCTTTCATTCACTCCCAACTGTCCTCCAGCAAGGGAGCTGCGACTAGCCTCACCTTTTGATCCACAGTCTTGTACTTGGTGTCAACTCAAGTAGTTTGATCCGACCCGAACATCCTCCCAAAATTCGCGATGACTTCCTACATCTCCATTGAATTGATCGCAATCATTCGTTCTTCGCGCAGATCCTCTTCGGCTACCCTTGCAATTTCTCCAGGGGTTTCGTCGAATGAGACCGCCTCCACGGTGCTACCAACCTCATCATTGGGGCCCAAGGTGCCGCATGCCCTCAAGCGTCCTTCGACCTACCTCTTCTCCTGGCCGCAAATGTCGGTTATGGTACAACCTCCATTAGCGGTTATGCTCTACACACATTGGGATGGAGGAAGAGGACGTGACCGTGCAAGAAGAGGCCGATTCAGCCAAGGACGAGGCGGACGAGGCCCGATTTACGAAAACCACTCTCAAGTACGACAACAAGACGGAGGCCATTGAGGAACCTTTGGAAGAAGGGGGAGCTTCCATTCCAGTCCAAGCCGACAAAACTCGGTCGAATGCGGATATCGAGGAAAAATCGGTAACCATGAAGAAGAGTGCCGTAAGAAGATACGTGAGTCGACTTCCACTAAGTGACCACTCACCAATTACGCCACCAACTCTGACTATGACGATCGTGGTGGAATGTTCGTGATGAGACATAGAGAAAATTCTATGTCAGTTTCTACTTCAACTAGTGCCTCCGGTCCGGAATACGTATGGTTCGTTGACTCCGGTGCCTCGAACCATATGACGTCTCATCAAGAATGGTTCCGAGAATTTCGAGAGCCTGAATGACCCGGCTATGTCGAAACTAGAGACGACACTACGCATCTTATTCGACACATCGGCAATGTCCCATTCGGCAAAGAAGGTAACCAAATTTTTATCAAAAATGTCTTGCATGTACCAACCATTACGAAGAATTTGGTCTCCGTCAACCAAATTGTTGAGCAAGGGATAGAAGTACGATTTAATCAGGGCAGTTGCTTCATCGAAAAAGAGAGCCGACTCATTGCTCGCGGACAAAGATAGGGCCGAATGTTTATTCTCAACTCGCACGTGATGAAATATGCCATGTTCACAAAGGGCTCGAAAGCCGATTCCGACATAGAGTTATGGCACAAGTGGATTGGCCACATCAATCTCCAAAAGCTCATGGCAATGCAATTGAAAGGAGTCGTCATTGAGCTCCCAACATTCATGGAGAAAGAGATTGAAGGCGTGTGTGCCGCTTGCCAATTCGGCAAGCAACATCGGCACACATTTCTGAAGGAGCAGAACGTGAGCAAAGGCGTACTTGACGTAATTCATTCCAATGTATGGGGTCCGGCTCAGAAGGTTACATTCGGCGGATGCCAATACTACGTGACCTTCATCGATGACTTCTCCAGGCACACCTGGATCTACCCCATGCGGCAAAAGTGTTCGAACAGTTCCAAAATTTTAAGAATGAAGTCAAGAAAGCCACGTGCCGACATGTACGATGCCTTCGATCAGATGGAGGCAAGGAATATTTCTCGGATGAGTTTACGGCATATCTACGAAAAAAAGCAATTCGGCGAGAGTTTTCGTGTCGACATACACCACAACAAAACCGAGTGGCCGACTTAAAGAATCGGCACATCCTCGATGTAGCATGGGTTATGATGATCGAAAAGCACGTGCCGAAGTCGTACTGGGCAGAAGAGGCTAACACGGCCATATACCTCATGAATCGGTTTACAACATCGGGTGTGCACGAACTTACTCCGCACGAAAAGTTTTTCGGAAAGAAGTCGGACCCTATCACATGTTCGGATATTCGGCTCCTTGCGTATGTGCACATCACCGAGGAGAAGCGACAAAAGCTAGACCCGAAGTCAGAGAAATGCATCCTCATAGGATACTCACTGGAGCAAAAGGGGTACAAGTGCTATAACCCCTCAACTCGAAAATCTCGAGTAAGTCGAGACGTGGTTTTTGATGAGTCCGCATCCTGGTATGCACTAGATACAACTTCAACTCCGATTCTGCTTGACCCGGAATCCGCCGAAATAGAGATTGAAGCCGAAGATCGGCTTAGACGCATGTTCAAAGAAAGCCCGATTATGACAAGGCTTAGTGGACCACAAGAGCCTCCAAGCGATCAAAGCACATCTCAGCCGAGTCTGAAGTTGGACAAAGGGAAGGCGAAAATGCCGGAGTATGAAAATGATCACTTCGACGGCACCGAATCAACTCACTCCCTTGATAGTGAGTTTGACGGCCTTGACATCTGGACAAATGGAGCGAAGAAAACCTTAGTATCCGTAAATGAGAAGCTCTGCCGATCCACCCCTGTAAAGAACCCCGTAAGCCGATTCGGCTACAACGATTATATGGCGTACCATTATGTCTTTATGATGAAGGTAGCAACAGTACGAAAACCTTTTCCGAAGCTGTGAAGGACCTTTGATGGGTCGAAGCAATGAACGAGCAGATGCGGGCACTTTGCAAGACTAAAACATGAGATCTCGTTCCTCACTCACCGCATAAGAAGGCGATCGGTTGCAGATGGATCTACAAGGTGAAGCATAATGCCAACGGCTCCGTCAACCGCTACAAAGCTCGACTCGTAGTGAAAGGATACGTTTAGATGCATGGAGTCAGCTATGAAGAGACATTGCCTCGGTGGCAAAGATGACGATTGTGCGGACCATAATTGCACTCGTAGTGGCAAAAGGGTGGCACTTCCACCAGATGGACATTAAGAACGCTTTCCTCCAAGGCGAATTAGAAGAGGAGGTGAGCATGGTACAACCTCCCGGCTTCGAATCGCGCATTCATCCGAAAGTCGTGTGCCGACTGAAAAAGCCACTCTATGGCCTCAAGCAAGCACCGCATGCTTGACATTCGAAAATTACGCAATATCTTCATCAAATCGGCTTTAGAATGTCGAAATCCGACAACTTCCTCTACGTACGAAACAAATCTAGAAGCTTGATTGTCATCATCCTATACGTGGATGATCTGGTTATTGGAGGTGAGCATTTAGTTTACATCAACAAGGTGAAGTCCCTCCTCTCCAACAAATTCGAGATGGCGGACATGAAGGAGCTTCATTACTTTCTAGGCATCGAAGTAATTCGGATTTCAGCCGGTATTATGATCTCTCAACGACACTACATTCTCAACTTGTTATACAAATTCGGGATGACAGAGTGTAAATCCATGGCAACGCCTCTCGATCGAAACCTCAAACTAAATGCTGACTCCGGCATAGACGAGTGCGAGCCGACTCAATATCATCAACTAATTGAGAGTCTGATCTACCTCACGATCACTCGACCCGACCTTAGCTATACAATCGGCGTCCTTAGCCAATTCATGAAAACTCCGGGAGATATCCATTTCGATTGCGCTAAGCAAGTGTTAGGATACGTGAGAGGAACAATGGATTACGACATTCTCTACACATTGGCCACACCCATTCAACTCGAAGGGTACATGGATGCCGACTAGGCTGGCTACAAAGCCAATCGAGGATCGACCTCCAGATTTGTCTTCTCACTCGGTAGCGGAGTAATATCTTGGAGTAGTAAGAAGCAGCCTACCATCGAACTTTCGTGTATGGAGGCCGAATACATGGGCGCAACCGTAGCTGCATGTGAAGTCGTATGGTTCGAGAGGATTTTGAAGGATTTGGGCATTCCCATCAAGGATCTGACTCCCATTTACTGCGACAACATGAGCAGTATATATCTGGCTTGGAACACGGTGTTCCATGCACACACAAAGCATATCGAAGTGCACTACCACTTCATTCAAGAGCTTGTTCAGGCCAGAGATGTTGATCTTCTAGACATGAATAGGAATCTTCAGACAACTGACATCTTCACTAAGCCCCTAGGAGCCAAGAAGCTTTGGCAATTCATGTCAGACCTTGGATTGACGATCCCTAACTTGCCAAGCTTCAAGAGGAGTACAAGAGAGAACTAGATACCGTCTGAACTGGGTATGAACCGAAGCGGACACTAGAGATCGTCTGAACCGGATACCTGCCGAAGTGGACATCAATCGAAAGGAACTGAGCCGAGTTGAGCTTGAGGGCGTGTGTTGAGAATCAAGCTCAACATAGTGCAACTTGTGAACACACCTTTTGAGAATCTATGATTACTCAAAGGTCAAGAGTCACACCACTACTCTCTACACATTAATTATGTGTCATAGAATATGATTCTATGACACATAACTAATGAGTTACATATTCCCCATGACTATAAGTCTTCACATTCCCAAGAGAGAGTGGTTGTCGTAGTTGGTTAATGAAGAGAGAGGGTTACTATATATAAAGCACCCTCCTCATACTTCATACTAAGTCGGTTGTGACTCCTTGTTATGCTACATTTTGTAAATCTTCTTCTAGTTATGAAATATACACCTTCTTCTTGAGTATTTTATTTTCCTCTCATTTATTTATCTTGAGTTCTCTTTTCTTTGCACTCTTTTTCTCTCACACATATACGCACATAACACACATCTCTTCCGTTGCGGAAGAATCACCATCGATTCTTTACACCCTTTCTTGTAGAAGTCCATGGACATCAGGTTAATTTCCAGCCCATGGTAGATCAAAGCCACCACTAGTTCGTTTACGTTCTTGATCCGGACCGGTGTCTCCGTTGTCACTCTTGCCCAATGTGGCTTCATGTAGTGGCTGGTCGAGAACTCATTTTCCACATCCGTCTCATCGACGTGTGCTGCTCTTACCTCCACGGGTTTCTCTGGCTTCTTTCCTCTTGGTAGTTCCGTCAGTTCATATGTGTGGTTCTTATACAAGGAATCCATCTCCTCTTTCATGGCACTCAACCACTTTTGGCTGTGGGTATCTTCCTTCGCTTCTTCAAAGCTTTCCGGCTCCCCCTCATCGGTTAGTAGTACACGCTCTTCATCCGAAAATCTTCGGGGCACCCTCCTTTCTCTTAGGGGATATCTTCGGCCTCCATTCAGCATAGTCGGTTCTTCTTTGAATTCTTCAGCCGATTCGAATTCGGTTAGTTCTCGATTTTGCCAAGTATTAACTCGGCCAACTAGCATCGACTCGGTTTGATTACATAATTGGAGAGTTATTCTCAATCTCCCAGTCGACTATTCTCTTTTCTTCCATTAGGACAATGTGCGGGTCCTAATCACTTTCTTCTCGGCTAAGTGCCATAGTCGATAGACAAATTCATCATTGTCGTAGCTGAGAAATATGCATGGCCGAGATTTCGGGTCCAATTTCCCACTTGGTCTTTTGCGACATGCACATAGGCAACACATCGGAACACCCACAGATGTCGGTACGAAACATCTTTGCCGCTCCACACCCAATGTGGGATATCAGCGTCCAAGGGTACTGAGGGTGATCGATTTATCACATATGCTACCATCATTAGCGCCTCGGCCAGAACCTATTCGGTAACTTAGCATGTGCAAGCATACTTCAGACCCTTTCCATTACGGTCTGGTTCATTCTCTTGGCCAGAAAATTAAGATCTGGCGTGTTTGGCATGGTATACTCGAGCCAGATTTCTTGATTTCGGCAATATTCCTCGAATAATCGACGGTACTCTCCGCCATTGTCCACTCGTACTGCCTTCAGTTTTCGGTTGGTTTCTCTCTCGGCCCTCGCTTCAAACACTTTGAAGACGTATAACACTTGATCCTTCGTCTTGAGCATGGAAGCCCACAACTTCTTGCTATAGTCATCAATGAAGGTCACAAAATACTGTGAACCATCATGCGACTTCGTGTCCACATAGCATACGTCTGTATGCTCGAGTTCAACCCACATTTTTTTCCTCATCGGGGGCCTCGTTTGGAAGGATGTTCAATTCTGTTTACTAGCCAAGCAATCAGTACACTTCTCATGTTGTACGTTCTTCACCTCCGGAAGGAGGTTGTCCCCGAACCGTATACCTGCCGAAGTGGACATCAATCGAAAGGAACCGACCCAAGTTGAGCTTGAGGGGGTGTGTTGAGAATCAAGCTCAAAATAGTGCAACTTGTGTCCAAGGGTACTGAGGGGGATCGATTTATCACATATGCTTCCGTCATCAGCGCCTCAGCCAGAACATCTTTCGTAACTTAACAAGTGCAAGCATACTTCACACCCTTTCCATTACGGTCCGGTTCATTCTCTTGGCCAGACAATTAAGCTCTAGCGTCTTCGGCATGGTATACTCCAACCAGATTCCTTGATTTCGGCAATATTCCTCGAACAATCCACGGTACTCTCCGCCATTGTCCGCTCGTACTGCCTTCAGTTTTCGGTTGGTTTCTCTCTCGGCCCTCACTTCAAACACTTTGAAGACGGATAACACTTGATCCTTCATCTTGAGCATGGAAGCCCACAACTTCCTGCTATAGTCATCAATGAAGGTAACAAAATACTGTGAACTATCATGCGACTTCGTGTCCACATAACATACGTCTGTATGCTCGAGTTCAACCCACATTTTTTTCCTCATCGGGGGCCTCGTTCGGAAGGATGTTCAATTCTGTTTACCAGCCAAGCAATCAATGCACTTCTCATGTTGTACATTCTTCACCTCCGGAAGGAGGTTGTCCCCGAACCGTATACCTGCCGAAGTGGACATCAATAGAAAGGAACTGACCCAAGTTGAGCTTGAGGGGGTGTGTTGAGAATCAAGCTCAAAATAGTGCAACTTGTGTCCAAGGGTACTGAGGGTGATCGATTTATCACATATGCTTCCGTCATCAGCGCCTCGGCCAGAACATCTTTCGTAACTTAGCAAGTGCAAGCATACTTCGGACCCTTTCCATTACGGTCCGGTTCATTCTCTTGGCCAAACAATTAAGCTCTGGCGTCTTCAGCATGGTATACTCCAACCAGATTCCTTGATTTCGGCAATATTCCTCGAACAATCCACGGTACTCTCCGCCATTGTCCGCTCGTACTGCCTTCAGTTTTCTGCTGGTTTCTCTCTTGGCCCTCGCTTCAAACTCTTTGAAAACGGATAACACTTGATCCTTTGTCTTGAGCACAGAAGCCCACAACTTCCTGCTATAGTCATCAATGAAGGTCACAAAATATTGTGAACCATCATGCGAGTTCGTGTCCACATAGCATCGTCTTCTTGTCGCCCCTTGTTTCATTTGTTCCCTTCTCTCCGACTGTTTGTCTGGTGCAATTCCCTGCATTCATTCTCCCCCTCAAGTGCAACACGTCAAGAGGATGTAGACCGAGCATCCCCGAGAAGTGATGCAACTTGTCCCATCCGAGTGGCTTGGTGAAGATGTGAGCAACCTGCTGATCTGTGTGAACATACCAAAGTTCAACTTCACCGTTCAGGACCCGTTCATGCACAAAGTGATAATCTACTTCTATGTGCTTTGTCCGAGCATGAAATACAGGGTTCTTAGTGAGTTGTATGTTGCTTACATTGTCACAATACATTAGGACCGGGGTCAGTACCTCGATCTGGAGGTCTTGCAACAATCGCCGAAGCCAGATGGCTTCACAGGTGGCAATGGTAGCACCCTGATACTTAGCCTCCATGCTTGAGAGAGCTACAGTCGGCTACTTTTTGCTATTCCACGCAACAACTGCATTACCAACCGAAAAAATGTATCCGGAAGTAGATCGATGATCCCTTGCATCTCCTACCCAGTCGGCAATAGTATAGCCAACTAGCTCCATGGTTTTACCGTGTCCGTAGAACAGTCCCCGATCTTTATTGTTGCTAATATACAGGAGTATCCGGTGTGCGCACTAAAGGTGCTCCACGGTCCGCTTCTGCATGAATTCGCTAATCACTCCGACCGGATAACTAATGTCGGGTCTGGTGATAGTTAAGTACATAAGGCTTCCGACAATTTGTACTTCAATGCTCATACGAGCGAGTAAGACTAACTCCAAGGAATATGCCTACATACTAGGTTCGGACCGTAGGCTCCAATGGCCTACCGATTCTCACTATTCCAGAGTACAATCTGGTTCTCCAATCCGTCTCTAGGTTCTGGATACCGATATATCCGAACACTGATACGGGTACTTATTTGGTTCTTCATTCCGAATACCAATCCAGATCCTTTTGAGCATGCCCACTCAACAAGTTCCGGATCATTTCGATCCTTTTGCATAGTGCAAGCTTTGCCAATTTCTATTGGCCAGTTAGGCCAGAGTATGAAAGGGGGAGCTGGTTTTTGGGAGTTGTAATTAGTTAAATTATGATAATCATAAGAGCGGGCGGATGAACCCAGAATCAGTATGCCGATCCAGATCTGAACCGGTTCGTAGCCGGTTGTCGGTTGGCACCAGTTTGAAACCTAGCCGGATACCTATAAAAGGATCCGGAGACAATGTAAGGAATGACAGATAATTAATAGAGAGGTGTTGTGTCTTTACATATTGTGTATCTTGTTAATACCGTTTTGTGCTTAATGTGATTATCATACGCATGTATCAAGTTAATCATTCCGGATAGTAACCGGGAAGGATCGGTCCTGTATCACGGACTGCACATTCCTTACCATACCACCCCTTTAGTGAAGTGTTCCAAAGGGACACCCTGTGTTAGCGTCTTGTACAACCCGAGTCACCGATAGTTTTGGAGACCACAATTCCTACAAAAAATGCAGTGAACAACGAGGGAATGGATGAATAGACCAACGAACGACCCAGTGGTCGAGCGAGCGAGAAGACTCGCCGAGAGATTGCAGAAGCGGGAGGCTTACCAGTAGGCGGCAGAGGAGATCCGGTCGTATCGGTATTTTTCTAGAGTGATTCGGCGGGTCGCCGAGGAGTCACTCTGATTGCAACAAAACCACCACATGGACGAAGGAAGTAATCTGAGCAGTCTGCAGGAAGCGGAGTCCATTCTGCAGACACTTGTTGCAAGAGACGACGGTTCGGAAGCGTTCTCCGCCATCGAATCGGATTCAGACGGCGAACACACCGTCCAATCTAATTATCGTAGTAGCCACGATACCCAGACGACCCGGAAGACGACGAGGCGGACCACATACCGACACCGGAGCTAGAAACAACAAAACCGGACCCGGCAACAACAAAACCGGAAACTCTAGACAAAACGATTGGCACAAAACACCAAGAGGAGGAATGAGTTTCACACCACAACCCGAGTCACCGAGGGAACAGGTGGAGTGAGTTCCGACACTGGCCCCGACAACACAAGAAGACGACGACACAATGCCGTACCAATATCTGAAGTATTGGGATGACCCGGACGCGGAAGCCCATGTATACGCGTGTTTCCAAACTTGGGAGGCGAATCATGTCTCCCAATGACTGAATGAAGCCGAGGTAGAACGATCAAAAATTGTGGAATTCGGCATGACTTTAGAGGGACCCACGTCACGTTTGAGTATTTAAAGACTAGATTGCTTCTTCCACAAACATGTGGATCAAAGAGTGATTGTCGGCCAATTTTATAGCACATGGCAAGACCTATCCAAAACTATTCAATAGTGCATTATCCAGTTCTAGACAATGCATAGTCAACTCACCAGAGCACTGCGACAACTAGAACCTTTTCGAACCGGGAACGCTCCGGGAACCTCTTCGAACCGTGTGTGCGGTCATAGATTTTCGGACCAACACAATAGACCAGGTCATTGATCGGGTCATGGAAATGGACAAAATGAGTTCGTGGTTGATGGTGGGAGAACTCGAAAGAACACTCCCTACCAAAGAGGTGGCAAGGACACACGCTCCGCTCCCTATGCGCAACACTCAGCCACAACCGAACTTAGAATCATACACAGAAAAAACGGGGAATGAATACACGACGCAAAGGAGAGAAGAGTACACAGGATGTTTACGTGGAAAACCCAAACTAGGGAAAAAACCACGGCAGCCCACAGACTGCGAACTATCACTATATCAGAATGTACAATAGTAAAACACCGAAGCAACGACCTTAAGCTTGCTATCTTCGCCATAGGCGGCGGTTACAACAAAGGCAACAACCTCTTCCTCTCTCTCATTCTCTCTGTACACAGTTATGCGCTCTAATCTTGTGCCAACAAGAATGACAACATCAACATGACTAAAGTTTGCCCTAAGTCATATTTATAAGGTCCCCATACATCGGAGTGTATAAGGTCGAGCTTGTTCCGGCTCCGGTTTCGCTCGTTGGGGAAAGGAAGTCAGTGTTGCTTCCCGAGCTGGCAGGCTTCACAAATTTGTGCCTTTTGGCCACTAAATTTGGGCATTCCGAACACTACCTGTTTCGATTGCAGATCTTGAAGCCGCTGGTAGTTGACGTGGCCTATCCGCTTGTGCCACAAGTCGATGTCCGACTCGGCTTTTTGTCCCTTCACGACCATTGCGGTGCCG
Organism: Azolla caroliniana; assembly: GCF_043228905.1. NCBI lineage: Eukaryota > Viridiplantae > Streptophyta > Polypodiopsida > Salviniales > Salviniaceae > Azolla > Azolla caroliniana. The sequence continues at coordinate 6,962,166 of NW_028230449.1, read as the reverse complement.
CTATCAGTGGAATCGAGGATAAACATCCTCCCGTCTCTGCACCCTTGCGCAATAACACGGCCTTCTTCCTCAATGAAGGACCCGAGGTGTGTAAACCGAACCTCCATCCCTTGGTCGACGATCTTTCCAACTAAGACCAAGTTTTTCGTGATTGTCGGAACGTGCAACACGTTCATGAGTTTCCCTTTCTGCCCAACATGGCTAAGGGGAACTTCTCCGACATTCGCGATCGGATGCGGAGTGTCGTCTCCAGTTGCGACTACTCCTTATGGCTCATCATGTGGTTTGACGCGCCGGAGTCTACGTACCACACCTTGTCCGATCTTGAGGTGCTCTGTTTCATTGAGTTTGCTTCGTGTGTCGACACGAAGGCAGACCCTTCTCCGTCTCTCCCGGAGTCTTCGGCGTAGTGCGATCGCTGCCGATTTCCCTTGTCGGTATGTCTGGAGCCGTTTCTCTCCGAATCGACGCGCTTCTTCCAACACTCACTTTCCCTGTGGCCTTTCTTGCCACAGTACCAGCACTCCGCGATGGCGTTCCCTTGCCGGTTCTCATCGCTTCGACTCCCCCTGTTTCTGGATGGTCCAAAGTTGCTGTCGGCATCACTTCGGTGCCTTCTTCCTTGATCTCGTCGGCCGCCTCCATTGCGCGCCGACTCGCCTCGTCCTCCACGTCCACGAGGCCTATCTCCCTCCGTGTACAACATTCTGTTGTCGGTGTGCGTGCTAGTAGACGCACCCGCGTGGTTCTCCTCTACCAAGAGCATCGACTGTAAGTCGAAAAAGGACGGCGTATTCTCCCGGGTACACACAGCCGTTCGGAACGCTCCGAACTTCGACGCCAAACCTCCGAGACAGATCTGGACCATCTCGCTCTCCTTGATGTTCACCTCTATGGAGGCGAGGGAGTCGCAGATATCCTTGATCTTCGAGGTATAGTCCGCCACCAACAAGTCGTGTTGTCGTAGGTTGCTCAACTCTTGTCGGAGCTGAAGCTTCCTGGTTGTGGTGCTTGCGGCAAAAATCTTCTTCCGATTTTCCCACGCACCCTTCGGCGTCTTTGCACCCCGAACATAGCTCAATAGCTGTTCGCCCACACACGACGCGAAGCAGTATAATACCCTGCTCGCCGATTGCTCCCACGACGGAAAGTCTTTGTGTGTCGATTCGGGTGCCGCGTCATTAGCTCCTTCGACATAACTCCAGTAGCCATGCCCGAGCAGGTACTGGTGCATCTTGTAGGACCAAGACGCGTAGTTGGTTCTGTCGAGCATCTCTGTTGGAAGCGAGCTCACCATGCCTCTATCCATCGTTCTTCTTGTTCTTCTTTGTCAAGATGTGTCGGCTACAGAGAGGTTCTCAACCCTCGCGCTCTGATACCATGTAAAAAGTAGCATGCAGAAGCAAGTATAAAGACATAACAGAAGCGAGAACATTCAGGTTTAATGGAGAGCTTGAGCTTACACAGTATACGCGGGAGAGACCGAGAGAGTTGGAGAGAAGACACCAAGAGGAGAATTAATATTATGAAAAACAAAAAACTATACATATATGTGTTCAATGAACACTTTGTACAAGCCCTAGAAGGACTGACTGGAGTACTGTCAGTACTTCAATGCTCATTAAGAGCTCCTACACTAACTCCCAAATATATTCCTCACGGAATATCTTTCCTAACGGCCTAACCGATCGGTCCCAACCGATCCGGCCGATGTTGAGCTTGTCTCTCAACAAAAATACATTATTAATAGCTTATTAGGTATATAATTTACTAACCATAGCTAATTAACTACAAATAACTAATAAGTTACCTATATTACTATAGCTAAGAATGCAAATACAATATTGACACCTAATTAGCTATATGAATTAGTAGTCATAGCTAATTAGTGATGGAAACCTAATAAGCTAATTAAATTATCATAGTTACCAGCCACAACTCACTAGCTAAATAGAAAACTAAATAGCTAATTAGCTACATGAAGTAGAAGACATAGCTAAATAGTTACGAATAAGTAATTAGATACCCTATTTAGCTAGATTTTTTAGTCAGTTTTTAGTTAGAGCTGATTAGCTACTTGAGTTAGTAGGTATAGCTAAATAGTTGCTAATAACTAATCAAATACCCTTTTTTACACAAGTTGATATATTTACAAGGTTTAAGAAAATGCATCCAACAATCAAAGTTCAACTACGAACATTCGAGTCTCTTAAACCTTTATTGTGAAACGCTTGAAGGACCGATTCACATGTTGTTGCATTTACCACGTACAAATGGGTTTTCTCAGGGATTATGCTAACCTACTCTATCACCATAGCTCTTCACTATAGCATGTGGTATGCACTTGTGAATGCCCAATTTCTCAATTTAACCATAGAAAACAATGTAAGACATAAGTGCATGTTTACAAATCAATTATTCGTCTTTTAGGTTCAGTATTGTGTATTGCGTCCTTGAGGATTTGAGGTTATATTCCACAATTACAAATGTGTCATGGGTATATGTTCAGATTGTGGACCTGCTAGATTTAGGTGGTGTCCAAAAGAGTTGAGTAGTGAAAATTTAATCCATGTCAAGCTATTTGAAAAGGTTGAGATAACTTACAAAGGCAAGGCGTGTAAAGGAAAGGACTTAGCTAACAGATTGCTTCAACCAAGGGACTTGTCGTCTCTGTTTTTAGTATCTCTAAAAATGTTCATTAAGCACAACTTTATTTACTTATGGTAAACTAATTAGTTCAAAACCTGCATAGCTCATTTTCTAATGACGTAGTTGTCTCAGTTATAGATTTTGCAAAGAATTATAATTTCAAGGGGCAAAATGAAATTCAAGCCATGCATTGGTGGCTTGCACTGGTAACAATTTTACTTCGTATAACTTATTCTTGAGTTTCATGTGATGTAAATAACGTAATTCATTTCTTTATATCTAATGATACGAAGCGTGATACCTTGTTTGTCCAACATTGTTTTAAATTACATAGGAAATGGTTGTTAGATCAACATCTAGAGCTTACTCAACATTGGTTTTGGTCTGATGGAGCTGCATCACAATTCAAGGTTAAATGACGATTTTATTTTGTTGGAAGTTATGCTTCTGAAATAGGATTGGAGTTGAGATGGAACTTTTTTGGATGGGCAAGGTGAGCATGATAGAGTAGGTGCAGTAGTAAAGTGAGTAGTTACTCAATATAATGTCCCAATATTTTTATCTCTAAAATAGATCACCGTACTCGATATAAATCAATGTATGAAAAATTATATCTAATGTTCTAATGTATATAATACTATCACTAAATATCACAATACTTAAGATATAAAAGGAAAGTTTTACAATATTATATTCTAGCAAAAATCACTAGTCAATCAATGAATCGAGATTCACCAATTCATGTGTGCCATGGATGATCTTGAATACTTGTATAAATGATATATTGTAGATAATCTTTTTCAAGGAAAAAATGAGAACTCAATACATGTATCGCATAACCAATGACTTAGGTTTGATTCCTACTACTTAATTATTGCTACCCAAGACATACCACAATTTCACCATGTCCCAACACTCCATCGTGAATGTCACTTGCACATCATTTATCGTTGTTAAAGGTTTTTCCTATTCGTCTCACTTTGGTTTCTGATCCTAAACTAATGCCCCTTAACCCCATTGCTTATGTACACCTATATGATTGCAAAGCATATGAGCATTTTGACTGACTCATCGCCACAACAATTCTGAATCACATTAGTCACTAGCTTCATTTAATATAACAAAGATGTAATGAGTAAGATGAAGCTAAAGAAGCTCATTATTTTTGGTTCAAAAGCTATATCTTGTTTGAGGTTAATTGGTTAAAATTTTCAACCCCTTGATCATAGAGTCGTAGAATTAGGAATTATTTTATTTTTGTACTTGTTTAATTAGCTACCTCACCACTTCCTATGTATGTGTTAGGGGTTTTGTTCATTTGGAGATTTCTTGATAGAGCAATTGTGTGTGTGACACGAAAAATGGATATAATTAGGATGTCACACAACTGATTCATAGATAGAAGCGATATCAATTCGGATGATTTAAGGGTTACAAAAGATATGTTGGTATATTACGAGAAATTAATTCTAGGCAATCATTTCAAGATGAAAGTAGTAAAAAAAAAAAAAGAAAAAAAAAAGAGAGGATTGCATGGAATTATAATCAACAAAAAACATTTTGCTAAATGAGGGTGCATAATAACCTTAGCTACTAAAGTGTAGTGCATAGAAGGAGATAATTGAATGCTAATAAATCCTAGTGAATATTAAAAAGACAATGCATGTTGGGATCCATGATTCTTTAAGTGGTTTACGATGTAGTGTTTTTTTGGGTTGTGATGAATGTTGGCCACCAGTTGGGAGGGATTTGAAGGTCATCATGCAATAAGCCGGAGCTCTTATTGACAAGGGCGATGTTGCGGCTGAGGAAGTCTACGTAGAGTTGCAGAAGACTCTCGGGAAGGGAATCGAAGCTAGGGGACTTCTCACTAACCTGTTGGTAGTTAATAGGTCGTGGACCAACGAATGGTTCGGCTGTGCTACGATAGCCATCCAAGAGATGTAGATAGACCTCAAGGTTGTGGACATCAGCAAGCTGCGCGGAGGTTTTCAAGAACGGGGAATGGCTGTTGTCCAAGTGGAGGGCGATACCCACGTGGACGTACGCAGGGTGGGCCGCATGTAGGAGAGTGTGGAGGATATTGGATAATGAGGGATCCTCCACTTGCTCCTCCACCTCGGCTTCATCGTCCAGAACGGACACCAGGGACCCGGGGACTTTGGGCACAACGTCGCGGGAGTTAACGACGCGTAACACGTTCACCTTCAGCTCATCGTGGAGCCGCCGCTTGAACGCAGCGTTCCCCACTCGGGGCCCCGCAAACGAGATGACGGAGATGGGCGCCGACGAATTGAGGCCAAGGGCCGCAACGTCGTACGCAGACACTAGAGCCAAAGCCGCACCCAGGCTGTGCCCAGTCATGGTGATGCTCAGCTCCGGCACACCACCCGAACCAGCACCACCGTACACGGAAATGAGGCGCCGGATCTCCTCCGTTACTTGCACCCGTGCACTATTCTGACCCGACGCGTACAGCGTCCAGAAGCCACGCTCTATGCCCACATGACCGTCCAAATCGGTGACGTGAAAGTGGAGGCCGCTAATCAGTGTTCCCATCTCATCGGGCTCGACGAGAGATGCATCTATATCTTTTAACCACTCTTCTGTCGTCTGGGTGCCACGCCACACCACCGCCACATCCCGCCGGCCCATCCGCCTGATCTCTTCCTCATCCTCCATCACCGCAATATACCCCACCCACACACCCTCCTCTTTCGACCGCAATTTCTGGAGCCACGCCGGAATCAAACTCACCTCCGGCATCTCGTAGATGTATTTCGTCACTTTGTAGCCACGAGCGAGAATCTTCGGATTTAATTTGAGAAGGTCCGCCTCCTTATAGATGCTGCCGTTAGTCTCCGCATTGAATGCGTCATATGTGAGCTGAGCCAGATCTCCGTACTTGATGATCTCCTCCCTCAATAGTGGGTCCAAAGGCTCAAGCAAACCTTCCCACTCATCCCGACCGTGAAACTCACGCCATCGATCCCCAATAATTTCATTAGCTTGTGCCTGAGTGGACATCCTGGGCCTGAATAGATCAGACAGAGATGAGATTCTCTAGGAGAGAGTGAGGCAAATGTCAAAACTATTAGTGTATGGAAGCTGATCCACCGCTGGGAATGTGTGTATGAGAGAGATCAGGAGAGTGATGCCAAGCTCCTACCTTTCATTCATACATACATACATACATACATACATACATATATAGGAGCTTAGCTTGGCATCACTAAGTCGAAACAAATCAAACATGACACGAGGTTACCACATACCTTCCTCAGAAAGCTGACTGATGGGGATATATATATGTCTACGATCACGTGTAGCATTCCATTCGGGATGTCTACGTTCACGTGTAGTATTCCATTCGGGATATCTATTTGTCGGTTGTTTTCTGTATTCCTTGGGCATCCTTTCCTGCTTTTCTTTTCTCTCTACTTTTTGCACGCAGCATGCTCTTTTCATGTGTCGTTGTTTTTTTTTGCGTATGTGGTGATGTATGTTTTGCTATCACCCTTCCGGTTGTAGTTTTTCTACTCAACGTCTTCTTTTCTCTTTTCATTTAAAGAGGTAGCACTACATACAACTCTTTTCATGCGTTCTTGTAAGTTTTATTATCACCCTATCTAACTGTAGCTTTACTCTACATCGTGATCTTGCAGCCAAATGCCTGTGCGTATATGTATATATAGATATATTTGCATGTATGCCAAGGTATGCTTGTGAATGTGTGTTCATTTTGCATGTATATCAATCAAGTCACTCATGGTAAATTTATTTATCCAAGGAGGACTCTTTGTTTGTATGTGGGTTTTGAATGTGTCCGGGTAATGTACGTTATCACACCATTGAAACATAGCTTTCTTTTCTTGTCAATGTACATATTTGGTCATGTTTTCTCTTAACATTCAACAAATTCCTAGACATACATATAATTTGTATTGTGCCAATTTAGTATAAATATATATTCTCTTGGTCATGAAGGACAAAGACAAAAAAGCAAAGCATTCAATATCTCTAAGTGATAATATTCTTTTTTGGCGCACCCTCACCTATATAACTTTCTTTTCTACAATATTATATTGCTATTTTTACCCTCATGCTTTTTTCTTCTACGTTGTATACATATAATTTGTATTGTGCCAATTTAGTATAAATATATATTCTCTTGGTCATGAAGGACAAAGACAAAAAAGCAAAGCATTCAATATCTCTAAGTGATAATATTCTTTTTTGGCGCACCCTCACCTGTATAACTTTCTTTTCTACAATATTATATTGCTATTTTTACCCTCATGCTTTTTTCTTCTATGTTGTAGATCCATGGCTTATGATATTATTCAAAAGGAAGACAAGAAGAGAGAGAGAGAGAGAGAGAGAGAGAGAGAGAGATCTTTAAGCAATCTCTATTTGATTGTCTGCAAATTAGAGGCATCGCAATGCAAATTTACAATCTTTACTTTGAGTGTTTCTAAGCTCTTTAGTGTCTAATCGACACTTGTATATTTCTCTTTATTTTTTGTGGGTTTTCACCTCAGTTTGAGGTTTTTGACTAATAATAAAAGTGTTACTAAGATATATATATATATATATATATATATATTCTATTATCATTTTTGGAGGTCAAATATGACATATGAGACCAAAAATATTACATTTCACACGATACGTGTGAAAGTGAGTAGCGACTCTCAATATTCAAGAACTTTACTAGTGAATGTTGCAATCAAGAGTGCACATTATGGTTGTGAGAGAAATTCGTGCAAGGATTGGGCTTGGTCAACGAGATGTGGAAAGCATGATCAAATATGCCCAAAGCCAGAGCATTGTATCAAAGTGTGATACTCAAACTCTTGAACATGTTTAGGGAAAAGTGTGCATAGCAGACCACTCTCATCACTTGTGCCCCTTTCCTCGAAGAATGTGGTTTGGTAGTTAGGTGCAACATGTGTAGTATAATGTGTGAAGCGCGAGCCTCCACATTTGTCCCATGTCATGATACATTGGTGTTGAGAATAGACATCATTTACAAAGGAATCTAGTGATGCATCATGCATCTGCAGTTGATAACTTTCGACTCGCATAATTGATGGGTTGATATCAATTAGGTTCCGACAATTGCATGCGAGCACAACCAATTGCTACGTCCAAAGCATCTACAAATATGTGAAAATCTTTCCTCCAATCAGGTGGCTAAACGATTGGAACTCTCGAGCGCATCTTCTTCAGCCAGTCATAAGCATCCTATTCTGCTGTCGACCATAGAAAAGGTGGTTTGTGCACTGTAGTACGAAGAGGTGTAGCAACGTTGGCCAAATATCTGATCATGCGATTATGACATCTAATTTGGCCCAAAAATTGACTTAATGCCTTAGCATTTGTCAGCGGTGGTGCGTCCATTATTGCCTTAACTTTGTCAGGGTTCACAACAATTCCTTCCCGACTAACAATGTGGCGTAGTAACGTACCACTTGTTTCACCGAATACACATTTGGTTGGATTTAAACTTAGCTGAGGTTGCCGACACTTTTCCAAACAGAGTAGTAGATGTTCGAGATGGTCGTGTTGGCCAAAGACGAGAGTATGATCCATAGGTGTGAACCAGAAGCCGAATAATAGATATTAGATAAAATATATTAGGAAGTGATTGATCCGGATATATCGATCTAGATACACAACGTTGTCGTAGTATACTTCGTATACTATGTGAAATATATACGGAGTACCTTATTAAGTAAGTATAAAGAAATAGGAGAAACCACTAAAATCATTACGAATATTAAAGTTATACAAAACTTTATTCCACGTAAATATTCTAGATAACCATGATAGAAAAAGTTGTCCATGCATACACATTTGAGTTGAAGGAAAAGCATGATAGAAAAAGCTAATCATGCACTTGTAGTGTGCATGAACACATGAGTTAGGAAAAAAGAAAGAAACATAATGCTTGCATGTGGTAAACTTAGACTCTCCCATCACTATATAAGGATGGGTAAGCAAAATGTAAAAGTGTTTGATTTTTTTAGGTTTCTAAATATTGATCTAATACATTATACACGGGTGTTTCAGAATGTTTTTTCTATCTGGCTTCCAATCTATTAAAAAAATTGGGTTGATTTCTTGGATTCTAAATACTAATTATTCTAATACACTATACGCATGAAATTCACAAGATTCCTATCTTTCTCTTTCATATTCTGATTAGCCTTAAACTTTTCCTCCTCCTAGTCCAAAACCCCAGCGGTTCCCACCCGACTCATGCAACGATCCGGCGCTGAAAGGCACAACACCGTTTTGTATTTGGATAGCCAGTGAATGCACTGTTTCGTACCTAGACCGGATAGTTATATAAAGGATCCGGATTGTATGTATTAGGAAGCGAGTAATGAGCGAGTAATATAAGTCTTGTTGCTTTATCTGGTGTGCTTGTTGTCTGTGCTTGCAATTTCTAATCTTACGCGTGTAACTTATAATCGGATTATATGTATGTGTTCCGAATAAGTTTATAAGTGTAAAGAAGCATTAATCCATCTCTTCGGCCACACCTTTGAAGAAGTATTCCGGAAAGGGATACCTTGTGTTTGTGGTTGAAGTCCGGCCCAGGATAAACAGAATTTTGGCAAGCGCAAGCAAACCCACGCCTCAAAGAAAAAATGGATGACTGTGAAAAGTTGTATCAGGAGCATAAAGAGTTCAAAAAGGAGTATGATCGTGTTGGATAGCAGGTCAATACGAATGGGAAGGAGTGAATGAACCGAATTGAATGAAGTAAATGGGTAATTCGGCCGAGGCCGAAATCGAGAATCGATTATATAACCGATTCGGATGACTTTATTTGTAAATAGTTTGAATGTGCCCCATGTGGGCTATAGATGTAAATAGGCAGAAAGTTGTATAAGTATAAATACAACTAGGGCAAACTATATGAGTGTGTGTGAATCATTACTGTGATAGAGTTTCAAATTTGGAGTTTGTGGACTCCACGTGGTTTTTCCCGATTCGGGTTTTCCATGTTAAATCTTGTGTCTCTCTATCTATCTCGTTTTTGTTTTTTTGTTTGTGCATTACCCTTGCTCGTTTCTTTGCACCCGAACACATATGAGAAACTGGTTGTGGCCGGTCCGGATCCTAACAAGTGGTATCAAAGTGATGGAAGACTCATTCGACGAGATGTTCAAACTTACCGGCTCCAACTATTCAGTCTGGAAGTCGAGGGTGCAGAACATTCTTGTGTGCAAAGACTTCTAACTACTAGTGTAGTTCGGAGATAAAAGGCTAGACGAGATTAGATGCATCAACTTGGGAAGTGTTGCATCTAAAGGCAGCAACAGACATAAGGTGTTATATAGACATGAGATTGTACAACAAATTTGGTGAGGAAATAGAAATGGATGTCCTATGGAAGAAGATCGGCGTCATGTTCAAAAACAAAAACGTCGTTAACAAAGTATCAGTCTTCTGGAAAATCGTGAGACTCCCGTATCAAGACGGCTTCAGAATGGCAGAGCATATTAATGCCTTCCAATGATTGATGAATCAAACCACCTCTCTAGAAGTAGCTCTTGTCGATGAGGTATTAGCACTATTTTTGTTAGGATCCCTTCCGTGTTGGCCGGAGTATGATCCAGAGGATAAATGTAGAAAGGGACGACTTGGATATTATAATTAGATTAATTAGAAATATTATTTGAACGGACAGATCCGGAATAGTTGTATCGATCTGGATCCGGACCGATTGATAGCCGGTAGCCGGTAATTCATCGTTTTATATTTCCAACCGGATGCCTATAAAAGGATCCAAGAATCAATGTAATTAACAGCGGAAGTAATTATACAAGTTTGAGCATTCTACTTTAATTCTATTGTGTCTCTTATACGTGATTTCATTAATCGGTTGTGCATTAATCATCTGGAGAGTATTCGAAAATACTCGGATTGGAATCGGATGTGTCAGATAACATCATTCCCTTAACCACCATTTGGTGAAGTGTCCGGAACGGACACCCCTGTGTTTGTGGCTCTGTCCAGCCCAGAGTAAACATAGTTTTGGCGATCACGATTCTTGCATGGCATAGCGAACGACCGGGAGTGGATGACTAGACCGACGAAGACGGAGTTGCCGAATATGCGAGAAGACTAACCATTTGGTGAAGTGTCCGGAACGGACACCCCTGTGTTTGTGGCTCTGTCCAGCCCAGAGTAAACATAGTTTTGGCGATCACGATTCTTGCATGGCATAGCGAACGACCGGGAGTGGATGACTAGACCGACGAAGACGGAGTTGCCGAATATGCGAGAAGACTAACCGCGAGGCTGCGGAGGCAGGAGGCCTACCAACAGGCCGCCAAAAAGATCCAATAGGATCAATCTTTTTCTAGAGAGATTCGACAAGTCGCAAACCATACAGTCCAATTGCAAATGTAGTGACATTCAGAGGAAGGCAACAGTCTAAGTAGTTTGGGCGACACAGAATTGATACTGCAAACCCTAGCCACAACCGTCGGGGACTCAGAAGCATTTTCAGTATTCGAGTCAGAGTTAGACAACAAACACAACATACAGTCCAACTACCATTTTAGTCATGATACTCCGGACGAACCGGAGGAACACAGAACTGAGCATACAACAACATCGTAGGCGGAAACGATGATACTGACACCATTGCCACAAGAGGAGAATACAACAACTAGAAATAGAGAATAATCACATACCCACACCACCACTAAACCGACAATCGGAGAAGAAGGATGATTGCATACCGACACCACCACTGGAACAGCCGGTAGATGACGAAAATTGTCCTGATATACCATGGTATGGCCTTAGAAGGATTCGAACCCATGACTTTATGTCCCATGGGTTGGGGCCTTACCATTAAGTTATACATTGTTAAACGAAAAATGTTATTTCCATCTATTATTTCACTTAGGAAATCCATGTATATTGTATATTTCTGTGGAACATTCTAGAAACATCAAGAGTACTCCTAAGCATACTATAAAAAGAGGCACTTGGCATTATTCCGAACTAATTCAGTTCAACGCCATTCTTAAACCTCCTAGGTATCCTTGTATATTCTTTTCATATAATATATCTTTTGTTATCATCATTCTCTCTTTCTCTCTCGATGTCTCCCTCTCTCTTTCAATCTCCCTCTGCTTCTCTCGAGTGTTCTACACCCTCTTCTCCTCTTAGTACTAATTCTCATCTCTTAGTACTAATTTCCTCTCTGTCTCAGTACTATTCTTGATTGTTTGAATTGAATTGCTCGTCCTCTTATTCCTCCTCTCCATTCATATTAAATCCTCTTATGCTCTTACTAAATGGCAACGATTAGCGTTCAAGAATACCAATCAGTGTTCTCCGAGCTCCAATGCTTAAAAGAAAAGTTTGTAGCGCTAGAACAAGAAAAGGATCTTCAACAAGTAGCCCGAGAAAAACAAGAACAACACAGGAAGCTGACATTACGTGTGCAACAACTTGAAGCGACTATTGTGTCATTACGACAACAAGGATCAGGCACTCAAGGGACTCCCAAAGAACCCAAGATCGTTCTTCCTATAAAATTTGACAGGACCTGATCACAGTTTAGAGGATTTCTTAATCAGGTACGTTTAGTGATGCAAATGCATCATTCTCAATATCTCACCGATGCATCACGAGTGGGGCTAGTAGGCACGTTACTTAGTGGCACGACTTTGGCATGGTTCGCCCCCTTGTTAGAAAAAAACTCTCCTTTGTTAAATAATTTTGAAGAGTTTATTATCAAGTTTAAAGCCTGCTTTGGAGATAAAGATAGTGTTAGGACGGCAATCAACAAAATCCGAAGATTGCATCAAGGTGATCGGCCAGTCTTAGCTTATGCTGCGGATTTCCGTCTTCTCGTCACCGACATTCCCTGGGATGACCAAGAATTAACGGAGCAATTTCGTTATGGCCTACGTAACAATGTCAAGGATTTGCTCTTGACCTTCCCCGAAGAAACAAAGTCATTGACAAAAGCAACCAGTCGCGCGGTACGATGAGATAATTGTCTGTTCGAATGACATTCAGAACGTCAGTTCTAAATCCCAAGGACAAGATCGGAGCCCACCTAAGCTTCAGTTGTAGCAAAGCCTTTCCCAAGGGATTCATTTAATGCGTCTCTAGCAAATACTCCCACTCCAATGGAAATCGACACCACACACCGTCGCGGACCACTATCGGAAGAGAAAAAGCAACAACGTTGAGCAAATAGATTATGTCTTTATTGTAGTGGACCAGGGCATATTGCAGTGAACTGTCCCCATCGGCCAAGAAGATAGGTAAATCAAATAACCCCTAGTACTAATAGGACTAAACTTGATTCTATTTCTCGAGGCGTGTTTGATAGTCCTAATAGCCCAAGCCTTTCAAACAAATTTGAAATCCTTAGTCAACTAGAAGAAGAGAAACGATTAAGTCCAAAGGTTGGACAACTCTAGATCTGTGCAGCCCATTAGTGGTTTCATTCCCTCTAAGCAAGTTACCAATGTCTTCCTAGTTGAAGTAACAATTAGTACTAAAAGTATATCTTCAATACATGTCTTAGCACTCCTAGATTCCGGAGCTAATTCTTGCTTCATGGATAAGAATTTTGCCCAAGCTCATAAGATATCCCTAAAAAAACTCCCTTGCCCAACCTCTGTAGTAGTCATTGATGGTCGCCCCATTGCTTCCGGAAAAATCGTAGAAGGTTCATAGCCAATTAGTGTTGTCCTAGATCATTTGACATGTGTAGTATCATTCAATATAATTAGTAATCCAGAACATCCCATTTTTTGGGGGTTACCATGGTTTGAATTACACAATCCGGATATAGATTGGATAACAAGAGAAATCCGGTATCGACAACCCCGAGAATCTACTCATAAGGTTTCAACCATTTCACTTCATCAACTATGCAAAGGAGGCAAGGAATCAATGTTTGTATTCACAGTATCAGTAAGACCTTCTAGCACCACCAAAGAGGAATCCATAGTTCAAGTTCCAAAGACGTATCGTCATTATGCCGACGTGTTTGATAAGGTCAAAGCCAATACTCTTCCTCACCATCGACCGTATGATTGCCCCATTGATTTACACCCAGGAAAAGAGCCACCATGGGGACCGATCTACAACTGCTCACCAATTGAGCTAGAAGTCCTTCGAGCCTACATAGAGGAGAATTTGGCGAACGGGTTCATTTGACATTCGAAATGTCCAATCGGCGCACCCATTTCCTTTGTGAAGAAAAAGGATAGATCACTTCCTCCTGTCGTACGTTACCGTGGCTTAAATAAGGTCACCATTAGGAATAGGTATGCACATTTCCCCTTATCTCAAGTCTTTTAGAATGGATTAATGGTGCAAAGTTCTTTACAAAGATTGACTTACGAGGCACATATAACCTTGTACGGATCCGACCGGGAGATGAATGGAAGTCCGCTTTTTGCACCCGACACAGGCACTTCGAGTATACGGTTATGTCATTCGGTCTCACCAATGCGTCAATAGTCTTCCAACACATGGCAAATGATATATTCCGAGTTCTCTTGGATATCTGTTTGATCATCTATTTGGATGATCTACTAGTTTATTCGAAGACTCAAGAAGAGCATGATTCTCATGTACTATTAGTACTAAAATGACTTCAAGAACATGGTATTTATGAAAAACTGGAAAAATGTAGTTTTGAATGCAATCAGGTGGAATTTCTAGGCTATGTCATCTCATCAAAAGGCATCTCCATGGATCCAGCGAAGGTCAAAACGGTGGTAGAGTGGCAGACTCCCTGTTTGTTGTGAGATGTGCAAATTTCTATCACAAGTTTATATAGGACTGTTGGGATTTCGGTCCCTTTCGGATGGGATGGTCGGATATCGGAGATGAATGCCGACAAGCCCGGTATCGGTTTCGGCACCGGATGACGAAGACCCCGGTTTCGGTACCGGATGACGAATGTACCCGGAGAGCGATCCGGATGCAGGGACATATCCGTGAATATGTTCGCTATGGGCCCCTGTGGCTACAGTTGTAAATAGCCCAAAGTCATATAAGTATAAATATGACTTAGGGCAAACAGTTTTACTGTTGCTTCTCATTTTTTCTGTTTTTCCACTCAAGAGGAGTGAAGTGTAAGCAGCCGTGAGAGAGAGAGAGAGAGATAGAGCGCGAGAGACGAAGAGGTAGACGCCTCTGTGTATTTCCGCCGCCTGTGGCGAGGACAGCGAGCTCAAGGTCGTCGCCTTGCAGCTCGCCATTGTATACTTCTCTGTATAGTGTTGGTTTGGAGTCTCGTACTCCCGTGGTTTTTCCCGTCTAGGGTTTTCCACGTTAATCCCTGTGTACTCGCGTTTTGTTTCTCTTTGTGGTTCCTATTTTCTGCTCCATCGATTCGCGCTTACTCGGTTGTGGCCGAGTGGTGAAGGAGATTAGAAGGGCCTATTCCTTTCAAACTGGTATCAGAGCGACTGTTGCAGAAAATGGAAGGCGGCGGCAGCGGGCAGCCGGGGATGATGGTGCTGAACGCACAGAATTACGCCGACTGGAAGATCAAGATGGAGGATCTTCTGATTGTTCGGGACCTGTACGAACCGATTGACAGGTCGGAAATACCGAAGGGGGTACTTGAGTCGGAGTGGAAGCTCCTGAACCAGAAAGCCGTAGCGACGATCCGACAATATGTCGATGTAAGCGTCCTACAACATGTGGCGAACGACACCAACGCATACGAGATGTGGAAGAAGCTGTCGGGCCTCTACGAGAGGAAGAATGCGTTGAACCGGACCTCCCTGATGAGGAAGATTGTGAATCTCAAGTACCGGGACGGCGAGAGTATGGTGGAACACGTAAGCACGTTCATGGGATTCGTGAACCAACTTGCGGCGATCAAGTTCCCGTTGGAGGATGCAATGCAAGCCATCATCCTGATGTGTACATTGCCGGACAGCTGGGAGAACTTGGTGGTGACTCTCAGCACCTCCTGCACGGAAGACAACTTGTCCTTACAAACGGTAAAGACGAGTATTTTGAACGAAGAAGCGCGTCGGAGAGATAAAGAACCGGCCTCCGACTCGAAGGCGCTGCTTACCGAATCGGATCGGGGAAGACAATGGAACCGGAGTCCGCAAAGACGGGAGAAGTCGGGGACCCGGTCGCAGTCAAGAGGAAGGCCCACATGCTTCCACTGTGGGAAGCCGGGGCACTTCCGAAAGAACTGTCGGCATTACCGAAAAGACAACGGAGCCGACGACACCGATTCGAAGAAGTCACCGGAGAGAAACGGTGCATACCGGGGAGCCACGGACCGGAGAGGTTCGGATCGGCGAGGGCAGGACCGGAAAGGAACAACGGCACTCGCGGCAAGTGAGGAAGAAATCATGCTCATCACCGAAGAAGGTGAACTAAACGTTGCCGGCGATGAGACGACCTGGGTGGTCGATTCCGGAGCGTCGTTCCACTTGACCCCGGAAAGAAAATACTTCTCATCCTACACAGCCGGTGAGCATGGCTGTGTTCGGATGGGGAATGAAGGTACGTGCCGGATTGCCGGCATAGGAGACGTGTGGTTGACAACCCCGACCGGATGCAAAATGCTGCTGAAGGATGTCCGACACGTTCCGGAGGTTCGATTGAACCTGATTTCGGCCGGGAGGCTAGACGATGAAGGCTACACAGGTAGCATCCGGAACGGCGTAATGAAGTTCAGCAAGGGGAGCCTGATAGTGGCTCGGGCCCGGAAAGACAACACCCTGTACCTGATGAATGCCCGGTTATGTCCGGAAGAGCTGAATGTGGCAGCCGACACTGCCGGTGAGCTGTGGCACAAGAGACTGTGCCACATGAGTGAGAAGGGGATGAAGAGGCTTGCAGAAGACAACCTTATTCCAGTGAAGCATGTGCACCTGGAGAAGTGCACCGACTGCCTGGCCGGTAAGCAAAACCGGACCTCCTTCCACTCAAGGCCACCGACGAGACGTAGCGCACCATTGGAGTTGGTGCACACTGATGTGTGTCAGGTAGAAACGAAGTCACATGGCGGAGCCCAGTACTTCGTAACATTCATTGATGATCACAGCCGGAAGCTGTGGACGGCACCGTTGAAGACAAAGGACCAAGTATTGTCCGTCTTCAAAGAACTCCACGCGAGAGTGGAAAGAGAATCCGGCAAGAAGCTGAAAGCAATACGAGCGGATAACGGAGGGGAATACCGGGGGCAGTTCCAGGAGTACTGTCGCTCGAAGGGAATCCGACTCGAGTTTACTGTGCCGAAGACGCCGGAACTGAACGGGCTGGCCGAGAGGATGAACCGGACCATAATGGAGAGGGTCCGGAGTATGCTGGCACATGCGAAATTACCCAAGGGGTTCTGGGCTGAGGCAATGTCGACGGCGACATACGTGATAAACAGATCACCCTCAGTACCTTTGGACGGAGACACGCCGCAGAAAGTGTGGACCGGTAGGGAAGTATCCTACCGGCATCTGAAGGTGTTCGGATGTCTCGCATACGTGCATGTGGCAAAGGACCGGAGAGGAAAGCTAGATCCGAAGACCCGGCCATGCATATTCCTCGGTTACGGCGACGACGAGTTCGGCTACCGAGTATGGGACCCGGTCGACAAGAAGATATTCAGGAGTCGAGATATCGTCTTTATGGAGGACAAGACACTCGCCGACTGGGAGTCGGAGAAGAAGATGAAGAGCTCCAAGTTGACCGGTGAGGATCAACTCTACGAGGAGCAGTCCCGACCGGCAAGGGACCGGTTAACACTCGAGGATCCGGCCGAAGACGGTGAAGAAACAGAACCGGCTGAAGAAGATGAAAATGATACCGGAACCGGCCCCGATCCCGAAATGGATTCGGATGAAGAAGAAGAATCGGAAGAACCGGTTACCGAAGCTCCCGAACGGAGATATCCTCTAAGAGAGAGAAGGGCCCCCCGGAGATTTCCGGAACCAGAGCACGTGCTGCTAACCGACGAGGGGGAGCCGGAGAGCTTTGAAGAAGCAAAGCATGACACCCAGAGCCGCAGGTGGTTGAGTGCCATGCAGGACGAGATGGATTCCCTGCATGAGAACCACACATATGAACTTGTGGAGTTGCCGAAAGGAAAGCGGGCACTTCGAAACAAGTGGGTGTTCAAGCTGAAACCGGGAGATGCCGAAAACCCCCCGAGATACAAAGCCAGGATCGTGGTGAAGGGGTTTCAGCAGAAGAAGGGCGTCGACTTCGACGAGATATTTGCCCCGGTAGTGAAGATGACCTCTATCCGGACGGTGCTGAGCATAGCGGCAAGCATGGACCTCGAGGTAGAACAGATGGACGTGAAGACGGCATTCCTTCACGGTGACCTCGATGAAGAGATCTACATGCAGCAACCGGAAGGATTCGAGAAGAAAGGGAAGGAGCACCTGGTATGCCGGTTGAAGAAGAGCCTTTACGGACTGAAGCAAGCTCCCCGGCAATGGTACCGGAAGTTCGACTCCTTCATGACCGACGAAGGGTACCTCAAAACGCAGTCCGACCACTGCGTGTTTGTGAAGAAGTTCGAAGGAGGAGACTCTCTAATACTCCTCCTGTACGTGGACGACATGCTGATCGTCGGACGGGACCAGGTCAAGATACGGATGCTGAAGAAGGCTCTTCACCGAACCTTCTCAATGAAGGACCTGGGTCCGGCGAGGCAAATACTAGGGATGCACATCATCCGGGACCGGAAGAAGAAGCAGTTGTGGCTGTCACAGGAGAAGTACGTGACGAAGGTGCTTCACCGGTTCAACATGTCGGAAGCAAGAACGGTCGGATCGACCCTCCCGACAAACTGCAAGCTGTCCAGCAAGCAAAGTCCCAAGACAAAGGCTGAAAAGGAGGATATGATGAAAGTGCCGTATGCCTCAGCCGTCGGGAGCTTGATGTACGCCATGGTGTGTACGAGACCGGACATAGGATATGCAGTCGGAGTGGTGAGCCGGTACATGAGCAATCCCGGCAAAGAGCATTGGAACGCGGCCAAGTGGATACTCCGATACCTGAAGGGCACAACAAATGTGTGCCTCCGATTCGGCTCCGGAAAGCCCGAACTCGACGGTTTCACCGATTCGGATATGTCGGCTGATGTAGATACCAGCCGGTCCACATCAGGGTATGTGATGACGTATGCAGGGGGAGCTGTTTCATGGCAGTCGAGGCTGCAGAAGACGGTTGCGCTGTCAACCACGGAGGCGGAGTACATGGCGGCTGTTGAAGCCGGCAAGGAAATAATATGGATGAAGGACTTCATTAGAGAGCTCGGTATCCGGCAGGAGGAGTACCGACTCTACTGCGACAGTCAGAGTGCAATCCACCTTGCAAAGAACGCGGCCTATCACTCCCGGACGAAGCACATCCAGCGAAGATATCACTGGATCCGGGAAAGGATAGAAGACAAGGAGTTCGTGCTGACGAAGATCCACACGGACGAGAACGGGTCGGATATGCTGACCAAGGTGCTCACACCCGACAAGCTAGAAGCATGCCGGAAGAGGATCGGATTGGAGAGACATCCCATGCCGAAGTGAAGGGGGAGTTTGTTGGGATTTCGGTCCCTTTCGGATGGGATGGTCGGATATCGGAGATGAATGCCGACAAGCCCGGTATCGGTTTCGGCACCGGATGACGAAGACCCCGGTTTCGGTACCGGATGACGAATGTACCCGGAGAGCGATCCGGATGCAGGGACATATCCGTGAATATGTTCGCTATGGGCCCCTGTGGCTACAGTTGTAAATAGCCCAAAGTCATATAAGTATAAATATGACTTAGGGCAAACAGTTTTACTGTTGCTTCTCATTTTTTCTGTTTTTCCACTCAAGAGGAGTGAAGTGTAAGCAGCCGTGAGAGAGAGAGAGAGAGATAGAGCGCGAGAGACGAAGAGGTAGACGCCTCTGTGTATTTCCGCCGCCTGTGGCGAGGACAGCGAGCTCAAGGTCGTCGCCTTGCAGCTCGCCATTGTATACTTCTCTGTATAGTGTTGGTTTGGAGTCTCGTACTCCCGTGGTTTTTCCCGTCTAGGGTTTTCCACGTTAATCCCTGTGTACTCGCGTTTTGTTTCTCTTTGTGGTTCCTATTTTCTGCTCCATCGATTCGCGCTTACTCGGTTGTGGCCGAGTGGTGAAGGAGATTAGAAGGGCCTATTCCTTTCAAGGACTACTCAAAGCTTATTTTGCCTCTCACACAACTTACCAAGAAGGGGCATGCGTTTGTTTGGTGTAAGGAAGCAGACACGACTTTTGTAAGTCTTAAGAACGTTGTTGAGAATCAAGCTCAACCTAGTCTAGTGTGTGAACACACCCTTGAGAGTGTGCACTCAAAGGTCAAAAGTCACCACTCTTATCTACACATTAACTATGTGTCATAGAATCATATTCTATGACAGATAACTAATGAGTTTTCACATTCCCCATGACCCATGAGCTTCGGTTGTTAATGAAGAGAAAGAGTGACTATATAAAGCACTCTCCTCCTACTTTGTAATTATGTCGATTAATCTCCTTTATAATATACATCTTCTTGAGTATTCTATTGTCTCACAAAAAATCTATCTATTGTTTCTCTCCTCTATCTCTCTCTCTCTCTCACACACACACACACATAACGCACATCTCTCACCTATTCCGCTACACAAGAATCATACCGGATTCTTTACTGTTGAGAGACAAGCTCAACATTTGTGCGTAATACGATGCGTAACCAGTGCGTAGACTGTGTGCATAAAACCGGTACGCAGACCGGTGCGTAGAAAGGCCATATCGGTGCGTAGACCGAAAGGCCGTTAGAAAGATATTCCTCGTAAGGAATAGTTTTGGGAGTAAGTGTCGAGGCTCATTTATGAGTAGTCAAGTACTGTCAGTACTTGTGTCAGCCCACTGTCAGGGCTTGTATAAAAGTGCTCACTGAGCACATCCTATGTACAGATTGAGTATTATTTTTTGAATTTAAGTTCTTGTGTTACTCTCTCCCTGTCTTCGCCCGTGCGTATTGTGAAGACCTAAGCTTTCCATTGAACCTGCATTTTTTGTTGTTCGGTTTTCCTATATTGCTTCCGCACGCCATTCTTTTCATGGTATCAAAGCGCGAGGGTTGAGAACCTCTGCAACTGACTTTGTTTGAAGGAAAAACCAACGAAGAAGAACAAGGAAAACGATGGACAGAGGAATGGCTAGCTCGCTTCCAACGGAGAAGCTCGACAGAACCAACTACGCATCTTGGTCCTACAAGATGCACCAGTACCTGCTCGGACATGGTTACTGGAGCTATGTCGATGGTTACACGGAGGGAGAAAGGCCCCGTGGCCGTGGCGGACGAGGCGAGTCGGTACGCAATGGAGGCGGCCGATGGGATCAAGGAAGAACGCATCAAAGTGATGCCAACAGTAATTCCGGACCCTCCGGAAATAGGGGGACTCGAGGCGACGAGAACCAGAAAGGGAAATCCGCCACGGAATGCTGGTACTGTGGCAAGAAAGGCCACAGGGAGAGTGAGTGTTGGAAGAAGCGCGCCGAGTCGGAGAGCTCTTGCTCCGGACATACCGACAAAGGAAATCGGCAGCAATCGCACTACGCCGAAGGATCCGGAAAAGCCGGAAAAGGGTCAGTCTTCCTGACGAGACACGAAGCAAACTCAATGAAATAGTCCGCCCCAAAATTAGACGAGGTGTGGTATGTCGACTCCGGCGCGTCAAACCACATGACGTGCCACAAGGAGTGGTTCTCATACCTTGAGAAACCGACGCAACCAGGAGTAGTCGCAACTGGAGAAGACACTCCGCATCCGATCGCGAATGTCGGTGAAGTTCCCTTGAGCCATGTCGGGCAGAAAGGGAAACTTATGAACTGTTACACGTCCCGACCATCACAAAGAATCTGGTGTCAGTCGGGCAGATCGTCGACCAGGGGATGCAAGTTCGGTTTACGCATCTTGGGTGCTTCATTGAGGAAGAAGGCCGTATTATTGCACAAGGGCGCAGAGATGGGAGGATGTTTATCCTCGACTCTACTGACGGTGGCACCGCAATGTTCGCGAAGGGAAAAAAAGTCGAGTCAGACATCGACTTATGGCACAAACGGATAGGCCACGTCAACTACCAGCGGCTTCAAGACCTGCAATCGAAACAAGTGGTGTTTGGATTGCCCAAATTTAGTGGCCGGAAGGCACAAATTTGTGATGCCTGCCGGCTTGGGAAGCAACACCGACTTCCTTTCCCAAACGAGCGTAATCGGAGCCGGAATAAGCTAGACTTGATACACTCTGATGTGTGGGGGCCGGCACAAAACGTTAGTCTTGGCGGGTGCCGATATTTTGTCTCCTTCATGGACGACTACACACGGCACACGTGGATCTACCTCATTGAGAGGAAAAGCGAAGTCTTCGACTATTTCCGGGACCTCAAAGGGTTCGTGGAAACGGAAACAGGAAGAAAGATCAAGTGCCTGCGGTCAGATGGAGGAAAAGAATACTTTTCCGGTCAATTCAATGGTTATCTACAACAGATGGGAATTCGGCGCGAATTCAGTTGTAGATACACGCCAGAGCAAAACGGCATGGCCGAGAGAAAAAATCGGTCAGTTGTGGAAGCTGCACGCGCAATGCTGGAGGAGAAGAGCTTGCCCAAGTTCTATTAGGCCGAGGCGGTAAGAACTGTTGTATACATCCAGAACCGGATCAGAGAAAAAGTGTCAGCGCACGAGCTATACTTTGGAACAAAGCCGAACTTGCGACACTTACGAGTTTCAGTAGCATTGCGTATGTACATGTGCCGAAGGAGAAAAGGAGGAAGTTGGATGCAAAAGCCGAGAAGTGTATCTTGGTCGGCTATTCGGACGAGCAGAAGGGTTATAAGTGCTATAACCCGCGTACCAAACAACCGCGCGTGAGCCGCGACGTTGTGTTTGATGCTTCCGCGTCCCGGTACTTGCCTCCGACTCCGGACCTCACCTCCAATCCGAGTTCTGACGATGAGTACAGCGAGGCCGAGGTGCCTCCGGCTAAGCTTGAAATCGGAACCCCCGAAGAGAGTCCGATTTCGGTTCGTTTAAGTGGATGGAAATGGACGATTGAGTCGGTACGACCAGTCCAATGAAGAGCCGGCGAGTAGTAGAGATTCGGCCGTGCATTCCACGCGTAGGAAGCTGAGGAGACGGCTTACGCGCGAAGAGAAAGGGAAGAAGAAGCTGTCGGATTCCGGCACGGAAAGGAATGAGTCAGACCGACGCGAGTCCGACTCCGAGGGAGGCGGTGACGGGCCTTCAGGAACGAAGTCCGGGTTGGCCGAGAAGACCTCGACATCGGCTAATAACTGATTACGCCGATCTACCCGCCAAAAGAACCTAGTTGTACGGTTTGGATACGACGAGTACATGGCGCATCACTATGCGTACATGACCCGTCTAGCGGAATTGCGTGAGCCGGGGAGCTATGCAGAAGCGGCGAAGGATGCGAATTGGCTCGCCGCGATGGAGGAAGAGATGCACGCATTGGCGGAAAATGAGACCTGGGATCTGGTTGACGCACCGAAGGGTGTGAAGGCGATCAGATGTAGGTGGGTGTACAAGGTCAAGTACAACACCGACGGCTCGGTCAACCGATACAAGGCCTGGTTAGTGGCAAAAGGCTACGCGCAGAAACATGGCATCGACTACGATGAGATGTTCACGCCGGTCGCAAAGATGACGACCGTCCGTGTTTTGCTCGCAGTAGCCGCGGCCAAGGGATGGCACCTACATCAGATGAATGTAAAGAATGCATTCCTGCAAGGTGAGCTTGAGGACCAAGTGTACATGGTACAGCCCCCAGATTTCACTCCGGACGGAACATGTCGGCAGTATGCCGATTGAAGAAGTCTCTTTACGGACTGAAGCAAGCCCCGCATGCCTGGAATGCAAAAATCATGCATTGGCTGCGTCGGATGGGCTTTGCGACGTCAAAATCGGACTCCTCGTTGTTTATTAGGAAAGGTTGACTCGGGCCGGTCAATATTTTACTCTATGTTGATGACTTGGTCATCATCGGCGCCGACCTAGGTGAGATCAACCGCGTGAAGCTCCAGCTTGCGGCATCATTCGACATGAAGGATCTTGGGGACCTTCATTACTTCCTTGGGATCGAAGTGATCCGCACCCCCGAAGGCATACTAATCAGCCAACGTCATTACGCGCTGAATATGCTCTTCAAATTCGGTATGGCAGACTGTAAGTCCGTCTCGACTTCTCTGGACAGAACTGTCAAGCTTCGCCCCAATTCCGGCAAGGTTTGTGATCCGACAAGGTTCCGACAAGTTGTCGGAAGCCTTATCTACTTGACCATCACCCGACCCGATCTAAGTTATCCGGTCGGGGTGATCAGTCAGTTCATGGCGTGACCTACCGAGGAGCACCTTCAGTGTGCGCAACGCGTACTGCGGTGTCGGGGTTGCTACGCCCTTGCGTGTAGAAAGGAGGAGGGACCACGGGGGTCTCGAACCGAAGAGCAAGAGAGAGAGGAGTAAGAGAGAGAGACCCGATTACACAGAACCGAAGATCCGATTGCGCAGAACCGACGATTGCACAGGGACACGGCCCAACAAACAGAGATCACAAATAGACGCCGACGCAGATGGACGCAACAACGAGAGATATGTGCTTATGAACGCAAGAAAATAACAGACTAAAGTATTACAACCCACGGTGGGGCACAAAATAGATACTAACGAAAACGAACAGGGCGGCGAACAGCTGCCGACCCCTGTATGTCGCGACGCACAGAAAGGGAAAACAGGTCGGAGGTGCTGCAGGACGCACTCGGGGCGTTCCACGGAACAGCGCAAGCCTCCTCGAAACCTGCACAGGTACGCGATGGAGCAGAAGACAGAGAGAGCAGGAGTGAGAGAGAAGCTCCGAAATCGGTTCGGCAGCACTTCGTCCTCTCCGCGGGAGATCCCCACTTCTATTCTTCCTCTTCCTTTTATAGCCCGTCAAGAGGCCGTTTGGCATTAACTGCATACCAACCGAATCTACCCACCTAGGATCCTCGTATGTACCTACTTCGTCCTTAGGTACTTCTTGGCGCGCGTGTGTGTGTAGAGCCGTTTCCCACGCCTTGTTCCTCCGATTCCTCTTGTGGGCGGTTTTCTTCACGACATCCGCCCCCACCTAACCGCGCATCCACCGGCATGCGCCAAATTAAGTTGGCACGGAGAAAACCGGCCCGCCTTTACTCTTCGCCTGCCGGCCCTTCCTCGGCCTCGGATCGGTCGTCGCTGCTGTCCAGGAGAATCGGGTCGGGTTCGTCGTCGTGCCGCTTCTTGAAAGCTTTGATCCTCTTCCCGGCCACGGGTATCGCTATTCTCGTACCGTCGAGTTCCGCCAGATGATACGTCCCGTTGTCGTTGGCGCTCTGTACCGTGTACGGCCCGAACCATCTCCGTGCGAACTTCCTTGTTGCTCGGTGCTGGTTGTCGAGGCTGCTGTCGTAGACGAGCACCCAGTCACCTTCGTCGATTTTCTTCGGTCGTAGCCGGTGCGTTCGGTCAAACCGGGCTTTGTTCTTTGTCCTCGCCACCCGGAGCTTCTCCGTAGCCAGTGCCACGTCCTCCGGTCTCCGCTCGAGCTGTCGTATACGTGCGGTCAACAACTCCTCCCGGTTCATCTCGTCCCTCCAGTCGACCGTTGCCCACGAGGAGATCGTCCGTTCAATCGGCATGATCGGCTTCTGGCCGAACATGAGCTCCGTCGGCATGTACCCGGTTACCGAACTGTGCGTGGTCCGGTCTGCCCACAAAGCATAAGGTAGCAGCTGCGGCCAGTTACCGACTCGGCCTCCGCATGCCCGAATCAACGCCTTGACGATCGGTCCGTGTCCGCGCTCCACCTTTCCATTCGCCTCCGGATTGTACGCAGTGGTGAGCGAGAGCTTGACTCCAAGCCGGTCGAACAGCGCCGCGGCCTCTTCGGCGTCCAACTCCCCTCGGTCAGCCACGATCTTCCCGACGCACCCGTACCGGCATATCACGTCCTCGACTAGGAACCGACACACGGCCGCGGTCGTCTTGTTCTGAAGGGCTCGGCCTTCCACCTGGTTCGTCAGGTCTTCCCGCGCTAGGACCAGATACCGCATCTGTCCTACCCCCATCGGCATCGTCACCAGATCTACCATCCATTTGAAGTGGATAGTCGGAGGGTACGTAGGGTGAAGCCCGTCCCGGTGTCGGACTATCGAGTGCATCTGACAACTCTCGCAAGTTGACACGAACCGATGCACGTCCCGGTACAATCCCGGCCACCAGTACTTCCCCTTCAGCTTCTCAAACGTCGCCCACGTTCCACGGTGTCCAGCCCAAGGGCTGTCGTGGTAGGCCGCCAGTAGCTCCTCCTGTACTTCCTTCATCGCCACCACCCGGAGCGGGACGCCGTCCCTCTTCTTCGGGTGCTTCCATAGATGCCCATCTCGGAGAAAGAATCGATATGCTTTCTTCCGGATCCGGTTGGCCTCGTCCTTCGTCCATGACGCATCGGGCGTCATTGTCTTCAAAAACCCGCCGATCTGCAGCCACTCCCCGTCGTACTTGCTCGCGTCGAACTCGTTAAGCGCCGGAGTGCTCATCCCGTCGGTCGTTATGTATGCCGCCTCGAAGAAATCCACGCCGACTTCTTCGTCTTCCGAAACCATGCCGCCCTCGTCGTCGAACCTCGCCCTCGAAAGCATGTCGGCCATGGCGTTGTCTTTCCCGGAAAGGTGTCGTATTTCCGGGTCCAGGGACTTGATGTACGCTATCCACCTGAGCATCGCCAGGTCCGGAGTCGCGCATCCGGAAACCATTCCGAGAATCGGCAGGCAATCCGTCTCGATGATCACTTCTGTCGTTATCAGGTAGTCTTTGTCGGCCTTAACCGCCGAAACAATACCCCAGAGTTCGCGTTTAACCTGGGCGTATCCTCGCTGCCGTTCACTGAGGACCTTCGCGCCGAATCGGATCGGAAACCGATTGCCGTCCTCGTCTTCCTGGTTCACGACCCATCCGATCCCGGTCGGACTGGTATCCACCGTTATGAATACCGGGGTACCCTTCCCGTATACCGCCTTCCGGAGTGCCGGTGCCGCTGCAAGGGCCTCTTTCAGCTTCCGGACCGATTCCGCGTGCTCGTCTTGCCATTCGAACCTTCGCCCCTTTTTCAGCAACCCGTACAGTGGCTCCGCGACGTGTGCGTAATGCGGGATCCACATGTGGTAGAACGCGCATGCCCCCAGGAATCTCCGTACTTCCGTGACCGAGCTGCAGTCGGGCTTCATCGCGGAGATGGCTTCTACCTTTGCCGGAGACGGTTTCCGGCCATATGGTCTGCACAGGTGTCCGACCACCATGATTTCTGACTGCCCGAAGGCCGACTTCTCCCCGGAGAAGGTGAGTCTCGCATCCTCTAGCCTTTGCAGCACCTTCTCGCAGTCGTCGATGTGCGTCGCCACGAATCGCCGGCATCCGTCCGGCCCGATCGTCTCGTCCTTTTCTTCCACCGGGCATCCCTTGATCGGGATGTCGTCCAGAAACGGCATGGTGATGTCCGGGATACAGTCCCTCAGAACCTTGTTCATCGCATTCACCATGTGGGCCACCGAGTTGGTCCCTCCTTGCGGCAGTGTACACATCCGAACTAGGCCGAGGGGAGTTCGCATCGTCGTAATGTCTCTGCTCTCCACGGCTAGCTGGAACTGGTCGTACCCTGAGTATAGATCCCCGACCGAGTAAATTGACCTTCCGGCGAAGGCCTCCGCGAACTCGTCTATGGTCGGTCCGATCCCTGCGTTCCGAATGGTCACTCGATTGACCGGCTGCAGGTCCTGGATGAAGCGCAGCGAACCGTTTTTCTTCGGTACGGTAAACCATCGATTCGAATATGGGGCGCTCGACGGCTCGAGAATTCCCATATCAATTTTCTGCCTCAGCAGCTTCATCAACTTCGGGATGTGAGCTCTCGGAACCGGGATTGGCTTGAGATTCCATGGTACATGCGGTACCGTGAATATCACCATCGGCTCCACGATCGTCGGGTCAACGCACCCGATTTCCTCCGGCGAGAATGCGAAGGCTTTCCCGTGCCTTCCGAGCATTCTCCGAAACCGGTCTTCCTCCGCCGGCAGTAGGAACCCGCCCCCACCGATTTTGAGCTCTCGGAGCGTCTCGTCAGTAAAGGTGTGCCCTATGCGGGCCGGATCTCGTAGACTAGGGTCCGATGCAACCCCTTTGATTCTCGACGCGCTGTCCTCCGGTAAGGGTGCCGCTACTGGCCTTACCTTCCGGTCCACAGTCTTGTACTTGGTGTTTACGTGGGCCGTCCGAACTGACTCGAGCCCTCGACCGAAGTCCGCGATGACTTCGTACATCTCCTCGGAACACACCGGTATCGTCCGGTCTTCGTTAAGGCCTTCTTCGACTACCTTTCCCAGCATTCCCAAGGTGTCGTCGAATGAGACCGCCTCCACGGCTCTGTTGATTTCCTCGTCCGGGCCGAGAACTCCGCACGCTCGAAGTCTCGCCTCCGTCTTTGTTTTCTCTCGGCCGGCGATGCCGACCATCGCACACGCTCCGCTGTCGGAGAACAAAAATTCCCTACCTATGGTACAAGGTTTCTTCGGTTTTATCATACAGGTGTGGGGTTTTCCCGGGGTGTCCGGACTGTCGCGGCCCCACGCCTTGGCAGCCCTCTCTAAAAATCCTCTCGGTTATCGGAACCGAGGGAGTCGCGGTTACGTTCGTGGTTCGGCCGTACCGTCAGAAACTGGACCGAATGGCGCCCGTCTTGGCTTTTGACCCTCGCGTAGGCCGAACCATTGTCCAACACCTTGGTCTCCATCCGCGCCGCCGTGATGTACGGCTCTCCCAGTATGACCGGATGCGAAGACGTCTCCTGCACGAAGAAGTGCTGGTCAATCTCGACGTCGCCGATCTTGACTCGCACATTCGGACAGGCCCCGTGCAGTTCCTCGGTGGCGCGCGTTGCTGCCCTTATTTTCCACCCGTGCTTGGTGTTGATCGGCCATTTGCCCTTCTTATAGAAGTCCATGGACATCAAATTGATCTCCGATCCGTGGTCCACCAAAGCTATCACCGGTTCCTGGACATCGCCGATCTTCACCGGGGTTTCCGTGGTCGCTCGGGCCCAGTGCGGTCTCGAATAGTGGCTTTCCGCCCACTCGTCTCCCAGCGCCATGTTGTCTAGGTGCGTCGTCCGCACTTCCACCGGTCTTTCCGGTTCTGTCTCCGTTGACAGCCTCTTCCGTTTCACCAAGTCCACGATGGAGTCGTGGAACTCCTTCTTGGCGATTCCCAGCACCTCCCGTAGCGACAGCTCCACCTTGCTGTCGAGGATCCGTTCCTCCAGGACCTTTCGTAAGTCCGTGGTTCTTTCTATCTCCGTCCCCAGACGGTACCCGCCCTTCTGGGGTTTATCTTGCGTACCGGCCCCGCCGGCTTCGTCCCGTCGTGGCCCGGACCGGGTCTCGTATCGTTGTGAGGGCCCGGTCGTCCCGGGTTTCCCCACCCGCTTCTCTTCTACCAGAGCCTCGTAGTTCCGGCAAGCGGCTTCCACGAAGCCCGTCTTTTCCTCGACCGGGTCGCTCCACCCGGTCATCTCCCGTACCCGTTTCTCCGCACGGTCCGATTCCTCCCCTTTAAGCCCTGCACCGGCAAGGCCTTCCAGCATCGTCGGCCAGAATCCGGCTTTGCTTTCCTTTCGGGCCTCGCCGCCCCCGACTCGAATACCGGCCGACGCCGAGTAGTGGACGGTTTCCGCATGTCGGGCCGCCGCCTCTTCCATCAACCTCTTCATTCCGCCTCGCCCGTCGTTTCGGTTTAGGGCCCTTCTCGTGTCGTTGGCGTGAACCCGGCCTTCCCATAGGTACACCACCCGGTTCCTCAGCGCCTCTGCGAAATCGCCGCAGTCTTTTCGGATGTGGCCGACCCCGTCGCACCACATGCACCTGTTCCCTGCCGCCGGCCGTCGGTCACGAGCAGGTTCTCCGCCTTCTCTGCGGGCTTGTGCGATTTGGAGGTCTTTTATCGCCCTCGTCAGTTCCTCCAACGCAGCTCCTCCAGTCGAGCCTCTGATCACGCCGGTCGGAGCTGAACCGGATTCCAGCCATTCCCGAGTCTCTTCCCTTCGCACCGGCTGCGCCGGCTCGAGTTTCCTCGCCGCGACTGAGCCCGACCCGGCTGCTCTGTCATCCTCCCATTCTCGCCGTTTGTCGAAACGGCCGCAGGCTCTCTTGACCGCCGCCCAGTCGGCTGTCAGCCCGTCTTCGGTTTCTAGCAGGGCGCCCACGTGACTCCGATCCCTCTCGTCAACCGATTTGACGAACAGCAGGACCCGGCTTGTATCCAGGACCATCCTGTCAAGCGCCGAAAGGCGCGCGAAGTTCTCCTCGAACTCCCGGAGGAGTGCCGACGCATTCCTTCCTTTCCCGGGAGACTCCACCCACTCCATGAAGCTTCGCTTCGAAAGCCGGAGCGCGTCGTCCAGTCCGTATTTTTCCAGGAGCCGACCTTCGAACTCCTCCCAGGTACGGCTCTCCGCCCGCACCTCGAGCACCTCCGCGTGGATGCTCGGCATCGCCACTCGGGGAAAACCGGCAAGACGCCTGTCTTCCGGAATGTCCCGCATTAACATTTCCGCACCGTAGGACGCCAGGTACTTCGTGGCATCTTTTCCAGTGAATCGACCGATCGTTCCGACGACCGCCTCAATAGCTCTATCGAGGGCGCCGGTGCCCTCGCGCGCGCTTACTATCCGATCCACGGCCGAAGCCATGGCCTCTGCAAGATCCGCCCCCTTCATTTCCTACTCTTCTGCCGCCTCTTTCACGTCGGGTTCACCAAGATGTCGGGGTTGCTACGCCCTTGCGTGTAGAAAGGAGGAGGGACCACGGGGGTCTCGAACCGAAGAGCAAGAGAGAGAGGAGTAAGAGAGAGAGACCCGATTACACAGAACCGAAGATCCGATTGCGCAGAACCGACGATTGCACAGGGACACGGCCCAACAAACAGAGATCACAAATAGACGCCGACGCAGATGGACGCAACAACGAGAGATATGTGCTTATGAACGCAAGAAAATAACAGACTAAAGTATTACAACCCACGGTGGGGCACAAAATAGATACTAACGAAAACGAACAGGGCGGCGAACAGCTGCCGACCCCTGTATGTCGCGACGCACAGAAAGGGAAAACAGGTCGGAGGTGCTGCAGGACGCACTCGGGGCGTTCCACGGAACAGCGCAAGCCTCCTCGAAACCTGCACAGGTACGCGATGGAGCAGAAGACAGAGAGAGCAGGAGTGAGAGAGAAGCTCCGAAATCGGTTCGGCAGCACTTCGTCCTCTCCGCGGGAGATCCCCACTTCTATTCTTCCTCTTCCTTTTATAGCCCGTCAAGAGGCCGTTTGGCATTAACTGCATACCAACCGAATCTACCCACCTAGGATCCTCGTATGTACCTACTTCGTCCTTAGGTACTTCTTGGCGCGCGTGTGTGTGTAGAGCCGTTTCCCACGCCTTGTTCCTCCGATTCCTCTTGTGGGCGGTTTTCTTCACGACAGCGGTACGTAAGCGGCACTAAGGACCGCGGACTGCTATATCGGACCGATACAGCCCCGCAGTTGGTTGGCTACACTGATGCCGACTGGGTCGGCAATGTCGCCGATCACCGATCCACGTTCGGACATGCGTTCTCTCTTGGGAGTGTCGCGATAGCGTGGAGTAGCAAGAAGCAGTCGACAATTGCACTGTCGAGCACCGAAGCTGAGTATAGAGGAGCGGCTGTCGCAACATGCGAAGCCATTTGGGTGAAGTGGCTACTTAAGGATCTGCAGGAGGAGGTGTCCAATCCGACGACGATCTACTGCGACAACCTCAGCAGCATCCAACTCGCGAAGAACCCCATCTTCCACGCACGGACCAAGCACATTGAGGTGCACTACCATTTTGTCCGTGAGCGTGTTCTTTCTGTTGAAATCGAACTTCAATATGTTCCGACAGATCGGCAGACCGCCGACATCTTCACCAAGCCTCTTGGTCTGGACAAGTTGCAACAATTTTCGAGTGCGCTTGGATTGCGTCACTTCGACATGCCGAATTTGAGGGGGAGAAACGTTCTAGATGACCACGAAAAGGAGCAGGAAAGGAGCGGAAAAGACCTCAAATCGGCTGAAGAAGCCGAGAGCGGATCCGTGGAAAAGTCTGAAAGCGGACACAAGGTGAGTAGCCGAAAGAAAGAGCCAAAGCCAACCAGGCATGGGGGAGATGACGCCGTCAAGGGTGAGAAGACCGGAGACGAGTTGGAGACAGCCAACTCGGATGAGAGCTCGGACGAGAGCGAAAACCGATCGGAGGTAGCCGAGTCGGTTCAGATGTTTGATTTAGATACACTGAATCAACTGAGGGCGAAGCGGAAAAGAAGGCAGCAGGAGAAGCGCCAACACCGCGACAGCAAGGGACCTGTGAAGGGCCATGGGAGCAGACAAGCCGATCAGAAGGGCCAAAGCGCGCGGAGTCGAACAGGCCGAGGAGCGCGAGCGAGGCATGGAGCAAGGAGAAGCCGGAGCGTAGGTCCGACAGAGCAGGCGGAACCTCAAGTTGAGCTTGAGGGGGAGTGTTGAGAGACAAGCTCAACATTTGTGCGTAATACGATGCGTAACCAGTGCGTAGACTGCGTGCATAAAACCGGTACACAGACCGGTGCGTAGAAAGGCCGTATCGATGCGTAGACCGAAAGGCCGTTAGAAAGGTATTCCTCGTAAGGAATAGTTTTGGGAGTAAGTGTCAAGGCTCATTTATGAGTAGTCAAGTACTATCAGTACTTGTGTCAGCCCACTGTCAGGGCTTGTATAAAAGTGCTCACTGAGCACATCCTATGTACAGATTGAGTATTATTTTTTGAATTTAAGTTCTTGTGTTACTCTCTCTCTGTCTTCCCCCGTGCGTACTGTGAAGACCTAAGCTTTCCATTAAACCTGCGTTTTCTGTTGTTCGGTTTTCCTATATTGCTTCCGCACGCCATTATTTTCATTTACATGGTATCAGAGCGGTTTGGTAGCTCCATCTAGCCCATCCGCGTGTGTTGAGCTCTACACCAACATTCAAGAAGAACCGGCTCATCGCTATTGTAGTGCGATTACATAGCTCGTATTCAAGAGAGATGAAGAAGGAAGAAATCTATATCGAACACCATGAATACTCAAATGGGGAGCTCTCTCCCTAGCGAGAAGTTGGACTGAAACAACTTCGCATCTTGGGAGTACAAGATGCACCAATACCTCGTTGGCCAAGGCTATTGGGGTTCCATCAAGGGAGCACAAGAAAACCGACCCGACCCGGAAGACGCCGACTACTCAACATAGGAGCAAGTGGCGAGTCGAGTAATGTATTGCTTGGCAACATGTGTTCACGACCACATGGTCGTCTACATTCGAGAAGCCGAGACGCCAAAGGAAGCGTGGGAAAATCTATGAAAGGTTTTCTCCGCCAACACGACCGCGAGGAAGCTTCAACTCCGCCAAGGGTTGAACAACATCCAACAACGGGACATATCCATCACAAGCTACACCTTGAGGATCAAGGAGCTTTGTGACTCGTTCGGCTCAATAAGTGTCAATGTGGATGATGATCAGATGGTGCAAATATGCCTCGACGGCCTTGCACCACGGTTCGGCTCGATGAGAACTGCCGTCCTAGCAAGAGAGAATCCTCCCTCTTTCTTTGATCTTCAATCTATGTTATTGGTCGAAGAGAATCATGTTCGAACAAGGAGCAACGCCTTGGAAGGCCACATGCTCTACACGCATTCGAATGGAGGAAGAGGACGCGGCCGAGCAAGAGGCCGATTCGGCCAAGGATGAGGCGGCGGACGAGGTCCGACTTACGACAACAACTCCCAAATTCGGCAACAAGATGGAAGCCATCGAGGAACCTTCGGAAGAAGGGGGAGCTTACATTTTGGTTTGAGTCGACAAAACTTGATCGAATGCGGTTATTGCGGAAAAATCGGCCACCATGAAGACGAGTGCCGAAAGAAGAAGCGCGAGTCGGCTTCCACAAGTCGACAACTCACCAATTACGCCACCAACTCCGACTATGAAGATCATGGCGGAATGTTTGTAATGAGACATAGAGCAAATCCTATGTCGGCCTCTACTTCGACTAATGCCTCCAATCCAGAAGATGTATGGTTCGTCGACTCCAGTGCTACGAACCATATGACGTCCCATCAAGAATGGTTCAAAGACCTTCGAGAGCCGGATCGACCTGGTTATGTCGAGACTGGAGATGACACTACTCATCTGATTCGGCATGTTGGCAATGTCCCATTCGGGAGAGAAGGTGAACAAACTTACATAAAAAATGTCTTACATGTACCCACCATAACGAAGAATTTGGTCTTAGTCGGCCAAATTGTGGAGCAAGGGATGCAAGTTCGATTCAACCAAGGAGGTTTCTTCATCGAGAAGGAAGGCCGACTAATTGCTCGTGGTCGAGGGGAAGGCCAAATGTTTATCCTCGAAGAAAACGAGGTAAAATCAGTGTTGTTTGCAAAGGGCCTCAAACACAACATCGACATGGAGCTATGGCATAAAAGCATCGGCCATATCAATCTCAACAAACTCAAGGCGATGCAATCGAAAGGAGTTGTCATTGGGCTCCCGACCTTCAAAGAGAAAGAGATTGAAGGAGTATGTGAAGCATGCCAATTCGGCAAGCAACATCGACACCTGTTCCTGAAGGAGAGGAACGTGAGCAAAGGCCTATTGAACGTGGTCCACTCGGATGTGTGGGGACCGGCACAAACGGCTACGTTCGGAGGATGTCGGTACTATGTTACCTTCATCGATGACTTCTCTAGATACACATGGATCTTTCCCATGAGGATGAAGAGAGAAGTGTTTACACACTTCCAAAAATTCAAAAGCGAAGTCGAAAAGACAACTGGGCGTCATGTATGATGTCTTCGGTTAGACGGAGGAAAGGAATACTTCTCCGATGTGTTCACGGCATACCTTCGACAAGAAGGAATTTGGAGAGAATTCACTGGCCGACACACACCACAACAGAACGGTGTAGCCACACACAAGAATCGGCACATCCTTGAAGTGTCAAGGGCCATGCTAAATGAGAAGTATATGCCCAAGTCATATTGGGTAGAAGCTGTAAATATTGCCGTCTACCTCATGAACCGGTGTACAACATCTGGAGTGCACAAGGTCACCCCGCACGAGAAATGCTATGGGAAGAAGCCGGATCTATCCCATGCAAGGATATTCGGCTGCATTGCATACTTGCACATTCCCGATGAGAAGAGGCAGAAGTTTGACCCAAAATCAGAGAAGTGCATCCTCATGGGGTACGGGTACAAGTGCTTCAACCCCTCTACTCGGAAGACTCGTGTAAGTCGGGATGTCATCTTTGTTACCGGCCGGCAAGGAGTCCAAAATACGGAGTGAAGGAATTAATTAAATATGGTTGTAAATGAGCATAGTGTGGACGGACGGACTGGAAACGGTATGCCGTTCCAGATCCGGACGGATCCCGAATAGGTGCGATAGGCACCGTTTTGTACTACGGGCCGGAAACCTATTTAAAGGCCCGGACCCCATTGTAATCGCAGCGGATAATTAATAGAGCTTATGATGTTTATACTTCTGTCTTGATTTCCGTTCTGTAATCACTGTTATATCTTACGCGTGTAATTAACCAAAGCAATCTAATCGTGTAACCTACGTAAGTCGGTGTAATCGTTGAATCTTAATCCTATGCCGTAATCACCCCTTTGGTGAAGTGTCTCCGTGACACCTTGTGTTAGGCCTTGTCCGGCTAAGCGAATAACATGCACACCGCTGTATGCGGAATGTGTGAACATGCTTGAAGGATTGGCAGACGACGAAGAAGCCCAGTACTTGGAGGAACACCCGAAGATCGTACCACTCTTCGAGATTGACGTAGCTGAAGCCGTAGCGCCATACTTGCCGCAGCGGGACGACACCGAAGCCGAACCAGACAAAGATGCAATTCGGGAATTACGGCAAGCACAGGAAGCATTGGAACGGGAAATGGTCGTTTCCCAACGGGTAAAAACATCCCAGCTCGACGAAGTGAACCTAGGAAGCAAGGACGAATCAAAGCCGGTTCACATCGCCAAAGAAATGAAGCCGGAAGATAAAGCGGCGATGATCAAACTTCTCACGGAGTTTCGCGACATATTCGCCTGGTCATACGAGGACATGCGAGGGCTGGACCCTCAATTATATCAGCATCAGATCCACTTAGGCAAGGACGCGAAACCAGTGGCGCAACGACGTTACCGAATGAACCCCAACTACCCCGCCAAAGTGAAGGAGGAAATCGACAAACTCCTAAGAGTGGGCTTCATCCGGCCGGTAAAGAAAGCGACGTGGCTAAGCCCCATCGTCGTCGTCCCCAAGAAGAACGGTAAAATCCGTGTGTGTGTAGATTACAGGAAACTAAATGCCGCCACAATTACGGATGCATTCCCTCTTCCGTTCACGGACGGAGTACTGGATGCCGTCGCCGGTCATGAAGTTTATAGCTTTCTAGACGGGTTCAGCGGGTACAATCAAATCCGGATGCACCCGGACGACCAGGAGAAGACAGCGTTCGTCACCGAATGGGGGGTGTTTGTGGCCGAAGTCATGATGTTCGGCCTAAAAACGGCACCAGCAACGTTCCAGCGAATCATCATGGAGATCTTCGGCGAATACATTCCTGCCTTCATGCAAGTTTTCCTGGATGATTTTGGAGTCTATAGCCGGGGAAAAGACCATTTGCAGCACCTACGGTTATGCCTTGAAAAGTGTAGGTTATATCGGCTAAGCTTAAACCCAGCAAAATGCATCTTTGGGGTTTCAAGTGGAATATTGTTGGGACACATTGTAAGTAAGGAGGGCATTGCGGTCGACCCGGATAAAGTAAACGCTATACTAGGGGCACCGGCACCGAAAACAGCCAAAGCACTAAGCCGATTCTTAGGACAAATCCGGTGGCACAGCCGGATGCTCCGTCACTTGGCGGACTTGGCGACACCATTACACACCGCGGTA
The DNA here is from genome assembly GCF_043228905.1 of Azolla caroliniana. Taxonomy (NCBI): domain Eukaryota; kingdom Viridiplantae; phylum Streptophyta; class Polypodiopsida; order Salviniales; family Salviniaceae; genus Azolla; species Azolla caroliniana. The sequence continues at coordinate 6,925,398 of NW_028230449.1, read as the reverse complement.
CATCGGACACCGTTCCAATGGACGGAGACGGAGGATAAGGCATACAATGCCCTGAAGGTACTTTTGTCGCAAGCACCCGTCGTGCAACCTCCGGATTGGAGCAAGGAATTTCATGTGTTCGTTGACGCTTCCGACATCGCTATCGGCAGCGCCTTAATGCAACTTACGGAGCCCAAATGGTACCGGCCGGTATATTACGCCAGCCGGAAGCTGTCCCAAGCGGAGAAGAACTATTCAACGACGGAACGGGAGGCCCTGGGCATGATCTACAGTGTAACAAAGTTTCGGCATTACCTATTGGGAAGGAAGTTCTCCTTTCATGTGGACCACTCGGCGCTCCTGTACTTAGTGTCCAAGGCGTCCCTGACCGGTAAATTGGCCCGTTGGACCTTGCTGTTGCAGGAGTTCGAATTCGAGATTTTCCACCGGCCCGGTATCCAGCATGCCGTAGCAGACTATCTAAGCCGATTAGAGTCCGGAGAACCAGGCGACGGAGTAGCGGATGAATTCCCGGACGCAGAGTTATTCCGTATCACCCCGGAAACGGCAGCGGACGGCACGGTGGCATCACAAGATAGGTGGCTGACAAACATGCACCAGTTTCTAAGCACGGGCCTGCCACCGGAGGAAATGAACCGGGACGAGAGGAAACGACTGGCAGTGCAGAGCCGCAATTTCTGTCTATTACGGGACACTCTCTACCACAAGGGAGCAGATGGAATATGGAGACGGGCAGTCCGTAGTGACGAGAAAGAAGTAATCTTACGGGAAGCACACTGTGGGGTTGCCGGAGGACACTATGCCGGGGAAGCGACGGCAAGGAAAGTATGGCAGAGCGGCTTGTGGTGGCCCACGACGTTAAAAGACGCCGTCAAGTATGCTAAGGAATGCGACCTATGCCAACGAATGGGCCAGCCTACGGAGCAAGCACGGATGCCACACCAACCGGTACTTCCACTAGAGCCATTCCAGAAGTGGGGGTTGGATTTTGTCGGACCGTTCAAGCCACCGGCAATGAGAACGGGTAATCGTTATGTCATCGTGGCAACGGATTATTGCACTAAATGGGTGGAAGCTAAGGCCCTGAGAGACAACACCGCGTCATCCACAGCAAAATTCCTGTACGAAAACATTTGGTGCCGATATGGATGTCCGATTGAATTAATCAGCGACCAAGGAGGCCACTTCCTCGGCCAGGTAGTGGAAAGCTTAACAACGTTCTATGCCGTGGTCCATAAACGAAGCACACCGTACTACCCACAGGGGAACGGGTTAGCAGAGTCCACCAACAAAACGCTGCAGAACATTCTCCGCAAAATCGTCAACGAAAACCGGACGGACTGGGATACAAAGCTCCATAGCGCGCGATGGGCGTACCGAACGGCATACAAAACAAGTATCCGGACAACGCCGTTCCGGTTAGCATTCGGCTTAGAAGCGGTCATGCCAGTCGAGTTTCAGGTACCAAGCTTACGGATCCAACTACGGGAACGGCTGAATGAAAAGAAGTCGGAGGAAATGCGGCTAGCAGCACTATGCGAATTGGAGGAGCAACGGCTGGCCAGCATCCTACACATGGAACTGGAGCAGCGACGACGGAAAGCGTTCGTTGACCGTCACCGGAAAGGTAATGAGAAGATGTTCGAAATTGGAAAGCCGGTGCTAGTATTCCAAACGAGGATGGGCAAGATGCCGGGTAAACTCTGATTCAGATGGACAGGCCCGTATTGGCTGACAAGGGAATACAACGGGTCCTATCAGATAGGGACACTTGCCGGTGAAGTACTAGGCAAGTGGGTGAACGGATTTCGACTAAAGCCCTATAAAGGACCGATGCCAAAGAACCCGTTTATGCAGCAAACCGGCACTATACCGGGAACCTGTCCGGGATCGGTACGGATCGATCCGGAAGAAAAAGACGACGGGGAACCCGTAGCAGAGACGAAGGAAGACACGGCAACCCGTAAGGAAAACGGTAAGGGTCCGAAGGGACCTACGGATGTGTAAGGTCACCCACCGTCATTAAAAATTGAAAAAAAAAAAAAAAAAAAAAAAAAAAAAAAACAAAAAAAACATTAAAAATCGAGGTATGAACGGGTGTGAAAGCAAGGAGCGAAAAGGTACGTAGTGGGCATTTAAGAGACGCCACACTACTTAATACTAAATTGGTACACGACGTGTGCATGCTCGAAAAAGGCGCCAAAACGCACAAAGAAGAAGCAGAACGCATGGAGACCTTTTCATTTCGCGAGCCAAGAAGCACAGAAGCACCAAGATAGTGGAAGCTGAGCAAACGCGAACCTGCACGCAGAGAACCCCCACGTTCAGAACGCTCTCTCTCTCGTCCTCACTCTCATCACCACTCTACCTCGCCATCTTCCCTCGACCTCGAAGCAGACATGGAACCACAAACGCTGTCGGAAGCGGCCAGGAAATGGTTCAGGCAACACGGACTGGAGGGGTTCTTGGCCATCATGGAAGCACCACCGCACAGAGAAGCCGACCAGGTCATCAAGGAGCTCGACAAGGAAGTCATCACCGAGGAAGCGATCCGTGCGCTAACAGGCCTTCCGGAGGGACGAATTTTTCAGATTGATAATCCAACCTCGGAGCAACTCACCCGATATTTCGGTGAGTACTCTGTTGCCGGCAAAGGCTATCGAACGCAGGGCGGCGAAGATCCGCTGTTCAGGGAGATAGCTCGAGTGCTCCATGAGTACGGCCACGTGTACCCCCGACCCCCTGTCATGCCAAAAAATCGGGCAGGGATGATCATAGCCACCTATGAAGGGACCAAGGTGGATTGGCCGGTGTTGATTGCAGACGGTTTGTGCGTGGCAATCGACATGGTACGAGGAAAGGACGGCAAGGAGGGCCGGAAGCTGTGGCATGCCGTCGCTCAGTGGATAACATTGCTCGTGCCGCCGGTCGAGACCGTTCAGCCAAAGAAGCGGCCAAGAGTATCGGAAGGAAGCACCTCGAAGCCGGCGTCCAAACGACAGCAGCTGCTGGCGTCGAAGGCGACGAAAGGGAAGAAACGGGTCCCAGAACCGGAGGAGGTGTCACCGGTCCGACCCGTCAAGATAACCTTACGGAGACCGGGACAGAAGGAACCGGAACCCTTGACGGCACAGAAACATGCCGTGACACAGGAAGAGGAAACGGAGGAGCCAGAAGAGCACCTCCAACGACGGTCAAGAAGTAGGGCCGCCGAGACAGGAGGGGAGCGGTCGTACCCGCGAGAGGCAGAAACGCCCCCAACTCAACCTGAGCAAACCGCAAGGGAAGAACCGGAACCGGTGCGTAGGGAACCGGTCTTGTCGACTTCTATAGAAGAAGTCAGTCCAACGGCTCCGGAGACGGCGAGAACCGGAACTCAACAGCCGGCGAGCCCAGCCAGAGCACACGGCGGCCAAGGAGTAGAACCAGAACGGCATATGCAGGCACTTAGGCCAGACAATTCCACAGGGAATGAGCCGACCCGACCAGTACAGCAACAAGGCACCAGTAGCATGTGGCTACGGTGGGTAGGCGAGCAAATCGCCGGAGCGGTCGAGTATATAGAGGCGGAAGAGAGAGCGCACCAGGAACGGTTGCTCGTCACAACCGTAGATCTAGAGACGGCCCGGTCCAGAATCCGGAGCCTTGAACAAGACTTGGACAGGGTCACAAGGGAAATGGCTCAATTCGCTTTGACAACACAAGTCCAAGCACCGGTGACTCCGGGCAATGTACAGAATAAAGTGTCAAATCAACCTGTACATAGCAATCAGACCCCGGCAACGGAAACCGTTCCGGAAAGAAATGCGGCACAAGCCCAAGAGCTTGCGGACTTAAAGGATGAGCTAGCTGCCCAAGAAGCGCTGAGGAGCCGCGAAAGAGAATTGAAGACGGCAGCGGAGGCAGAACTCAAAAAGACTGCTGAGAATCTACGCCGGGCCGAGGAGAGCTTACGGAAAGGCCACCAAGCGTACGACCGGCTCAAGGAGGAGAAGGAGAAAATGCTGCAAGAGAAGGAGAGGCTCCGGAGGAACGCCGAAACAGAAGTAGAGCGCCTGAAAGAGGAACTCCGGCAGGTAAAGGACCGGGAAGACCGGAACCATCGCCAGATCAACGACAAGCTCAAACAAAAAACAGAGGAATTTGAGAACTTGCACCGGGAGTATAAACGGTTGCAAATGGAGCACAAGGAACGGACGGATGAGCTCCGGCAAGCAGTTGATCGGACCGCAACCGCATTCGCCAAGGAACAAGCGGAAAACAGAAGACGGTTGGAAGAGGCGGAGAAGGTTCGGACAGAGCTCCTCAGGCAACAGCAGGCGGAAAAAGAAAGAGCGGCGGAGGTACTGCAGAGGCTGCAAACGACATATCAAGGGCAGCTGACGCGCTACAGAGAGCAGGCGGAGGATACGGCAAATCTCATCAAGCAGTTGAAGGAGGAGCGACAAGTGGTGGAAAGCAGAGCGCAAATGGGGGCAAGTCGCATCCAGGATATAATGCGGGCCTGGTTGAACCAGACCAAGAGCTTGATTGACAACGGGTCCGTCAAATGGTGGACCAAGTGGGCCACGAACGCGGCGGAACTCCAATTGCTCCGGCCCGACGTAGAGAACCGGCGGAAGGAGGGAGATGATTGCTATATGCTGAATTCCGAAGACTTCACCGGCATAAGAGATGAGCTAGCCGAAGACTTTCAAGCCTTGGCAGAGGACCAACTAGAGCAAGTCCGGCAACTTGTAGCTCAGCTGGACGACGACAGGCTGGAGGCGCAGATCCAGTTTGAAAGCTACGAGAGGTCTCGGATCCGGGGAGAGAAAGAACGAGAACCGGTTACGGTCAACCTCAGTGATGAGGAACCGTTACTGGAAGGAGACCGGACCGGAAGCAGTCAAACGGAGATGCCGGAGTCAGAGAGACAAACGGAGCAACCGGAGTCAGCGGAACAAACAGAGCAGCAGCAGCAAGCAGAGCAGCCGGAGCAGCCTCAGTCCCAACCGCAACCACAGCAGCAGCAGCAAGCACAGCCGCAAGAACCACAACCGGAAGAACAAGTGGAAATTCTTGAACAAAGTATTTTGGACAATTTGGGTGAACAATGAAGGGGCCGAGCAGGGTTCGACGTACAAGGTATTGTCCCACGGGCGTGCCATGTGTTACCGGCCGGCAAGGAGTCCAAAATACGGAGTGAAGGAATTAATTAAATATGGTTGTAAATGAGCATAGTGTGGACGGATGGACTGGAAACGGTATGCCGTTCCAGATCCGGACGGATCCCGAATAGGTGCGATAGGCACCGTTTTGTACTACGGGCCGGAAACCTATTTAAAGGCCCGGACCCCATTGTAATCGCAGCGGATAATTAATAGAGCTTATGATGTTTATACTTCTGTCTTGATTTCCGTTCTGTAATCACTGTTATATCTTACGCGTGTAATTAACCAAAGCAATCTAATCGTGTAACCTACGTAAGTCGGTGTAATCGTTGAATCTTAATCCTATGCCGTAATCACCCCTTTGGTGAAGTGTCTCCGTGACACCTTGTGTTAGGCCTTGTCCGGCTAAGCGAATAACAATCTTTGACGAATCAAAATCATGGTACAAACCCGAGCCAACTCCTCCCGAACCATCTACGAACGACCTCGACAACACAGAAGATGATGATCAACTAAGGTCAATACTCGAAGAGAGTCCAATCTCAACTGGATTGAGCAGACCACAAGAGCCTCCGAGCAACCAAAGCTCATCTCGGCCAAGTCCAAAGATGGACAAAGGGAAGGCCAAAATGCCGGAATATGAAGATAATCACTTCGATGGCAACGAATCGGCTCATTCACTCGATAGTGAGTTTGATGGCTTTGATGTGCCTCTTATGAGGTCACCCGGAGTTGAGAAAGCACTCACATCGGCAAATGAGAAACTCTGTCACTCCACCCAAGAGAAGAATCTAGTTAGCCGATTCGGCTACAACGATTATATGGCATACCATTATGCCTTTATGATGAAGGTGGCAACAATTCGAGAACCGGAGAGCTTTGCCGAAGCCGCTAAAGATCCTCGATTGGTCGAAGCAATGAACGAGGAGATGCAAGTCTCAACAAGAATTAGACATGGGATCTCGTCCCTCACTCACCGCACAAGAAGGCAATTGGCTGCAGATGGATATACAAAGTGAAGTATAATGCCAACGGTTCCGTCAACCGCTACAAAGCTCGACTCGTAGCAAAGGGCTACACACAAACATAGGGCGTCGACTATGAAGAGACCTTTGCCCCGGTGGCAAAGATGACAACCGTGCGAACCGTGATAGCGCTTGCAGCAGCGAAAGGGTGGCACCTCCACCAGATGGATGTCAAGAACGGTTTTCTTCAAGGAGAATTAGAAGAGTGTACATGGTACAACCACCTGGCTTCGAATCCAACATTCATCCGAAAGCCATCTGCCGACTCAAGAAGCCTCTCTACGGCCTTAAGCAAGCACCACGTGCTTGACACTCAAAGATAACACAAAATCTTCATCGAATCGGCTTCCGAAAGTTAAAATCCGACAATTCTCTCTATGTAAGAAGCGATTCCGAAAGTCCGATCGTCATCATCCTATACGTGGATGATCTGGTCATTGGAGGTGAGCATCTAGTCGACATCAACAAGGTCAAATCCCTCCTTTCCAACAAATTCGAGATGACGGAAATGAAAGAGCCCCACTACTTCCTTGGCATTGAGGTAATTCGGACTCCAGCCGAAATTATGATCTCCCAACGGCACTACATTCTCAACTTGTTATACAAGTTCGGGATGACTGAGTGCAAGTCTGTGGCAACACCGCTCGACTGAAACCTCAAACTAGATGCCAATTTTGGCACCATAGAGTGTGAGCCGACTCAGTATCGACAACTGATCCGTAGTCTTGTCTACTTCACAATCACTCGACCAGACCTGAGCTATCCGGTCGGCCTTCTTAGCCAGTTCATGCAAACGCCACGAGATATCCATTTGGATTGTGCTAAGAGAATGCTATGATACGTGAGCGGAACGATGGACTATGGCATTCTCTATAAGTCGGCCATGCCAATTCAACTCGAGGGGTACACAGATGCCGACTGGGTAGGCTACAAAGCCGACCGACGATCAACCTCTGGTTTTGTCTTCTCCCTCAGAAGTGGAGCCATCTCTTGGAGTAGCAAGAAGCAACCAACTGTCGCTCTTTCGAGCACAGAGGCCCAATACAAGGGTGCGGCGGTGGCTGCATGTAAAGTCGTATGCCGCAAGACGATATTAAAGGATCTGGGCATTCCCATCAAAGATCCGATTCTCCTTTACTGCACAACATGAGCAGTATTTATCTGGCTCGGAACCCGGTGTTCCACGCACGCACGAAGCATATCGAAGTGCACTATCACTTCATTCGAGAGCATGTTCAGGCTGGCGATGTCGACCTTCAACATATGTCTACAAATCTTCAAACAACCGACATCTTCACCAAAGCCCTAGGAGCCGACAAGCTTCGGCAATTCCTGTCAAACCTTGGGTTGAGGTTCCTTGACTTGCCAAGCTTGAAGGGGAGTACAAGCGAAAACCAGATACCGTCCGAACCAAATATGAGCCAGATGTACCGGATACCGTCCGAACTGGATACGAGCCGACGCGGACATCAACCGAAGTAGCCAACCAAAATTGAGCTTGAGGGGGCGTGTTGAGAATCAAGCTCAACCTAGTCTAGTGTGTGAACACACCCTTGAGAGTGTGCACACGAAGGTCAAAAGTCACACCCTTGAGAGTGTGCACTCAAAGGTCAAAAGTCACCACTCTTATCTACACATTAACTATGTGTCATAGAATCATATTCTATGACACATAACTAATGAGTTTTCACATTCCCCATGACCCATGAGCTTCGGTAGTTAATGAAGAGAGAGAGTGACTATATAAAGCACTCTCCTCCTACTTTGTAATTATGTCGATTAATCTCCTTTGTAATATACATCTTCTTGAGTATTCTATTGTCTCACAAAAAATCTATCTATTGTTTCTCTCCTCTCTCTCTCTCTCTCTCTCTCTCGCTCTCACACACACACACACATAACGCACATCTCTCACCTATTCCGCTACACAAGAATCATACCCGATTCTTTACAAAAGCATTTACATCAACTCCTATTCTAGTTCATGTTGATCCGGAAAAACCGTAAGAATATACGGGGTAATGATGTGGTTGATGTGTATGTGTAAAGTAAATGAGTGTGTGAGGATGAGTATGTGTGAGCACATGCACAATTATGTGCATGTGACAAGAGTGTAACGGTCGCCTCTTTTGTAACAGTCATTATTTACCATTACATTATATATTGTATAAACCCCTTATGGGGCATCTAATGGATATACATTTTCCCCTCTCACATTTGTGTCATTTCCTATTTGTCATTCTTTCTAGCTCTCTCTTTATATGTAACCTAAATGGATCTAGTCTGAATGGAGGTTTAATGGTGGCAATGAAGGAAGTTCACACATATATGGCCACCTGTTTTGTGTCGTTCCATGGCTATCCTAATAGTGTTGGTGTTCATCATCATCAACAACCAAGCCCTCACACTGAATCATATAAGGCATCTACACCTTAATCCAGAAAGAAGAACACATTATGCTCATGAACGGATATTAGCAGAGCCATCATCAACAACTCCATCGTCACCACTACAGCCAGCTCCAGCAATAAGTGCATCCATTCTCGAGAGCTCTACTCCTAGCATCAATGGCAAGGACGATTACAACATCTTCAGCAAAATGGTCCTTGACATCAGCGCCACAATCGTCGTTGCTGCCACCGCAATCCGCTAGAAGTGAAAGACGAGAATATGAATGGAAGCAAGAAGAGAGAGGCATTCAAAAAGCACGAGGGTAGATCACAAAATTTCAAAAATTGGAGGGCATCAAAACCGAATTTTAGAAGTTCGAGGGCAGATGATGGAATTTTAAAAGCTCGAGGGCATGAGACCAAATTTCAAAAACTGGAGGGTAGAAGGGAAGTTTTCGAAAATTCAAGGGCATAAAATAAATTATTTAAAAATTAAAAATAAAAACTTGAGGGAAAAATTCTAAAGACCAAAGGGTAAAAAATATAAAACTCACTTCACATGATGAAAGAAAGAATACACAAATGCACAACATGATTTCATGACCCATGCCACATTGAACTAGCCGATTGGTGTATGATCGAATCGCAACTTGTGCTGACCAAACGAGAAGGTTTGAGTCAAGCAAACCTCCAGTCGAAGTTATCGATCATAGAGCAGTGATCCGGTCGAGGGATTTTCGACTATTGAGAAGACCGATGGAGTTCCGGTCGAGAAGAGTTGCCATGGCCAGTGGGTTCACTGTGCAATGCACTGTCCCACAGACGTGCCATGTGTTACCCGTAAGAATATACAGGGAGACATAAAGGTATGTGTAATGATGTGGTTGATGTGTATGTGTAAAGTAAATGAGTGTGTGAGGATGAGTATGTGTGAGCACATGCACAATTATGTGCATGTGACAAGAGTGTAACAGTCGTCTCTTTTGTAACGGTCATTATTTACCGTTACATTATGTATTACTGTTACTATTGTTAGAAGGAAGGCCATTATAGTAGTTGGTGCCCAGCCAAGTCTAATGAGAAACAACCGACAATGAACATTGTGACTGTAGAAGTCATGGATGGACAACAAGTCACCACCCGATCAAAAGGGAAAGCTGCAGAGTGGGACGCCCAAGGGGCAACCCGGAAGTAGGCTATAGAGTGGATACAAAAGGCCAATGAATAGAAGGCAACCGAATTAAAAGAGCAGACCAAGTTTCCAGACCCGACCTGGCAGGGTTTGCAACAATGCCAGATTCTATTGCCATTGGGCTGGCTTTTGCAATTGGTTCCCAGATTTACGGAATGGTTAAAATCGGCTTTCTCAACACAAAATCCAGAGCCAACACCAGTATTTTCCTCAAACCCAGAGGAAGGATCGCTAGTGGTCAATACGAGTAGTCTGGTAGTCATTTTCATGATTCTAGGCTATGCTAATAAGGCAATTCAACTACTTAAAGAGATGAGAAAGCATGGGATACAACTAAATGAAGTGGCTTCAAAAGACTTCCATTACAGAATATAGTCTCTTGAACTACACTAATTTCAAGATAGGCTAAAAACATAATTCCATTTCTTCTTATGAGATGGATGGAGTCATTGTTCTTCAAATCTTGTATTCAAGGTGTGCTTTTTATGTTCGAACACATTTGATTTAAAAGAAGGAAAAGAAATCCATATTGCCATCGCTTATCTAGGTATCAACTTGCATATGCTCATTGGAAGCACTCTAGTTTATATATATGCAACATGTGGAAGTTTATTAGATGCATATAAACTGTTCGATGGGTTGCGATCCCTCAAGGTGGGTGCCGATCACAGGGCTTTACATAAAGACATGCTCATACATGCTGAAATCATGTCTTACACAAGACGGTCTGAGGAAGGATAGTCACTTCCTTTCCATCTATTTTGTATTTTGCAGCGGATATGGTTTTTAAAACTAATGAAATGATATGTTTTTTGAGGGAAAAAAAATCAAGTGCATCTGCCTTGATAATAAAGGGCTTTTCTAGGTTAGCATGAACTAGAATAGGAGCATAAGTAAATGCTTTCTTTAGGTTATCAAAAGTCTCAGCTACACTAGGACTATGTGAATGACTCATTCTTCCATGTAAGCGTCGTGAGAGGCATCATGATGTTCAAATAATTTTTGATAAATTTGTGGTAAAAATTTGCAAATTCCAAGAACCACTAAAATCACACACTGAGTGAGATGTTTATCCATTCATAATTGTCTAACTCTTGGATGGATCCATAGATAGACCTTTTTGTCAAATCACGTACCCCAAATTTTCGACATGGTTACCATCAAAGCTACATTTCTTTAGTTTGGCATAGAGCCCATATTCCCACAACGGTTAGAGGACTTGATGCATGTATGTCATGATCCTCTTGAGTATTCAATATCATTTACCATGTGTTGAATAATTGCCAACACATTCATGAGCGAAAGGCATAATCATGTATTTGAAGTGTCCATACTGAGTGTAGAGTCTTTCAATCATTGCCAAGACGTATCTAAAGTTAAAATCGTTGCCAGCCACAACCAATTGTATGTGTGCGGAATAATAGTCAATCTAATGGAAGGGAAAAACAGAATACAGAAATTGAGAATGACACAGATTTTAACGTGGAAACCCGAACTAGGAAAAACCACGTGGAGTCCACAAACTCCGAAACAGAACACTATGAGAGAAAAGGAATACAATCAGAGATCTCAGAGGCAACGACCTCGGGATCCTGCTTTGCCAACAGGAGGCTATGGACCTCACACGCTTCCACTCACACTCGTTCACTCTCACAGTTACAGAGGCAACAACCTCGTCGACAGTAACTTTACAATAATGCACACTTTTAACATGATTGCCCTAAGTACTTATATAGTAATGTAACCTTTTAACTATTTATAAGTTTAACCTTCCGTGTTGGCTATCTCCACGATTTCCGGTTTCGTCAACACGGTTCTTCTCACTTCCCATCCGGAGGGACCTGTTTCTTAACAAACTCCCCCTTCACTCCGGCATGGGATGTCTTACTAGTCCGATTCGCTTCCGACATGCATCCAACTTGTCGGGTATCAGTATTTTGGTTAGCATATCTAACCCGTTCTCGGTCGTGTGGATCTTCGTCAGCGCGAACTCTCGATCTTTTACTCGCTCCCGGATCCAGTGATACCTACACTGGATGTGCTTCGTCCTATAATGGTACGCTCCGTTCTTACCAAGGTGGATGGCACTTTGACTGTCGCAATAGAGTCGGTATTCATCTTGCCGGATACCGAGCTCTCCGATGAGGTCCTTCATCCATAATATTTCCTTGCCGGCTTCAACAGCCACCATGTACTCCGCCTTCGTGGTTGACAATGCAACCCTCTTCTACAGCCTCAACTGCCACGAAACAGCTCCCCCTACATATGTCATTACATACCCGGATGTAGACCGGCTGGTATCCACATTAGCTGACATATCCGAATCGGTAAAACTGTCAAGTTGAGGTTTACCGGAGCCGAATCGGAGACACATATTCGAAGTGCCCTTCAAGTACCAGAGTGTCCATTTGACCACGTTCCAGTGCTCCTTGCCGTGATTGCTCATAAACTGGCTCACCACTCCGACTGCGTATCCAATATCCAGTCGAGTACACACCATTGCATACATTAAACTCCCGACGGCAGAGGCATATGGAACCCTCATCATATCCGCCTTCTCTGCTTTCGTCTTCGGGCTTTGCTTACCGGATAATCTGTAGTTTTCCGGGAGTGTCGATCCAACCAGTTTTGCTTCTAAAATGTTGAACCACTGAAGCACCTTTGTCATGTATTTCTCCTGTGACAACCACAATTACTTCTTTGACCGGTCCTGGATGATGTGCATCCCCAGTATCTGTCTTGCCGAGCCTAAGTCTTTCATTGAGAAAGTTTGGTTGAGAGCCTTCTTCAACATCCGTATTTTGGCTTGGTCCTGTCTGACAATCAACATGTCGTCCACGTATAGGAGTATCAGGAAGTCACCTCCTTCGAACTTCTTCGCAAACACGCAATGATCGGTTTGCGTTTTGTGATATCCTTGGTCGGTCATGAAGGAGTCGAACTTCCGGTACCATTGTTGGGGAGCCTGCTTCAGTCTGTATAGGCTCTTCATCAACCAGACTGAAGCAGGCTCATCAACACGGTTCTTCTCACTTCCCATCCGGAGGGACCTATTTCCTAACAATATCTGAACGCCATTGTCTGCTCGAATTGCTTTTAGCTTTCGGCCGGTCTCCCTCTCAACTCTCGTTTGAAACTCTTTGTCTATTCATTGTAAGAATTTATATGAGTTATCTCTTGTCGGAAAGATGATGTGTTATGGTTCTCTTTCACATATGTCTCCCTTCTTTACAATTGAAGATATATGCATAGGACTTAAGAAATCGGCCTCTCGAAAAGCAAGCGATCTTCAATGTATAAAGGTTGAAATGCTCAAATGGACGGGAAATGAAGCACATGTATGGATAAATGATATGTTGAATGATGCATTGCAACATGGTATGTCGTACGATTGGACTACAAATTGGATCAAACCTTTACATAAAAGTGGAGATGTAAATAATGTAAACAACTATCTAACCATCATGGTTGGCTCATTAATGGCAAAACTGTTTGGATGTATAATGGAATCAAAGATAAGTGTATGGGCTGAAGAAAATGGTAAGGGGGCTTTTGGACAAGCTGGCTTTCGAAAACACCATAGCACCATTGATCACCTTGTCACCCTTTGAGTATTAATGGAAGAAAGTCTCCTTAGGGGTAAAGGTTTATATTGTTTCTTTGTAGACTTCAAGAAAGCTTTCGATATGGTACCTCGTGAGCATCTTTAGAGGCGAATGGAAGAACTTGAGGTGCCAAGTGAATATATGCTTGCAATTTCCCGAATTTATGAGAAGGTTATATGTTGTGTCCGCATGAGAGATAAACTTTCAGTTTTTTTCAAAAGTACTATTGGTGTTAAGCAAGGATGCCCACTCTCACCAACACTATTTTGTCTAGGCATTGATGAATTGGAAGACATGGCTACCAAGTTTGCAAAGGAAGAATGTGTTGAAGAAGTTGTTATTGGGAATGTTGTGATTATGCTTTTGCTATATGCAGATGATCTAGTGATTTTTGCAAATAATTTAGGAGATGCACAAAAGCTTATGAAGGCATTGGAATTTTTTTGCATGCATATTAAATTAAGTGTCAATAGCTCTAAAACAAAGATTATGCTTGTGAAGAGCCAAGAAAGAGATAAACCATGCATTATGTATAACAATGAGCCACTTGAATGTGTGGAAAGCTTCAAATATCTTGGCCTTGAAGTTCCTTCAAATCATAGATGTAATGAATGTGCTACACACCGCTTAGAGGCGGGTAAGCAAGCATACTATGCATTTGAGAACACATGCAATCTTGGAGATATTAAGTGTTGGGTCCTCAAGAAATATCTTTTCGACACTTTGGTTACACCGATTCTTCTCTATGGGGTGGAAGTATGGGGCGGTAGAATCCCTAAATCTATGTGGAAAGAGTTTGAAAATGTCCAAAAACATTTTCTTACAAAGTTTCTACAAGTTAAGAAACAAACGCCCTACACCCTACTCCTCCTTGAGACGGGATCGCTTCCCATTGAGATCATGGCAATGGAAACGGTTCTTGAATACATGCTTAATGTTCAAAAAAGCCCCTCACATCGACTTCCTAGAATTGTATGAGAAGCAAGAAAAAAGATCCAAAAGACGCATAAAAGAGAAATTTTGTGTTTTGGTTGGATGCAAGATATAGAAAAATGGTTTGGTAGATGGGATGCGAGACACTTTCTTCATGATACATCATTAGATTCCTCTGTAAATGAGGCCTTTTTTCAACGCCAATGTATCATGACATGGGACAAATGTAGAGGCTCACGCTTCACGCATTATACTACACATGTTGCACCTAACTACAAAACCATATTCTTTGCGAAATGGGGAAATCGTACACACCGATACATGTTAGAGCCCATACCATTATCTGCCATTCAAACCATTGCTTCCATGCGACTTAGCTCACATGCATTGCAATGTGAGATGGGCGTTGGGGCACAAGTGATGAGAGTGGTCGTCTTTGCACACTTTGCCCTAAAACGTTCGCAAGTCTGAGTATCACACTTTGATACAAAGCTCTGCCTTTGATCATATTCGACCGAGCCCAATCCTTGCATGAATTCCTCTCACAACCACAATGTGCACTCTCGATTGCAACATTCATTGGTAGAGTTCTTGAACATCGAGACTCACTATTCACTTTCACACGTATCACATGAAATATAATATTTTTGGTCTCATAGGTCATATTTGACCTCGGAAGACGATAATATAATCTATCTATCTATCTATCTATCTATCTCCCTACATTCTCTGTGTTTAACTCATTGTGTGATGTTGTCCAATAGAGCCAGTTGTGTTTGTCCATTCACTTCCACATCTAGCTCTTTACAATCAATTTTGGACTTCAGTTAGCTACCGAGCAAAAACTTCAAGCACTTCATCTTTGGACTTGATCGAGTAAGGCCAAACTTTCCAAGTGAAATTTTCAAAGAAGATGATGAAATACTAGGAACCGCTTAGATATCTCTCGAGCATCGGCCCACAAATTTTGGTGTGTATCGGTTCTAAGGGTTGTCGTACCATCTCGTAGTGGAGAGAGTGCACACATCAAGTATGTTTCCCATAGTGACAATGCTCTTAGAAGTCCGTCTTCGCTTGGAGTTTCAGAATATAGCCGATTGTTGCTCGCTGTCATGATTACTGGTCATGCCAAAGCTCGGACCTTAGACCCTGGCACTCATGTTATAGCACCTTACCCAGTAGGTCATTTAGATTATACGATAATAATTCATGTCATTATTAAGAGATGTATGCATACAACAGTATAGAATATTCTAGATCATTACGGAACATTTGTTGGGATTTCGGTCCCTTCAGATGGGATCCGGATGAGATTCGGAAACCGGATCCGGATGAGATCCAGAAACCGGTGGTGAGTAAGCCCACTGAGGCAACATTTGTAAATAGTCCCAAGGTCATATAAGTATAAATATGACGTAGGGAAAACACATAGATATAGTAAGATACACAGTGATTATTCTTGTAAGTTGTAATTATTGTACAGAGAGAGAGAGAGAGCAAATGAGTAGCCAAGAGCACTCTTTGTTGTAACCGTCGTGCGAGCACGAGGTCGTTGCCTCTGTCTCTTCACTTTGTGTTTCCTCTCATATAGTGATAGTTGGAGTCTGTGGGCTCCCGTGGTTTTTCCCTAGTAGGGTTTTCCACGTAAATATTCTGTGTACTGTCTACTTCCCATTTTTGTGATTCAAGACTAGGTTGTAGCCGAGCAATATTCCGCGCTATTCTCCACAAACTGGTATCAGAGCGAAAAACACAGGAAATGGAAGAATCATTCGGCGGCATGTTCAAGCTCACTGGATCCTACTACTCAGTGTGGAAGCTGAAGATGAGGGATATGTTGGTTGTTAAAATCTTTGGTTGTTGGTTCAGTTCGGGGACAAGAGACTAGATAAGATCGATGTCATAGTGTCGGTGGTGATGCACATGAAGACGACGACATACATCTGGTATTTCATCGACATGAGCCTGTACAACAACTTCAATGAAGAGAGCAAAGCTCATGATCTCTGGGAGAAGATCGACATCATGTTCCAGAACAAAAATGCAGTTAATCAGTTTCGGTATTTCGGAAGCTAGTGAGGCTCAGGTACCAAGACGGCTCCAGTATGGTGGAGCACATGAACACCTTCCAAGGGCTAATACACCAAGCCACCTCGTTGGAAGTACCTCTCGCACTACTCCTGCTCGGTTCCCTCCCGGATAGCTGGGAGACGTTAGTTGTCACATTGGGCAATGTCAGGCCGGAAGGAAAACAATTGTCCCTAGCAAGAGTAAAATCAACCTTGGTAGATGAAGAAGCTCACCGGAAAGACCGGAAAGACCGGGAGTCCGGAACCGATCCGAAGGCCTTGGCCACCGAAGATGACCACAACTAGGGAACATGCCGGTATCGGAGTCCCCAGAACCGGTACACAAATCGGGGACAAGGTTGAAGTCAAGGGGGAGGCATCCTTGCTTCTATTGTGGTAAGCCAGGGAACTTCCAGAAGAATTGCTGGCATGTCCAGAAAGAGAAAGAAACTGCACTACCGATTCAAAGAAGAGTTCATTGGCAATCTGATGGGTACCTCCCCGGTTCCGGCTATCTTGCACTCCCGCCCGTTTCCCAGTCGGACTGTGCCACTGGCGTTGGCTGAATAGTTCGAGAACCATTCAATGTTGGGGGTCACATGAAATGTGGCATCAGAGTCTAGTAGCCACGTGTGTGCAACTTTTGCACTGTAGAAGACTTCTCCGATCATCGAATCCTCTAGTGAGAGGATTTCTCCGGATCAGGTGTCGGCAACATTGATCTGGTTGCCGACTGGAGAGTGGTCCGAGTCAGAACATCCCTGTAAAGAATCGGGTATGATTCTTGTGTAGCGGAAGAGATGTGTGTTATGTGTATGTGTGAGAGGAATTAGAGGAGAGATGAGAGAACACAAGATAGATAGAAAAAGGAATACCCAAGAAGAAGAAGTTGTATATTTCACAAGTAGAATGAATATACAAAATTGTAGCATTACAAGGAGTCGCAACCGACTTAGTATGAAGTATGAGGAGGGTGGTTTATATAGAGTCACCCTCTCTCTTCACTAACTTTACAACAACCACTCTCTCTCTTGGGGGATGTGAAAACTCATAGTCATGGGGAATATGTAACTCATTAGTTATGTGTCATAGAATATAATTTTATAACACATAGTTAATGTGTAGAGAGTAGTGGTGTGACTCTTGACCTTTGAGTAATCATAGATTCTCAAAAGATGTGTTCACACGTTGTGCTATGTTGAGCTTGATTTTCAACACACCCCCTTAAGCTCAACTCGGGTTGGTTCCTTTAGATTGATGTCTGCTTCGGTTGGTATCCGGTTCGGATGATCTCCGGTGTCCCCTTCGGCTCGTACCCGATTCGGACGGTATCCAGTGTCGTGATGTGACATGCTCGAGAGTAGGAAAAACCGGCGAAAGGGGGGTCAAAATGTGCATGTGCAATGTGTGTGCACACAAAGGCGATTAATTGTGCATATGCAAAATAAAAAAGGAAAAGAAAGGGTGGAAAGGAGGTATAGAAACTCGTGCAAAAAGTAAGAGAGAGGAGAGATAAAAGGTAGAGGGGAGACATTCTCTGAATTTATAGAGATAGAATTATATAATATACAAGAGAGAGTTAATTGGCTAGTGGATAGTCACATTGACTACTAGCTAGAGGTGCACGGTTCAAATCTACTCTTACAATGTAGTGTGATTTAAGGAATTTTATTCCTTTTCCATTGAAGACAAAATTGGCGACCCCCCTTCTTTTTTTCCTATAGAAGGAGGTCGAGGGGGGCTCATTCGAGATGACGTTTTTTTGGGAGGAGGAGACTATCACCAATTTTCTTTCGGAGCTCTTCATCTTCTTATTCACCACTTCTCTTCATCTCATATGCCTTCATCCCCCCACCGCCTCGTGCTCATCTTCTTCACGTCGGCATTGGAAGTGCTCGTGAGCCTAAGCTTTGTTGGTTCGACGTTGCTCCACCCCGTTCGTCATTGTGAGCCCGTGTGCTCGCCGTTCAGGTGGTCGTGGTTCATTGGGGTTGGCATTTTGGTGGTGCTCATGTGGTCATCTTCGTCGTGGTCGGTTTTGCTCTTGTCTTTAAGGGCATTTAGTATTGATGTTTTCATTGAGCTGGTGGTTAGCTAGAAGTTGCTATTGTAATCTGTTGAGAATCAAGCTCAACTTGGTCTAGTGTGTGAACTCACCTTGAGAGTGAAGAGACACTCCAACGGTCAAGAGTCACCATTATGTCACCACTTTGTATTCTAACATTTAGTATGAGTCATAGAATCATATTCTATGACACATAACTTATGAGCTTTCACATTTCCCATGCTGCATGAGGCTTGTAGTTAATGAAGAGAGAGGGTGACTACATAAAGCACCCTCCTCCCACCTTGTATAGAGTTAAGTCTTTCTCCTTTGTCAATATACTTTTACCTTGCATATTCTCTGTGTTTCTCTCTCTCTCTCTCTCTCTCTCTCTTACACACACACATAACTCACATCTCTTCCACTTCACAAGAATCCATCTCCTGATTCTGTACATGGTATCAGAGCGATTTGGTAGCTCGATCTAGCCCATTCGCCTCATCGTGATCGTGTGTTGTGCTCTACGCCGACGACCAAGAACTGGCTCATAGCTATTGTAGCTTCGCTACATAGCTTGCATTCGAAGAGAGAAGAAGAAGAAGAAGAATCGACATAATGAATACTCAAATGGGGAGCGCTCTACCTACCAAGAAGTTGGATGGAAACAACTTCGCATCTTGGGAGTACAAGATGCACCAATACCTTGTCGGACAAGGCTACTGGAGCTACATCAAAGGAGTGCATGAAAACCGACCCGCCGAAGCGGCTCCCGGATACGCAACATGGGAGCAAGCCGCAAGCCGCGTGATGTATTGTTTGGCGACATGTGTTCATGACCACATGCTCGGTTACATTCGAGAAGCCAAGACGCCGAAGGAAGCATGGGAAAATCTACGAAAGATTTTCGCCGCCAACACGACCGCGAGGAAGCTTCAACTCCGCCAAGTGTTGAACAACATTCAACAAAGGGACATGTCCATCACGACATACACCTTGAAGATCAAGGAGCTTTGCGACTCGTTCAGCTCAATAAGCGTAAGTATAGATGATGATGAGATGGTGCAAATATGCCTCGACGGCCTCGCACCACGGTTCGGCGCGATGCGAACTGCCGTTCTAGCACGGGAGAACTCTCCCTCCTTCTTCGCGCTCCAATCAATGCTATTGGTGGAAGAAAACCACATGCGTACAAGGAGCAATGAGTTGGAATGCCACATGTTCTACACGCACTCTAATGGAGGAAAAGGACGCGGACAAGCAAGAGGCCGATTCGGCCAAGGACAAGGCAGACGAGGTCTGACCTACGACAACAACTCCCAATTTTGGCCGCAAAACGGAGGCCAACGAGGAACCTTCGCAAGAAGGGGGAGCTTCCACTCCGGCCCGAGCCGTCAAAACGCAACCGAATGTGGATATTGCGGAAAGCTCGGCCACCACGAAAAAGAGTGACGAAAGAAAATGCGTGAATCCGCTTCCACAACTCCGACAACTCACGAATTACGCACACAACTCCGACTACGAAGATCGTGGCGGAATGTATGCACACAACTCCGACCGTGGCGAAATGTACAGGCACAACTCCAACTATGAAGATCATGGCGGAATGTAGGTGCACAACTCCGACCGTGGCAGAATGTTCATGATGAAACATCGAGCAAACTCTATGTCGGCCGCTACCTCAACTAGTGCCTCCGGTCCGGAAGACGTATGGTTTGTCGATTCCGGTGCCTCGAACCATATGACATCGCATCAAGAATGGTTCCGAGAACTTCGAGAGCCAGACCGACCCAACTATGTCAAAACCGGAGATGACACTACGCACCCGATTTAGCACATCGGCAATGTTCCATTCGGAAAAGAAGGTAAGCAAAATTACATTAAAAATGTCTTGCATGTACCGACCATTACGAAGAATTTGGTCTCCGTCGGCCAAATTGTAGAGCAAGGGATGCAAGTTCGATTTAATCAAGGCGGTTGCTTCATCGAAAAAGAGGGCCGACTCATTGCACGCGGACAAAGAGAGGGACGGATGTTCATTCTCGATTCACGTGAGATGAAATCCACCATGTTCGCGAAAAACACGAAAGCCGACTCCGACATAGAGCTATGGCACAAGCGAATCGGCCACATCAATCTCAACAAACTCAAAGCAATGAAATCGAAGGTGTATGCGAAGCGTGCCAATTCGGCAAGCAACACCAACACCCATTCCCGAAAGAGAGGAACGTGAGCAAAGGTCTACTCCACGTAGTCCATTCCGACGTATGGGGACTGGTGCAGACGGCTACATCCGGCGGATGCCGATATTACGTGCTCTTCATTGACGACTTCTCTAGGTACACTTGGATCTACCCGATGCGGCAAAAGAGCGAAGTGTTTAGACACTTCCAAAATTTCAAGAATGAAGTCGAGAAAGCCACGGGCCGACATGTACGATGCCTTCGTTCGGATGGCGGCAAGGAGTACTTCTCGGACGATTTCACGGCGTATCTCCGAAAGGAAGGAATTCGGCGAGAATTCACTTGCCTACACACTCTGCAACAAAACGGAGTAGCCGAGCGCAAAAATCGGCACATCCTCGAAGTAGCGCGGGCCATGATGAACGAGAAGCATATGCCCAAGTCATATTGGGCCGAAGCTGCAAATACGACCGTCTACCTAATGAACCGATGCACAACATCCGGCGTGCACGAGGTCATTCCGCGCGAAAAATACTTTGGAAAGAAGCCAGACTTATTGCACACCCGGATATTCGGCGCGATAGTGTACGTGCATATCCCTGATGAGAAGCAAAAGGGGTACAAGTGCTACAACCCCTCAACTCGAAAATCTTGAGTAAGTCGAGACGTAGTCTTTGACGAGTCTGCATCCTGGTACGCACCAGAGACAACTCCGACTCCGATTCCGCTCCACCAGGAATCCACCGAACAAGAGATAGAGGATGAGGATCGCCTTACGCACATGTTCAAAGAGAGTCCGATCACGACCCGACTGAGCGGACCACAAGAGCCTTTGAGCGATCAAAGCACATCACGGCCTAGCCCGAAGATGGACAAGGGCAAGGCGAAAATGGCGGAATACGCAGATGATCGTTTCGACGACGATGAGTCGACTCACTCACTCGACAGTGAGTTCGGCGGCTTCGATTTACCAATCGGAGCTAAGAAAGACCTCATCTCAGCAAATGAAAAGCTCCGTCGCTCCACACGTGAAAAGAACCCTGTAAGCCGGTTCGGCTATAACGATTATATGGCATACCATTATGCCTTTATAATGAAGATAGCGACAGTACGGGAGCTGGAAACCTTTTCGAAAGCCGTGAAGAACCCGCGATGGATCGAAGCAATTAACGAGGAGATGCAAGCACTATGGAAGAACTGACGGGAACTGATCGTTCCTTATGCGCAACGCTCGGCCACAACCAAGCTTAGAATGATACACAGAAAACAGGAAATAAGACGCGACACAAAGAAGAGGAAAAAAAAAATTACACAGGAGGTTTACGTGGAAAACCCCAAACTAGGGGAAAAACCACGGCAGCCCACAGGCTGCAAACTGTCACTATGTAATAATGTACAAAACAGTGAGATCACAGAGGCAACGACCTCGTGCTCACGATCTTCGCCACAGGCGGCGGTTACAACAGAGGCAGCGACCTCTTTCTCTCTCTCTCTCTGTACAACGTTACGTACTCTCTCTTCTTCTTGCACCAACAAGGAAATGACAACAACAGTATATTAGTTTGCCCTAAGTCATATTTATACTAATATGACTTTTCGGCTATTTACAAATATAGGCACGATGGACTATCAGAAAAACATATTTACGAATATGTCTCTTCATCCGGTTCTCCGTAGCCGGGTACTCCTCATCCGGTCTTCATCAGGTCTGCATCATCCGGCCCTCCGTAGCTGGGTACTCCTCATCCGGTCTTCACCGGGTCTGCATCATCTAGCCCTCCGTAGCCGGGTCCACCTCATACGGTTTCGGCCTCGGCCGAGCTTGTTCATCAGCACTGTTCTTCTCCTTTCCCATCCGGAGGGACCTGTCTCCCAACAAACTCCCCCTTCACTCCGGCATGGGGTGTCTTACCAGTCCGATTCTCTTCCGGCATGCATCCAGCTTGTCGGGTATCAGCACTTTGGTTAGCATATCTAACCCGTTCTCGGCCGTGTGGATCTTCGTCAGCGCGAACTCCTGGTCCTCTACTCTTTCCTGGATCCAGTGATATCTTCGTTGGATATGCTTCGTCCGAGAATGGTAGGCCACATTCTTAGCAAGGTGGATGGCACTTTGACTGTCGCAATAGAGTCGGTATTCCTCTTGCCGGATACCGAGCTCTCCGATGAAGTCCTTCATCCATAATATTTCCTTGCCGGCTTCCACAGCCGCCATGTACTTCGCCTCTGTGGTCGACAATGCAACCGTCTTCTGCAGCCTCGACTGCCACGAAACAGCTACCCCTGCATATGTTCGAGTCGGCTGGTATCCACATCAGCCGACATGTCCGAGTCGGTGAAACCGTCCAGTTGAGGTTTTCCTGAGCCGAATCAGAGACACATATTTGAAGTGCCCTTCAAGTACCGGAGTATCCATTTGACCGCGTTCCAGTGCTCCTTGCCGGGATTGCTCATAAACCGGCTCACCACTCCGAATGCGTATCCTATATCCGGTCAGGTACACACCATTGCGTACATCAAGCTCCCGACGGTAGAGGCATATGGGATCTTCATCATATCCACCTTCTCTGCTTTGGTCTTCGGGCTTTGCTTGCCGGATAGCTTGCAGTTTGCCGGAAGTGTCCATCCGACCGGTTTCGCATCTGACATGTTGAACCGGTGAAGCACCTTTGTCACGTACTTCTCTTGTGATAGCCATAATTGCTTCTTTGACCGGTTTCGGATGATGTGCATCCCCAACATCTGTCTTGCCGGACCCAAGTCTTTCATTGAGAAGGTCCAGTTGAGAGCCTTCTTCAGCATCCGTATTTTGACTTGGTCACGTCCGACGATCAACATGTCATCCACGTACAGAAGGAGTATCAAGAAGTTGCCTCCTTCGAACTTCTTCACAAACACGCAGTGATCGGCATGTGTCTTGTGGTACCCTTGATCGGTCATGAAGGACTCGAACTTCCGGTACCATTGTCGGGGAGCCTGCTTCAGTCCATACAGGCTATTCTTCAACCGGCATACCAGGTGCTCCTTCCCTTTCTCCACGAATCATTCCGGTTGCTGCATGTAGATCTCCTCTTCAAGTTCACCGTGAAGGAATGTCGTCTTCACGTCCAGCTGCTCTACCTCGAGGTCCATGCTTGCTGCTATACTCAGCACCGTCCGGATGGAGGTCATCTTTACTACCGGGGCAAATATCTCGATGAAGTCCACGCCCTTCTTCTGCTGGAACCCCTTCACCACGATCCTGGCTTTGTATCTCGGGCGGTTTCCGGCATCTCCCGGTTTCAACTTGTACACCCACTTGTTTCGAAGTGCCCGCTTTCCTTTCGGCAACTCCACCAATTCGTACGTATGGTTCTCATGCAGGAAATCCATCTCGTCCTGCATGGCACTTAACCATTTTCGGCTGTGGGTGTCATCCTTCGCTTCTTTGAAGCTTTCCGGCTCCCCCTCATCAGTCAGTAGAACATGCTCTGCATCCAGAAATCTCCGGGGGGCCCTTCTCTCTCTGAGAGGATATTCCCGTCTTTGGGCTTCGGTAGCCGGCTCCTCCATTTGCTCCTCATCCGAATCCGATTCGGGGTCTAGGCCGGTTCTGGTCTCAGCGTCCTCTACTTCTTCTTCTGCCGGTTCGGTATCCTCACCGTAACCGGCTGGTTCCTCGAGTGCTAACCGGTCTCTTGCCAGTTGGGTCTGCTCATCGTAGAGTCTATCCTTACCGGTTGACTCAGAGTTTATTATCTTCTTCTCCGACTCCCAGTCGGCGAGCGTTTTGTCCTCCATGAAGATAATATCTCGACTCCGGAATACCTTCTTGTCGACCGGGTCCCACACTCGGTAGCCGAACTCATCGTCACCGTAACCGAGGAATATGCATGGCCGGGTCTTTGGATCTAACTTTCCTCTCCGGTCCTTAGCTACATGCACGTACACGAGACACCCGAACACCTTCAGATGCCGATAGGATACTTCCTTACCGGTCCAAACTCTCTGTGGCGTGTCTCCGTCCAAGGGTACTAAGGGTGATCTGTTTATCACGTATGTCGCCGTCGACAATGCCTCAGCCCAAAACTTCTTGGGTAGTTTTGCATGCGCTAGCATACTCCGGACCCTCTCCATTATGGTCCAGTTCATCCTCTCGGCCAGTCCGTTTAGTTCCAGCGTCTTCGACACGGTAAATTCGAGCCGGATTCCCTTCGAGCGGCAGTACTCCTCGAACTGCCCCCAGTATTCTCCTCCGTTGTCTGCTCGAACCGCCTTCAACTTCCGGCCGGTTTCTCTTTCCACTCTCGCGTGGAGCTCTTTGAAGACGGATAACACCTGATCCTTTGTCTTCAACGGTGTGGCCCACAGCTTCCGACTGTGGTCATCTATGAAGGTCACGAAGTACTGTGCTCCGGCATGTGACTTGGTGTCTACTTGACACACATCCGTATGCACCAACTCCAGTGGTGCATTACGTCTCATCGGTGGCCTTGGTCGGAAGGAGGTCCGGATCTGCTTACCAGCCAGACAATCAGTGCACTTCTCTAAGTGCACGTTCTTCACTGGAATGAGGTTGTCGTTTGCAAGCCTCTTCATCCCCTTCTCACTCATATGACACAGCCTCTTGTGCCACAGCTCACCGGCAGTGTCGGATGCCACGTTCAGTTCTTCCGGGCATAACCGGGCATTCATCAGGTACAATGTGTTTACCTTTCGGGCCCGAGCCACAATCAAGCTCCCTTTGCTGAACTTCATGACGCCGTTCCGGATGCTACCCGTGTAGCCCTCATCATCTAGCCGACCGGCTGATATCATGTTCAGACGAACCTCCAGAACGTGTCGGACATCCTTCAGCAGCAACTTGCATATGGTTGGTGTTGTCAGCCACACGTCTCCTATGCCGACAATTCGGCATGTTCCTTCATTCCCCATCCGGACACAGCCGTGATCACCGGCTGAATAGGATGAGAAGCATTTCCGGTCCGGGGTAAGGTGGAACAATGCTCCGGAGTCTACCACCCAGGTCATCTCGTCGCCGGCAAGGTTTATCTCACACTCCTCGGTGATGAGCATCAAATCTTCTTCACTTGCCGTGATTGCCGTCGTTCCCTTCCGGTCCGGCCCCCTCCGGTCTTTACCGTTCTAGTCCGGGGTTTGCTTCGAATCGGTACCATCGGTTTCCTTGTCTTTACGGAAATGCCGACAGTTCTTTTGGAAGTGACCCGGCTTGCCGCAATAGAAGCAAGTGAGCCTCCCCCTTGACTTTGACCGTGTCCCCGACTTCTCCCGGTTCTGGGGACTACGGTTTCTATGTCTTCCGCGTTCCGATTCGGTAAGGAGCGCTTTGGAGTCGAAGCTCGTATCTTTATCCTTCCGACGCACCTCCTCATCTAGCAAGCTCGACTTTACTCTGGCTAGGGATAACCGTTTTCCTTCCGGTCCGGCGTTGCCCAAAGTGACAACCAACGTCTCCCAGCTGTCCGGGAGGGAACCGAGCAGGAGTAGCGCAAGTACCTCATCGGCGAGAGGTACTTCCAATGAAGTTGCCTGGTGTATCAGCCCCTGGAAGGCATTCATATGCTCCGCCATGCTGGAGCCATCTTGGTACCAGAGTCTTACTAGCTTCCGGAATACCGAAACCTGGTTAACAGCATTTTTGTTTTGAAACATTATGCCGATCTTCTCCCAGAGCTCATGCGCCTTGCTCTCTTCATTGAAGTTGTTGTACAGGCTCATGTCGATGAAGCACTGTATGTACGTCGTTGTCTTCATGTGCATCACCTCCCATATCGCGGTGTCGATTTTGTCCGGTCTCTTGTCCCCGAACTGAACCGGCAGCCAGAGGTCTTTAACCACGAGCATGTCCCTCATCTTCGACTTCCATACCGAATAGTTGGAGCCGGTGAGCTTGAACATGCCACCAAACGATTCGTCCATATTTCTCTGTTGTTTCGCTTTGATACCACTTGACGGGAACTGGTCGTTCCTTATGCGCAATGCTCGGCCACAACCAAGCTTAGAATGATACACAGAAAACAGGAAATAAGACGCGACACAGAGAAGAGGAGAAAAAAAATTACACAGGAGGTTTACGTGGAAAACCCCAAACTAGGGGAAAAACCACGGCAGCCCACAGGCTGCAAACTATCACTATGTAAGAATGTACAAAACAGTGAGATCCCAGAGGCAACGACCTCGTGCTCACGATCTTCGCCACAGGCAGCGGTTACAACAGAGGCAGCGACCTCTTTCTCTCTCTCTCTCTGTACAACGTTACGTACTCTCTCTTCTTCTTGCACCAACAAGGAAATGACAACAACAGTATATTAGTTTGCCCTAAGTCATATTTATACTAATATGACTTTCGGCTATTTACAAATATAGCCACGATGGACTATCAGAAAAACATATTTACGAATATGTCTCTTCATCCGGTTCTCCGTAGCCGGGTACTCCTCATCCGGTCTTCACCGGGTCTGCATCATCCGGCCCTCCGTAGCCGGGTACTCCTCATCCGGTCTTCACCGAGTCTGCATCATCCGGCCCTTCGTAGCTGGGTACTCCTCATCCGGTTCATACCGGGTCTGCATCATCCGACCCTCCGTAGCCGGGTCCACCTCATACGGTTTCGGCCTCGGCCGAGCTTGTTCATCAACACTGTTCTTCTCCATTCCCATCCGGAGGGACCTATCTCCCAACAAGAACGAGACGTGGGATCTCATTCCCACCTCACCACACAAAAAGGCGATCGGATGTAGATGGATCTACAAGGTGAAGTATAACGCCGATGGCTCCATAAACCGCTACAAAGCTCGACTTGTAGCGAAAGAATACGCTCAGACGCATGGTGTCGACTACGAAGAGACCTTTGCCCCGGTATCAAAGATGACGACGGTGCGGACCATAATTGCGATTGTCGCGGCGAAAGGGTGGCACCTCCACCAAATGGACGTCAAGAACGCCTTTCTACAAGGCGAATTAGAAGAGGAGGTGTACATGATCCAACCACCCGGCTTCAACTCGAGCACCTATCCGAAAGCTTCTTGCCAACTTAAGAAGCCACTCTACGGCTCAAGCAAGCACCGCATGCTTGGCATTCGAAGATAACGCAATATCTTCATCAAATCGGCTTCCGTGTGTCAAAATCGGACAACTCCCTCTACATACGAAGCGATTCCGCAAGTCCGATCGTCATCATTTTATATGTGGATGACCTAGTCATTGGAGGTGAGTATCTCGTCGAAATCAATAAAGTCAAATCTTTCCTTTCCGACAAGTTCGAGATCATGGACATGAAGGAGCTCCACTACTTCCTCGGCATCGAGGTAATTCGGACTCCAGCCGGAATCATGATCTCTCAACGACACTACATCCTCAACTTGTTATACAAGTTCAGGATGGCTGAGTGCAAATCTGTGGCAACCCTGCTCGATTGTAATCTCAAACTAGATGCAAACTCCGGCACCAAAGCGTGTGAGCCGACTCAGTATCGGCAACTCCTCGGGAGTCTCATCTACCTCACGATCACATGACCCGATCTCAGTTATCCGGTCGGTCTCCTTAGCCAATTCATGCAAACACCACGTGATACTCACTTGGATTGCGTTAAGTGATTTCTACGTTATGTCAGCGGCACAATGGATTGCGCTAAGCGATTTTTACGCTATGTCAGCGGCACAATGGATTGCGGCATCCTCTACAAGATCGTGATGCCAATACGACTCGAGGGGTACACAGACGCCGATTGGGCCGGCTACAAAGCTGATAGAAGATCAATCTCCAGATTTGTTTTCTCCCTCGGCAACAAAGCAATATCCTGGAGTAGCAAGAACCAACCTACCGTCGCTCTTTCGAGTACGGAGGCGGAATACAGGGGCGTAGCCGTAGCTGCGTGTGAAGCCGTATGGCTCAAGAGAATTTTGAAGGATCTGGGCGTACGCATCAAGGATCCGACTTCCCTTTACTGCGACAACATGAGTAGTATTTATCTGGCTCGGAACCCGGTGTTCCACGCGCGGACAAAGCACATCAAAGTGCACTATCACTTCATCCGAGAGCATGTTCTGGCTGGCCATGTCAACCTACAACACATTAGCACCAATCTTCAAACGACCGACATCTTCACTAAATCCTTAGGAGCCGACAAGCTGTGGCAATTCATGACCGATCTCGGATTGACGATCCCTAACCTGCCAAGCTTGAGGGGGAGTACTGAAGACACTACGCAATAACGCGTGGATTCCACAACCACGCAACGAAGCAGTGAAGAGCCGATCTACCGCGCAAAGCCGCGAAGAAAGATGCAAGCCGAAGCATAGACTTCGCAACTACGCACGCAAGCCGAAGCACAGACTTTGCACAACGCAAGCTGGAGCACGGATTTTGCAACTTCGCATAAAGCGAGCCGACGCGAGTCGACGCGGACTCCGGAACGCGAGTTGAAGAGGATTTGGGATACCGTATGAAACCGACCCGACTTGAGCTTGAGGGGGCATGTTGAGAATCAAGCTGAACTTGGTCTAGTGTATGAACTCACCTTGAGAGTGAAGATACACTCCAACGGTCAAGAGTCACCATTATGTCACCACTTTGTATTCTAACATTTAGTATAAGTCATAGAATCATATTCTATGACACATAACTTATGAGATTTCACATTCCCCATGCTCCATGAGGCTTGTAGTTAATGAAGAGAGAGGGTGACTACATAAAGCACCCTCCTCCCACCTTGTATAGAGTTAAGTCTTTCTCCTTTGTCAATATACTTTTACCTTGCATATTCTCTGTGTTTCTCTCTCTCTCTCTCTCTCTCCCTCTCTCTCTTACACACACACATAACTCACATCTCTTCCGCTTCACAAGAATCCATCTCTTGATTCTTTACATAATCAAACCCTATTTATAAAGGGGCCTCTTGCGTTGGAATCGAACACGTATTTACTCCTTTGGCCGATATCATTCGTGTTTGTGTTATCGTCCCCTTGGGTTCATAGAGAGGATTCGTAGAGAGAGTTCATAGAGTGGGTTCGAAGAGAGGATTCGTAGAGAGAGTTTGTAGAGAGAGTACATAGAGTGGGTTCGAAGAGAGGATTCGTAGAGTGGGTTCGTAGAGAGGATTCGTAGAGAGAGTTCATAGAGAGAGTTCGTAGAGTGAAGATTCGTAGAGTGAAGATTTGTAGAGTGAAGACTCGTAGAGTGAAGATTCGTACAGTGAGGATTCGTAGAGTGGAGATTCGTAGAGTGTATGAAGAGAGGATTCGTAGAGTGGGTTTGTAGAGAGGATTCATAGAGAGAGTTCGTAGAGTGAAGATTCGTAGAGTGAAGATTCGTAGAGGGAGGATTTGTAGAGTGAAGATTCGTACAGTGAGGATTCGTAGAGTGGAGATTCGTAGAGTGTATGAAGAGAGGATTCGTAGAGTGGGTTCGTAGAGAGGATTCGTAGAGAGGATTCGTAGAGAGAGTTCGTAGAGTGAAGATTCGTAGAGGGAGGATTCGTAGAGTGAAGATTCGTACAGTGAGGATTCGTAGAGTGAAGATTTGTAGAGTGAAGATTCGTAGAGTAAGGATTCATAGAGTGAAGATTCGTAGAGAGGATTCGTAGAGTGGGTTCAAAGAGTGCTTTATATTTATAAGATTTAAAATAAATAAATAAATAAATATTTATCCCTTGAGTACTCCCAAGTCCAAGACCCCCGTGGTCCCACCCAAGTAACACACGCACGCGAAACTTCGCGACATAAATTGGTGAACCCGACGTGAAAGGGAGGCAAGGGAGAACCAAGATGCGAGGAGGAGAACTCGCTGAAGTGATGACGGCGGCGGTGGACCGCTTGGTAAATGCCCGAGAAGGCATCACCGGCCTAGACCGGGCCATAGAGACAGTGGTCAGCACTACGGGTCGGTTCAATGGAAGAGATATCACGAGCTACTTGGATGCCAATAAGGCCGAAATGCTTATGCGAAACGTCCCCGAAGATAGGTGGCTAACCGGATTCGCTAGAGTGGTAATGCCGAGTATCCACGCGGAGGTACTCGAGATCCAAGCGGATTGTTGCAATTGGGTGGAGTTTGAAGAAAGACTCCTCGAGAAGTATGGCCTTGATGACTCACTGAGAAATTCGAAAAGGGATCTAATGGAGTTGGTTGAGGTTCCCGGCAAAGGGAGAAATACTATTGTACTTTTCCAAGAATTTGAGAAGCGCTTTGCGCGACTCTCAACGCTCGATAGGATGGTGCTTGACACAAGCAAGGTCCTACTATTCATAAAGACTGTTGATGCACGAGACCGAGAGAAGGTGGGGTACCTCCTCGAAACTGATGATGGGCTCACGAAGGATTAGGCTATGGTAAAATGGGTTTGTAGCCGCTTCGATAAGAGACGGGAATGGAATGACGGGTCTCTGTTGAGCGGCCAAACATCCACAAGCTCCATTAGTGAGACATATGAACCCAGGGGTGGTAGAATACCTCAAGAAAGAGAGCAAGCAAATGCAAGGTTCGTCCCCGAGAGAAACGTGGTTGAAGCACCGTCGGGAGGGTCGGCAATAGATGAGCTCACAAAGATGGTGCGAGATCTCCAAATAGCGCAAGCTAGGAGAGAGAGTGGCGGCCCTCAAGATCGACGTCCCCCGTTCGTGCAAAGATGTATGTTGTTAAAGCAGAAGGTCGAGATGGGAATCCTCGAACCGTCGAGTGCCCCATACTCGAATCAGTGGTTTACCGTGCCGAAGAAGGACGGCACGCTGCACTTTATTCAAGACCTACAGCCGGTCAACAAGGTGACCATTCGAAACACAAGAATCGGACCGACAATAGACGAGTTCGCGGAGGCCTTGGCCGGAAGGTCGATTTACTCGGTCGGTGATCTCTACTCGGGGTACGATCAGTTCCAGCTAGCCATAGAGAGCAGAGACATCACGACAATGCGAACTCCTCTCGGCCTAGTACGGATGTGTACCCTACCACAAGGAGGGACGAACTCGGTGGCTCACATGGTGAACGCAATGAACAAGGTGCTGAGGGATTGTATCCCGGACATCACCATGCCATTTCTGGACGACGTCCCGATCAAGGGATGCCCGGTGGAGGAAAGGAACGAGACGATCGGACCGGACGGGTGCCGGAAATTCGTGGCGACGCACATCAATGACTGCGAGAAGGTGCTGCAGAGGTTGGAGGGCGCAAGGCTCACCTTCTCCGAGGGAAAATCGGCCTTCGGGCAACCAGAGATCATGGTCGTCAGACACCTATGCGGGCCGTACGGCCGGAAACCGTCTCCGGCTAAGGTAGAAGCCATCTCCGCGATGAAGAACGATTGTAGCTCAATCACGGAGGTTCGGAGGTTCTTGGGAGCGTGCTCGTTCTACCACATATGGATCCCGCATTACGCTCACGTCGCGGAGCCATTATACGGGTTGCTGAAAAAGGGGCGAAAATTCGAGTGGAGAGATGAGCATACGGAGTCTGTCCGGAAGATGAAGGAAGCACTTGCCGCAGCTCCGGCGCTCCGAAAGGCTGTCTACGGAAAGAGCACTCCAATTTACGTAACGGTAGACACGAGTCCGACTGGGATCGGATGGGTCATCAACCAAGAGGACGAGGACGGCATGCGTTCCCCGATCCGGTTCGACACGAAGGTCCTCAGCGAGCGACAGCGAGGATATGCCCAGGTTAAACGCGAGCTCTGGGGTATCGTTTCGGCAGTAAAGGCCGATAAAGACTACCTGATCAGGACAGAGGCAATTATCGAGATGGACTGCTTGCCGATCCTTGGTATGGTTTCCGGATGCGTGACGCCGGACCTGGCAATGCTCAGGTGGATAGCGTACATCAAGTCCCTGAACCCGGAAATACGACACATTTCCGGGAAAGACAACGCCATGGCCGACATGCTTTCAAGGGCGAGGTTCGAAAACGACGGCGGCATCGTTTCAGAGGACGAGGAAGTCGGCGTGGACTTCTTCGAGGCGGCTTACGTAACAACCGGCAGGGAATGCTCTCCAACGCTTAACGATTTCGACGAGAGCAAGTACGACGGGGAGTGGTTGCAGATCGGCGGGTTCCTGAAAACAATGACACCGGACGCAGCATGGACAACGGACGAGGCCAACCGGATTCGGAAGAAAGCCTACCGATTCTTTCTCTGGGACGGATACATATGGAAGCACCCAAAGAAGAGGAACGGCATCCCGGTCCGAGTGGTGGCGAAGAAGGAGGAACAGGAGGATTTGCTGGCGGCGTACCACGATAGTCCTTGGGCTGGACACCGTGGAACGTGGGCCACGTTCGAAAAGCTAAAGGGGAAGTACTGGTGGCCGGGACTATACCGGGACGTGCATCGGTTCGTAACGACTTGCGAAAGCTGCCAGGTCCACTCCATGATCCGACACCGGGACGAGCTCCACCCGACCTACCCTCCGACCGTCCACTTCAAATGGATG